>NC_035446.2:30141554-30741554 GCF_002127325.2 Helianthus annuus
TTTTCTTCAGGATCACGGGCACTTGTTCTAGCAGTTGGGATCACCATTTCTGTTGGGATCACTGCTTCTGCCCCAAATACTAAAGAGAAAGGTGTTTGACCAGTAGCATTCTTGGGAGTTGTTCTATCAGCCCATAGCACATAAGGTAACTCCTCTGCCCATTTCCCCTTCTTGGATCCTAGCTTCTTCTTCAGATTGTTGATGATGATCTTGTTGGATGATTCTGCTTGACCATTGGCTTGTGGATGAACTGGTGTTGATGTTATCATCTTGATTCCCCAACTGTCACAAAAGTTAGTGGTTCTGCTTCCAATGAATTGGGAGCCATTATCACATACAATTTCAGAGGGAATGCCAAATCTAGTTATAATGTTTCTTTTAATGAAGGATATGACTTCCTTTTCTCTGACTTGGGCGAAGGCTTCAGCTTCTATCCACTTAGAAAAATAGTCAGTCATGGCAAGCATAAATACTTTTCCACCAGGTGCTTTAGGAAGCTTGCCAACTATATCCATTCCCCATCTCATGAATGGCCAAGAGGATGGTATTGGGTGTAAAAATTCAGCTGGCTGATGGAGATATTGCTATGTCTTTGGCAAGGATCACACTTCTTAGCATACTCTACAGCATCCCTTTTCATGGTTGGCCAGTAGTATCCTGTTCTAAGGATCCTCGAGAACAATGCTCTGCCCCCGGTGTGGTTTCCACAATCTCCTTCGTGGAAATCTTTCAATACTTCTTCAATTTCAGGATCCTCAATACATCTCAAATATGGTCCTGCAAGAGATCGCTTATATAATACATCATTCAAAATTGTGAACTGAGATACCTTAATTCTGAAAGCTCTAGGATTTTCTTCCATCGGAATCTCCCCGTGTTGCAAGTATCTCATGATTGGTGAGATCCATGATCCTGAATAAGGTTGAGCTTCTTCACTAGGGATCATCGCAGTATCCTCTTCTATTTCCATGGCCACCTGATTTTGATAGCAGGAGCCAGGATATGGATGATAGGGATACTTATATCTTCTAGAATCTTCAAGGATGATCCTAGGTTGGCCAATGCATCAGCCTCTGTGTTTTCCTCCCTTGGTACCTGTGTCAAGCTGAAAGAAACAAAGGAGAGTGCCAATTCTTTGACTATCTCTAAATACTTGGTTAGTTTTTCACCTTTAACAGCATAGGACCCATTAAAGTGATTAGTGATCAACAATGAGTCTACATATACTTCAAGATATTTTACCCCCATATCCTTAGCGACTTGCAAGCCAGCAATTAAGGCTTCATATTCAGCCTCATTGTTAGTTGCTTGGAATTCACAGGCTATGGAGTGGGGTATTATGTCCCCCTGTGGCGATTTTAGTAGGATCCCGAGCCCTGTGCCCTTGACATTTGAGGATCCGTCAGTGTGTAATATCCAAGGATCCTTGGTTTCATCCAGCTGCTGGACCTCCAATTCTGCTTCTTTTTGTAGATCACTACTGAAATCAGCCACAAAGTCAGCTAAGGCTTGTGATTTAATGGCTGTTCTTGGTTCATATCTTATATCATGGGCACTAAGCTTCACTGCCCACTTAGCCATTCTCCCTGACATCTCCGGTTTCCTGAGGACATTCTTAATTGGAAAATTAGTTTTAACAACAATAGTATGGGTTTCAAAATAATGCCTTAACTTAGTGGATGCCATGATTAATGCAAGAATAAGTTTTTCGAGGTGTGAGTACCTGGATTCGGCATCAAGTAAACTTTTACTTACATAGTAGATAGGATATTGTGTACCTTCGTGATCCTTGACAAGGACAGCACTTACAGCGGTTGAGGATACCGCCAGGTATAAGGATAACACATCTCCTTTTTCCGGTTTTGCTAATGCTGGTGCTGAGGACATATATTCTTTAAGGGCTTGTAAAGCGTTCTCATGCTTCTCAGTCCATTCAAACTTCTTGTTCTTCCTTAGGATATCGTAAAATTCTTTGCATTTTTCTGAGGATTTCGATATGAACCTGTTCAGAGCTGCTATCCTGCCTGTCAGTCTTTGAACATCCTTGGCATTGGCAGGAGATTTGATATTTACTAATGTTTTGATTTGTTCCGGGCTTGCTTCAATGCCCCTCTGAGTTACCATGTATCCTAGGAACTTTCCTGCCTTAACACCAAAATGGCATTTTGAAGGATTAAGTTTCATGTTGTAATTATCAAGGATATCGAATGCTTCTTCCAAGTCCCTTAGGTGATCCTCAGCTTTCTTTGACTTGACCACCATATCATCTATGTACACCTCCATAGTTTTTCCAATTTGATCTTTGAACATCATATTTACCAGCCTTTGATATGTTGCACCTGCATTTCTTAGTCCAAAAGGCATGGCAATATAACAATATAAACCGGTTGGGGTCATAAAGGCTGTATCCTCTTGGTCAGATGGTTCCATCTGAATTTGTTGGAATCCAGATGATGCATCCATAAAGGTCAATAGTTCATGCCCCGCCGTTGCATCCACCATGGAGTCAATGTGGGGTAATGGGAAAGGATCCTTGGGACATGCCTTATTCAAATCAGTGAAATCGACACATACCCTCCACTTTCCATTTTTCTTTTGGACAACAACCACATTGGCTAACCATTTTGGATATTTTACTTCTCTGATCATACCTGCTCGAAGTAGTCTCTCTACTTCTTCTTGGATAATGGCATTCCTTTCTGGTGCAAACTTCCTCCTTTTTTGATGGATTGGTTTGATAGACCTGTCAATGCCAAGTTTGTGAGTAATAATATCCTTAGATATACCTGTCATGTCTTCATGTTTCCAAGCAAAGGTGGATTTTCGTCTTTTGAGGAAGGATAGTAAATCCTCTTTCATTTTGCCAAGGATCCCTGACCCGATATAAATTTTTGACTCAGGATCACTAGGATCCAAAAGGGTTTCGTCCACATCCTGTTCCCTTGCCTCCAAGACGTTCCTCGGAGGATACTGTAATTGCTATTGCTCCCTTGGCTTCGAGGTTGGCTTCATGGATGAGGTATAACAATCCTTAGCCTCCTGCTGATCACTGTCGATCTTGATTATCCCCCATGGGCTAGGGAGTTTCACACATTGATGATAGGTGGATGGGACTGCTTTCATATCATGTATCCAGGGCCTGCCAAGGATAACATTGCAACAAGATAAACAGTCAATAACACAAAATTTTTGATAATTATGTAATCCTTCCACGTAGATTGGGAGTTTGATGTTCCCCAGAGTTTTCTTCGTTTCTCCACTGAATCCTACAAGCACGGAGGATCTTGGTGTGATGTCTGATTCTGGGATTCCCATTTTCTTCAGAACATCAAGCTGGATAATGTTCACTGAGCTTCCTCCATCGATAAGGATCCTGCGGACAAAATGGTTAGAGATAAAGAGAGTGATAACTAAACTATCATGATTAGGATCCTGAATGTTAATGCGATCATCCTCATCAAACGTTATCATCTTCCCTTCTGAGACACTTGATGTTCTAATAGGCCTTTCTCCATTATCCATTTTTGATTCCTTTGCATGTCTTTTGGCCGCCGAGAAGGATGTACCACAGATGTCTGATCCTCCGGAAATAAAGTTGATCACTTGTGCATTTGCCGGAGGTGCTGGAGCCTTTTCAGGGATCCTTTCAGGATCCTGAGTCCTTTGCTTTTTTCTTCCCAACAGTTCTTTTAGGTGCCCCTTGCTTAACAGATATCCAATCTCTTTTCATAAAGCTATGCATTCTTCAGTTAGATGCCCGAAATCCTCATGGTATGCACACCATTTTGACTTGTCTTTAGTCCCGGATGGTTTATCATTCTTCCTGGGCCACCTAGCTTTTTCACCTAGATTCTGCATTGCAAGGATTAGTTCATGATTATCAACGGAAAAACAATATTCTGAGATTGGAGGATAATCTTCATCATCCTCTTCTTGGTCAACAGCATGCACATTCTGGTTCTCATTTCTATGGTAGGATTTGAATTTGTTGTTCTTGAAGGAGGATCCTTGCTTCTCCTATTTTGAGGATCCTACTTGTCTCTCCTGGATCCTCTTGTCATCCTCTAGCCGGATGAACCTGAGTGCCCGAGTTCTTACTTCATCTAGGTTCCTGCATGGTGTCATAACAAGATCATCATAGAATAATGAATCCTTAAGCAGTCCCATTTTGAAGGCTTCAACAGCCGTAGCCATATCCAAGTTGGGAATGTCCAAGGATTCTTTGCTAAATTTAGTTATATAATCCCTTAATGATTCATTATGACTTTGAGTTACCCTATATAAATCACTGGTTAATCTTTCAAATTTTCTACTACAAGAAAATTGGTTATTGAATAAATTAACTAAATTAGCAAATGAAGTAATAGAGTAGGGGGGAAGACTTAGCAGCCACTTAAGAGCTGATCCAGTAAGAGTGGATCCAAATCCTTTACATAGGCATGCTTCTTTCAATTTTTCTGGGATAGGATTGATCTCCATCCCTTCCCTGTATTGTGCTACGTGTTCCTCTGGATCCGTTGTACCGTCATACAGCTTCATAGTAGGGATATGGAACCTTTTGGGTACCTCTGCATCACAGATTGGTGGTGCAAAACGAGATACCTTATGGCTCCCATCTGCAATTTCAGGTATAGGTCTAACTACTCCCGGAACACTCGAGATCATGTCCTTTAGTTTCTGTAATTCCCTGGCCATAGCATGATTGACACCTGTATCCTGCATTAATCCATGGTTAGTGGCAAGATAATTATTTAAAGTGTTACCTCCCATTGGGTTCAAATTAGGAACAGTGGTTGTGAATCCAAGTTGCTGGGATTCAGGGACAATGGAGGGACCAGTGGAGGCTATGGTCTGCATCGGAATGAAGTCCCCTTGATGGACATCCGGATTTCCTGTTTGCAAACTTCTTAGGGATCCTGGCATTGGGAAGGATCCTGGTATCTGAGACGATCCTGGAACAAAGGAGGATCCTTGAACCTGGAGTGATCCTGGAACAAAGGAGGATCCTTGAACCTGGGATGATCCTGGGACAAAATAGGATCCTTGAAGTTGCTGTGTTCCAGGATAGACTCCTGAATTCATGAAGGATCCCATATACGGACGATAGGATCCTGTTGGCTGAAAATGTGAGCCTGATGTCTGAGTCATTGCTGCCGACTTGAGATGTAATCCTCTTGACTCCCCTATGATTTGTACGTCCGGGGTCCCCGATGGCTGGGAAGTGATCATTGGAGTCTCGAAGCTCAAGGATTTGGGCATCAGTGGGGAATGATCCTCTGCCGCTTTCTTTTGTCTTTTGAGGTCTCCAATTTCCCTGAGGATCCTGTCATTAGTCTCATCCTGCCGCTGCATACGATCCTTCATCTGCAAAATTAAAGCAAACACATCACTAGTACTGGGAATAGAAGAATTCATAGCAGAAGAAGATGGAGGTTTAGAGGAAGTAGGAGTTGGTCTCTTCTCAGTATTTTTCTGAGATCCTGCCGGTGGAGGAGGCAGAGTGGTCTGTGATGAGGTGACTGCAGACATCGCCGAGGACGTGTTCTTCAATGATGAAGCCATGTAACTCTTCGAAATGATTTCGAACAAAAGATTTTCTTATGAATGAAGCACCAATTGCCCCACGGTGGGCGCCAAACTGTTTTGGTCAAAAATCACACAAGGATAATGTAACCAACTTTATGTAAACGGGGTATGATGCTTGGTTAATTATGAAAGTAAAGGATCACTTCTGTGATAAAGATGCAAAGACACAATGATTTATACGAGGAAAAAGCCCTTGATCAATGTATGATCTCCGGCATAAAAAACCTCGGGTGATGGCAACTACCGATCACCAACTTCAATATAAGAAAAATATAGTTACAACTTCGGATGATAATGAGCTGAGTACAAGGATCACTATTGTTTTGAGTGTCTAAGTGTGTGAGAATTGTGTTGTATGTCGTGTGTCCTCTTCCAAATGAGGAAGAGTGGTATTTATACAAGTGTAGGTGACCTATTTTAGGTAAAAGGACTAATTATCAGCTCATTACCCCTTTAGAAATAAAAGACAATCTAGCCTAAATTGCCGCCCATAAATCAAGCCAAGTTTCCATATCCTGTGCAACGTCTATCTCCGATTAAGCTCTTGCCATAATTGTGAAGACGCGTCCCTTGATCATGATGCTAAGAGCGTATCCTGCTAGATGTTCCTGCAAAATAACATTGCATTAAGCGGAGGTGACCGTTAGTATGAGGATCCTATAATGGTCCATGATCCTGATCCTGAAGTCCTGCTGAGGATCACTATCTGCCAAAGAAACAAGGATCATTGGTTAGGATCACGTGTAAGGATCATGTATAATAAAATTCCAGCCCTAACAGTACTGGCTATATCTAGGATCCTACGTATAATGGTAGACGTACCATACATCCGTTCCTAAGGTTTCTAACGTTTTCACATTAGCTAAGGTTTTGGCATTTTCATGTCACTAAGTTTGGATAGTCGCCAGTAAGGGCCATACTCCAGTTTACATACGATCCTTGGGCTTGTCCCCAGTTATCCTTCGGGCTTGTCCCTAGTGATCCTATGGGCTTGTCCCCAGTTATCCTTTGGGCTTGTCCCCAGTTACTAACTTATCCTTTATATTGGCTTAGTCCCAAGTTATATTCCATTTTTTCAGGTTTTCGAAGATAAACAATTAAGGATCCTTAATCCTTATTATCCATTAAAGTTTTACTTATGGTTATCCTGATTAAAGGTTAGGATCCTAACTTGGATCCTCAGGTATGATCCTTAACTATTTTTAATTTCATTCATTATTCATTTGAATAACCCTTAGACCTTGACAACTGAACCTATGATTCTTAAAATAAACTACCTTGAAAATTTTCAATTATAGGATATTTGATCCAGGATCATATCCTAAACTTCTTAAACATAATTTGCTTAACTTTTCTTACTCAAATAAATACATTTCTAAACAAGCAGAAAATAAGAGGATAAACAAAGGATAACAACACGAGATAAGCTAAAAAGATTAGAGTTATTTTATTAACAAAGGATTTTAAACCCTTCAAAGTTGTCAAAATTGCCAACCCACGTTTCTACCAGCAAAACGTGGCCCGTCCACATGGGTTGGCAAAGGGTGTCCATTGTTTGTGCGGTCATAGCATGCAGGTAAATAAAAAGCGGCAGGATCACAAAGGCTTCATCCCCCAAACAGAGGATCCCTCCACCATTTGCAATCCTACCTATTGTCTGAAGGATCCTGGATCCTCAATCCTAAAACTATTATTTAAGTTACAGACCATCATTGTTTAAAACATCACAACCACAAAAGAAACCACTACCAAAATTAAAAAATTGGGCTCCGGCTATGTCTAGAAGTTTCCTTCATCGCCCAATTCTGCAGCTCAAACCTTCACTGCACCATCACCACCAGCTCCACTTGCTTCCCCCTGATCCTTGCCAGCATCACCTCCTTCAAGCATTGGGATCTCCTCAGCCTCCTCATCATCCTCCAACTCTGCCAGCCTCGCCTTCCAGCCCTCCACGTCCCATGTGCTCTTGTCGAAGGAAGGATCCTGAGCCTCCGCAGCCATCTGCAGCTGGATCTTATACATGGTTATCGCAGCAGAGACCTTGGCATCCTGGGTAATGTCATGCTTCTCATAATCAAAATTGATCAGCATCCTGGCAGCTTTATCCTTGGTGGCCCGGAGCTCCTTCTCAAGATCAGCAATCTTGAGATCCTTCAGCACACCCATCTGTTGGAGGCCAGCAATTTGGCGATCTTGATCCTCGACGTGGCCAACATAAGTTTCTATTTCAGCAAATTTCTGCAAGGAAAACAAGGCATAACGTCAGAAACAAGTGATCCTCAAAATTGTCAGGATAACGAACAGGGGCAGTGATCCTTACCTCGTTGAAGTAGTCCAGAAACTGTTGGCGAAGCAGGGGCATGCCTTGTAGATCCTCAGAGGCCTTTCTCTTCTTTCATTTACCCCTAATAGGTGCTTTAGGGGCTGAAGCGGTTGGACTGGCAGCAGGGATCTTCTTCCTTGCAGATTTAACATTAGCAAGATCATCAATGCCAAACTTGGAGGCAGATTTTCCTGCACCTACACAACCAAAATAAGATAAGTATTCTAACTGATTTAGAAATCCTACGTAAAACTACTTTTTAAATGAGGATACTTACTTGACATTGTGGCAGATGCGGAGGATACTTCCTGTGAATCTTGGGTGGCAACTTGAAAACTTCTTGTCTCCGGATCAAGCTTCTTGAAGGCCAAAAGCCTCTGTTTTGCAGCAGGTGTCAGCTTCAGATGAGAGATGGAGATAGCTGCACAATAAACAAAAAACAAAGAAAATATTAGTGATCCTCATCCTAAGGAACAAATCTGATAGTGATCCTTCTAGGATCCTCTATCCTACCATGAGTAGCCCACTCCTTGGGCAGATCCTTCCCATCAGGGATGGTATCCCTCCTAACAAAGAAGAACCGTCGCTTCCAATTCGTGTCATTCTTGGTGACCTTGAGAACAGGGTGATCCTCTCCGGCTTTCCGTTTAAACAAATATCGACAGGATCCAAACGTTGTGAGATCATACATCTCAGCCAGCTCCGCCATTCCTAAATCAATCCCTTCCTGCTCAATGATCCTTTCAAGGGTATATAAAACCCTCCAGATCATTGGCATGGCCTGGATATAGGAGATGCCGGTGAGGGAAAAGAAGGACTGGGTGAATTGAGGAAAAGGATACGAATATCCTATTAAGAACGGAGTAACGGGAAAGGCTACCCAAGTATCAGAAATAAAGTCACTCAAAGCAGTGGGAGTGAAAGACTTGAAGATGGTGTTCGCCGGAAAACAATGACGGATCTTGTCAACCTGAGGATCGGTAAAGCAGCACCTCTCGGCAGGAGAATCTTTGATGATCCCTTGACCCTTCAAAGGACTGTTCTTCTCAGCATCCTGTGAGGGGAATTCCGGAGCAACATATTTGCAGGAGAATGGAAAGAGACAGAGAAACATAGTAAAGAGAAGGAAGAAAAGAGGAGAATACCTGATCAATCTTCGGACGAGATTATAAAGGGAGTTTCTCTTGAATTTAAATACAAATTGATCATATCTCTATCTCCTATTATAATGATGATCTGCATGGCTGTCACTTCTGTGACGTAAGAATTGCAACGGCTAGTCCGACTTCAACGGCTAGTTATCCGATTAACTTGTTGCGGATAAGATCAAGCAAAATATAACTCATTTATTTACAATATTACTCCTTATATTTTGGGGGCAATTGTTAGGGCTGGATTTTTATGACATATGATCCTTACATGTGATCCTAACCAGTGATCCTTATTTCTTTGGCAGATAGTGATCCTCAGAAGAGTTCCAGGATCAGGATCACGGACCATCATAGGGATCCTCATGCTAACAGTTGTTTTCATTGGATTTAATGTTATCTTGCAGGAATGTCTAGCAGGATTCGCTCTTAGCAACGTAATCAAGGGACTCGTCTTTACAACTTTGGCATATGCTTAATCAGAGATGAACGTTGTAGAGGATATGGAAACTCAGCATGATTTAAGGGCGATAATTTAGGCTAGATTTACTTTATTTCCTAAAGGGGTAATGAGCTGATAGTTAGTCTATTTACCTAAAATAGGGCCACTCACACTTGTATATATAGCACTCTTCCACATTCGGAAGACACACAACACATTCCTCATACGCTTAGACACAATACTATAGTGATCCTTGTACTCAGCTCGTTACCATCCGAAGTTGTAATCATTATTTGTTATATTGAAGTTTGGTGATCGGTAGTTGCCATCACCCGAGGTTTTTTATGCCGGAGATTATTCATTGATCAAGGGCTTTTTCCTCGTATAAATCCTTGTGTCACTTGCATATTTCATACTAAAGTGATCCTTTACTTTTTCATCAAACCAAGCATCATTCCCCGTTTACATAGAGTTTGGTTGCATTATCCTTGTGTGATTTTTTGACCAAAACAGTTTGGCGCCCACCGTGGGGTAATTGGTGCTTCATTCATAAAAAGTTTTTCTGTTGGTGACCATTCCGGAGTGTTGCATGGCTTCGTCGTTGAAGAATACTTCCACAGCGATGTCGGCAGTCAATTCATCTACTGGCATTCCACCTTTGCCTCCACCACCAGCCGGATCTCAGAAAAATGCTGAGAAGAGACCAACTACTATCTCCTCTAAACCATCGTCTTCTGCGCTAACTTCTTCTGTTCCCAGTACTAGTGATATATTTACTTTGATTTTGCAGATGAGGGATCGTATGCAGCAGCAGGATGAAACTAATGACAGGATCCTCAGGGAAATCGGAGATCTCAAAAGGCAAAAGAAAACGGCAGAGGATCATTCCCCACTGATGCCCAAATCTTTAAATTTTGATACTCCAATGATTACTTCTCAGCCATCAGAGGTCCCAGACATTCAATATATGGGTGGATCAAGAGGAGTGCATTGCGGCCCAGCAACAATGACTCAGGCATCAGGATCATATTTCCAACCGGCATGATCCTATACTCAACATATGGGATCCTTCATGAGCTTAGGATCCTCCTTTGTTCCAGGGTCATCCCAGGTTCAAGGATCCTCCTTTGTTCCAGGATCATCCCAGGTTCAAGGATCCCTTCAGATGCTAGGATCCTTGAAGAATTTGCAAACAGGAAGTCTAGATGTCCATCAAGGAGATTTCATTCCAATGCAGACCATTGCTTCCACTGGTCCCTCCATCATCCCAGAATCCCAGCAATATGGATTCACATCCGGTGTTCCTAACTTGAACCCAATGGGAGGTAACGCCTTAAATAATTATCTTACCGCTAACCCTGGATTCGTGCAGGATACAGGTATCAACCATGCTATGGCCAGAGAACTGCAGAAGCTGAAGGATATGATCTCAAGTGTTCCAGGGGTAGTCAAGCCTATCCCGGAGATTGCAGATGGAAGCCATAAGGTATCTCGTTTTGCACCACCAATTTGTGATGCAGAGGTACCCAAAAGGTTCCATATCCCTACTATGAAGCTGTATGATGGTACAACGGATCCTGAGGAGCACATAGCACAATACAGGGAGAGGATGGAGATCAATCAAATCCCAGAAAAGTTAAAGGAAGCATGCCTATGTAAAGGATTTGGATCCACTCTTACTGGATCAGCTCTTAAATGGCTGCTAAGTCTTCCCCCTTACTCTATTACTTCATTTGCTAATTTAGTTAATTTATTCAATAATCAATTCTCTTGTAGTAGAAAGTTTGAAAGATTGACTAGTGATTTATATAGGGTAACTCAGGGTCATAATGAATCATTAAGGGATTACATAACGAAATTTAGTAAAGAATCCTTGGATATTCCTAACTTAGATATGGCCACAGCTGTTGAGGCCTTCAAGATGGGATTGCTTAAGGATTCATTGTTCTATGATGATCTTGTTATGACACCATGCAGGAACCTAGATGAAGTAAGAACTCGGGCACTCAGGTTCATCCGGCTAGAGGATGACAAGAGGATCCAGGAGAGACAAGCAGGATCCTCAAAGCAAGAAAAGCAAGGATCCTCTTTCAAAAGCAACAAATTCAAATCCTACCATAGAAATGACAACCAGAACGTGCATGCTGTTGACCAAGTAGAGGATGATGAGGATTATCCTTCGATTTCTGAATATTGTTTTTCCGTTGACAATCATGAACTAATCCTTGCAATGCAGAATCTAGGAGAAAAAAGCCAGGTGGCCCAGAAAGAATGACAAACCAACTGGAACTAAAGACAAATCGAAGTGGTGTGCATACCACGAGGATTTTGGGCATTTAACTGAAGAATGTATCGCATTAAGAAAGGAAATTGGATATCTGCTAAGCAAGGGGCATCCAAAAGAGTTGTTGGGAAGAAAAAAGCAAAGGACTCAGGATCCTGAAAGGATCCCTAAAAAAGCTCCAGCCCCTCCGGCAAATGCACAAGTGATCAACTTTATTTCTGGAGGATCAGACATCTGTGGTACATCCTTCTCGGCAGCTAAAAGGCATGCAAAGGAAGCTAAAATGGATAACGGAGAAAGGCCTATTCGAACATCAAGCGTCTCGGAAGGAAAAATTATAACCTTCGATGAGGATGATAGAATTAACATCCAGGATCCTCATCATGATAGTCTAGTCATCACTCTCTTTATCTCTAACCATTTTGTCCGCAGGATCCTTATCGACGGAGGAAGCTCAGTAAACATTATCCAGCTTGACGTTCTGAAAAAGATGGGTATTCCAGAATCAGACATCACACCAAGATCCTCTGTGCTTGTGGGATTCAGTGGAGAAACTAAGAAAACCTTGGGGGACATCAAACTCCCAATCTACGTGGAAGGATTACATAATTATCAAAAATTTTGTGTTATTGACTGTTTATCTTGTTGTAATGTTATCCTTGGCAGGCCCTGGATACATGATATGAAAGCAGTCCCGTCCACCTACCATCAATGTGTGAAACTCCCTAGCCCATGGGGAATAATCAAGATCGACAGTGATCAGCAGGAGGCTAAGGATTGTTATACCTCATCCATGAAACCAACCTCGAAGCCAAGGGAGCAATAGCAATTACAGTATCCTCCAAGGAATGTCTTGGAGGCAAGGGAACAGGATGTGGACGAAATCCTTTTGGATCCTAATGATCCTGAATCAAAAATCTATATCGGATCAGGGATCCTTAGCAAGATGAAAGAAGACATGATATCCTTCCTCAAAAGAAGAAAATCTACCTTTGCATGGAAACACGAAGATATGACAGGTATATCTAAGGATATTATCACTCATAAACTTGGCATTGACAGGTCAATCAAACCAATCCATCAAAAAAGGAGGAAGTTTGCACCAGAAAGGAATGCCATTATCCAGGAAGAAGTAGAAAGACTACTTCGAGCATGTATGATCAGAGAGGTAAAATATCCAAAATGGTTAGCCAATGTGGTTGTTGTCCAAAAGAAAAACGGAAAGTGGAGGGTATGTGTTGATTTCACTGATCTGAATAAGGCATGTCCCAAGGATCCTTTCCCATTACCCCACATTGACTCCATGGTGGATGCAACGGCGAGGCATGAACTGTTAACTTTTATGGATGCATCATCTGGATTCCAACAAATTCAGATGGAGCCATCTGACCAAGAGGATACGGCTTTTATGACCCCAATCGGTTTATATTGTTATATTGCCATGCCTTTTGGATTAAGAAATGCAGGTGCAACATATCAAAGGCTGGTGAATATGATGTTCAAAGATCAAATTGGACAGACTATGGAAGTGTACATAGATGATATGGTAGTAAAGTCAAAGAAAGCTGAGGATCACCTAAGGGACTTGGAGGAAGCATTTGATATCCTTGATAATTATAACATGAAGCTTAATCCTTCAAAATGTCACTTTGGTGTTAAAGCAGGTAAATTTCTAGGATATATGGTAACTCAGAGGGGCATTGAAGCGAGCCCGGAACAAATTAAAGCATTGATGAATATCAAATCCCCTGCCAACGCTAAGGATGTGCAAAGGCTAACAGGCGGGATAGCAGCTCTAAATAGGTTCATATCCAAATCCTCAGAAAGATGTAAAGAATTCTATGATATCCTAAGAAAGAACAAGAAATTTGAGTGGACTGAAAAACATGAGAATGCTTTACAAGCCCTCAAAGAATACATGTCCTCAGCTCCAGCATTGATGAAACCCGGAAAAGGAGATGTGTTATCCTTATACCTAGCGTTATCCTCAACAGCTGTAAGTGCAGTCCTTGTTAAGGATCATGAAGGTACACAATATCCTGTCTATTATGTAAGTAAGAGTTTACTTGATGCTGAATCCAGGTACTCACACCTTGAAAAACTTATTCTTGCATTAATTATGGCATCTACTAAGCTAAGACATTATTTTGAAACCCATGCTATTGTTGTTAGAACTAATTTTCCAATCAAGAATGTCCTCAGGAAACCAGAGATGTCCGGAAGGATGGCTAAGTGGGCAGTAAAGCTTAGTGCCCATGATATAAGATATGAGCCTAGAACAACCATCAAATCTCAAGCATTAGCAGACTTTGTGGCTGATTTCAGTAGTGATCTACAAAAGGAAGCCGAATTGGAGGTCCAGCAGCTGGATGAGACCAAGGATCCTTGGATACTACATACTGATGGATCCTCAAATGTCAAAGGCACAGGGCTTGGCATACTACTAAAATCGCCACAGGGGGACATAATACCCCATTCCATAGCTTGTGAGTTCCAATCCACTAATAATGAGGCTGAATATGAAGCCTTAATCGCTGGCTTACAAATTGCTAAGCATATGGGGATCAGGTATCTTGAGGTATACGTGGATTCATTGTTAATCACTAATCACTTTAATGGATCCTATGCTGTGAAAGGTGAAAAACTAACCAAATATTTAGAGATAGTCAAAGAATTGGCACTCTCCTTTGTTTCTTTCAGTTTGTCACAGGTACCAAGGGAGGAAAATACAGAAGCTGATGCATTGGCCAATTTAGGATCATCTTTGAAGATCCCAGAGAATATAAGTATCCCCATCATCCATATCCTGGCTCCTGCTATTGAAAAACAGGTGGCCATGGAAATAGAAGAGGATACTGCAATGATCCCTAGCGAGGATACTCAATCTTATTCAGGATCATGGATCTCACCAATCATGAGATACTTACAACACGGGGAGATTCCTGTCACACCCCCAAAATCCCACCTGCGGAGTACTACCGCTTGGAGGCGTGACTGACCAGGATCCAGCCACCAATCATACTGAACAAGCATATAAGTAGTTACAAAAGTTTAACCATCACGATTGGTGTTCCAAAACAAATAAGTTTAAGTTGCAAGCGGAAGCATAAGTTTAAAGTTATAACATAAGTTCCAAAAGTTTCAAGTTTAACATAGTCTTGTAGCAATCCCTGTCCCACAACGATCTTCCTCCATGCAAGCTCCCACTGAGTACCTATGGTCCTGCAAAGCATGTAGTAACGAGTCAACAACTAGTTGAGTGAGTTCACGGGTGGGCGTTCGTTTTAGTTGTTTCGAAAACAGTTTACTTTATCTGGCATCCTGCCGTGGGGGTTACCCCATAGTTTAAAAAGACGTGACCAGTTCATTCCCAGTTACTCCGGCACTCCGGCCGTGGGGGCTACCCCATGTAGTTATCAGGCATTTCGGCCGTGGGGGCTACCCCATGTACATCATCTGGCTCTCCAGCCGTGGGGGCTACCCCATGTGTATACTAGACTCGTTACCGTATCGATTGCTGACTGTAGTCATGTTTATGTGCCCTGAAAACATCAATGTCTATCATCATTGACGTGCCCCAGATCCATTAGTTCACGCCCGTCCTCTGCGGCACGGTGTGAGGCTTGTCAGACCTAAATAGCGCTATCTAACTAATGACCCGCTCGCCATTGGCCCGGCGATTAGTCGATACAAAAAGGAGGGACTTCGTGATAGAGTTTTAGTCTAGTACGTTTATCCGTCCATCCGGACGAGGAATTACATTCCTGAACCACTGACGTCCTACCCAAGGTAGACGAGGAATCCACGTTCCTTAACCCCGTTCCCAACCCAGGGAATCCCATGCTTTGTAAAGGGTGTGAACTCACCTTGGTTTGCTCGGCAGTTAATCACAGAAAGTCAATCAAGTCGCAAGTAGTCAGTTACGTCCTAACACGGATATCGCTTATAATCAGATTCGAACCAAGTAATGCACAAATGTTCAACACGTATGGCAAACATTGTTTAACAGTAACAGTTCTCAGTTAACAGTTAGACATAATCCACAGTCTAAGTGTGAGGCCCAAACAGTTGGGCTTGTGATAACAGGCCCAAATAACACGTTAACAGTAGCACAGAAATTCATAAGTCCGGCCTACTAACTTAGGCCCAATAGTGTGGTCTCGAGTCGCAACCGGACTCGCAAGCATGGTCTCGAGTCATGCTGTGTGTTGATCATGGATGGTTGCGAGTCGCAACCGGTGTCGCAACCATGGTTTCGGTTCATCATGCTGAGGTCTCGAGTCGCAACGGGACTCGTAACCTGTGGTCTCGGCTTGTCCTGTTATGGTTGCGAGTCGCAACCGCGTGGTCTCGAGTCATCACGCTGTGGTTGCGAGTCGCAACCAGGTGATTGCGAGTCGGTATGCTGTCATTTTCACGTTCAGGTGCTGATGCAGATAGTCAGATTAATGGTACAATATAATCAGGCCCAAATCAGGAAACTACCAATAGAATTTCACTAACATGTTTTCCTAATCAGGTTATTGGTCAAAGTGGATCAAAATCACAAGGGTTTTCACATTCTTAACTATCATTCAAAGTGTTCTTCCTATGTTCAAACACATATTCATCAAGTTCATACAATTTTCATTCAACCATACTATGCATTTTCGGACAATAGTTATAACACCACACTAGATATCAATACTCATCTTGCTAGCAACACATTTTTAACTAAGTTTTGCCATTATCATAAACTAGTCCGATTTCATGAATATCAACATAAATGGTTCAAACTTCCTTTAAACACAAAATATCACAACTCTACATGAAGATGTGTTAACCGATTATCAACCTTGTACATATAATATCATCATTTGTTTAACAAGTAGCAAATCATTTCTCATGTATAAACAATCTAACCTTCAAACCCTAGACATAACATGAGCACACTAACATTCAACAAAACATCAAGAACACTAACCGGTTATGGGTTTCGAGGGTGTGTGACAAGCTTCCAACCGGGTGTGTGTGTGAGCCGATCCAAGTCCAAAGATCCGAAAATGATGAAGTGTGTTTGTGTTCTAGAGTTTTTAGTGAGAGAGAAGTAGGAGAGTGTGTGGGTGTAATGTTTCAACAAATGGTAACACTAACTAAGGTGGTGTATTTATAGTCAAGTTCCAAGTGTGTGCACCCTTAGTGGGTTTCGAGTGGGGGTTCACGGCCCAAAGGCCCAACCGGCCAAAGGCCCAACCGGCCAAAGGCCCAAACCGGCCTAATGGTTACGGTTCACTCGAGACCACATGGTCTCGAGTCGGGTCCTTGTTGTTTCGTGTCGGGTTCTCGGTTCACATATAACACGTACACATATATATACAATACACACATAACAAAGCACTTATCATGTAAAAAGGTTCACGTTATCATTTTAACTAGTCACATATCGTACAAGCAAGTTACAACGAAAGGTTCTAAATTTCGAGTTGTCACATCATCCCCAAGTTGAAAGAAATTTCGTCCCGAAATTTGACGGCACTCACTGAGGAAGCTAGTTAGGTTGCAAGGTTTTCCCGGTTATCCTGGGGTGTCACATCCACCCCCCGTTGATCTGGAATTTCGTCCCGAAATTCCGTAGCTTCAGCCTCAGTAGCGTTTGTACTGTTCTCAAACAGTTGGGGATACTTTTGTTTCATCCGATCTTCGCGCTCCCAGGTAAACTCTGGGCCGCGACGTGAGTTCCAACGAACTCGAACAAGAGGTATTCTAGTGCTCTTGAGGACCTTAACATCCCGGTCCGTGATCTCGACAGGTTGTTCGACGAATTTCAATTGTTCGTCGATCGTGAGTTCCTTCAGAGGAACTACGTGCGTCTCATCTGACAGACACTTCTTCAGATTTGACACATGGAAAACGTTGTGAACTGCCCCGAGTTCTGCTGGTAATTTCAGTCTGTAGGCCACCTTGCCTATTTTCTCAAGGATTTCGAAAGGTCCAACGTACCGTGGGTTGAGTTTGCCGCGTTTACCAAAACGAACCACACCCTTCCAGGGTGAAACTTTGAGTAAAACCCGCTCCCCAACCTGGAGCTCAAGTGGTTTCCTGCCCTTATCGGCGTAGGCCTTCTGACGGTCACGAGCGGCCGCCATGCGTTGTCGTATTTGAGCAATCCGCTCAGTAGTGTCTACCACATGCTCTGGACCAGTGATCTGACTATCCCCCACCTCTGCCCAACAGAGGGGTGACCGGCATTTACGTCCGTACAATGCCTCAAACGGAGCAGCTTTAATGCTGGTGTGGTAGCTGTTATTATACGAAAATTCCACGAGTGGCAGATGCCTTTCCCAGCTGTTGCCAAAGTCGATTACACAAGCGCGAAGCATGTCTTCTAAAGTCTGAATAGTTCGCTCGGACTGCCCGTCCGTCTGTGGGTGATACGCTGTGCTCATATCAAGACGTGAGCCAAAAGACTTGTGCATTGCCTGCCACAGTTCCGAAGTAAAACGTGCATCTCGATCAGTGATGATAGAAGTGGGCACCCCGTGCCTCGAAACAACTTCCTTGAGGTATATCTCCGCCAGAGTGGAGAACTTATCCGTTTCCTTGATTGCCAAAAAGTGTGCGGATTTTGTGAGTCGATCCACGATCACCCAGATAGTATCGTTTCCGCGCTGTGATCTAGGTAGGCCAGTAACGAAATCCATGGAAATTTGCTCCCATTTCCATTGTGGTATCTCTGGTTGCTGAAGTAGGCCTGAAGGTTTCTGATATTCCGTCTTGACTCGCGCACAAGTCAAACACTTGCTGACGTAAGTTGCTATGTGGGCCTTCATGCTAGGCCACCAATACGTGGTTTTAATATCGTGGTACATCTTGTCCGAACCAGGGTGTACCGAGTAGCGAGATTTGTGCGCTTCATCCATCACGAGTTCCCGTAAATCGCCATAGTGCGGGACCCAAATGCGTCCTGTTACATAATAAGCACCGTCTTCCTTCTGTTCTAAGCGTTGCCTTGACCCGCGTAGAGCTTCTGCTCTAACGTTTTCTGGTTTCAGTGCTTCTATCTGAGCAGCTCGTATTTGCGAAGGTAGACTAGAATGTATCGTGAGTTGTAAGGCTCTTACACGCTTAGGCGTAGTGTCCTTTCGACTGAGGGCGTCCGCCACTACATTGGCCTTGCCCGGGTGATACCTGATAGAGCACTCATAATCATTCAGCAGTTCGACCCATCGTCGCTGCCGCATATTTAGTTCCTTCTGCTTGAATATGTGTTCTAAACTTCTGTGGTCGGTGTAGATGGCGCACTTGGTTCCGTACAGGTAATGCCGCCATAGTTTAAGTGCGAAAACAACAGCTCCCAGCTCTAAATCATGTGTCGTGTAGTTCTTCTCGTGAACTTTAAGTTGTCGCGAGGCGTAAGCTATGACTTTATCTCGTTGCATCAATACACAACCAAGACCTTGAATTGATGCATCACAGTAAACCACAAAATCATCTGTGCCCTCTGGCAGTGAAAGGATAGGTGCACTACAAAGTCTATCCTTTAGATGCTGAAAAGCCAACTCTTGTGCATTTCCCCAACGATAAACAACGCCTTTCTGTGTTAACAAAGTGAGAGGCTGCGCGATCTTAGAAAAATCCTTAATGAACCTCCTGTAGTAACCTGCCAATCCCAAGAATTGGCGAATCTCCTTTGGTGTGCGAGGCGCAGGCCAGTTCTTAATAGAGTCCACTTTGGATGGATCAACGTGAATCCCATCCTTGTTCACCACATGCCCTAGGAAATGGACTTCACGAAGCCAGAAGTCGCATTTCGAGAATTTCGCGTAAAGCTGTTCCTTCCGAAGGAGTTCCAAAATAAGTCGTAGATGTTGTTCGTGCTCTTCTTTGCTCTTAGAATAGATCAGGATGTCGTCGATAAAGACTATAACAAACTTGTCCAGATACGGTTTGCACACTCGATTCATCAAATCCATAAAAACTGCCGGTGCGTTCGTCAGCCCAAACGGCATGACCAGAAACTCATAGTGTCCATATCGAGTCCTAAAGGCCGTCTTAGAGACATCCTCTTCCCGAACTCTCAGCTGGTGATATCCCGATCTCAAATCGATCTTCGAATAGTAGCTCGACCCCTGCAACTGGTCGAACAAGTCGTCAATACGCGGTAGAGGATAACGATTCTTCACAGTCACCTTGTTGAGTTCGCGATAGTCGATACACATTCTGAAGGTACCATCCTTCTTCTTTACAAAAAGTACTGGAGCTCCCCAAGGCGATGAGCTAGGACGAATAAAACCCTTATCCAAGAGTTCTTGTAGTTGTGTGGAGAGTTCTTCCAACTCTGATGGCGCTAAACGATAAGGTGCACGGGCTACAGGCGCGGCTCCAGGAGCTAGATCAATCTGAAACTCGACTTGGCGATGGGGCGGAAGACCAGGTAATTCCTCAGGGAATACCTCAGGATAGTCGCGTACAACGGGAAAATCTTCTAGCTTCTTCTCCTTCTCTGTGGTATCAGTAACTAGAGCCAAAATCGCAGTGTGGCCCTTTCGTAAGCATTTCTGGGCCTTAAGAAGAGAGATGATGTTCTCAACAGCACTTCTCTTGTCGCCACGAATCATGAGAGGTTCACTACCTAAACCAGGAATACGAACGATCTTCTCGTTACAAAGAATCTCTGCCCGGTGTTGGGATAACCAATCCATCCCAATGACAACGTCGAAACTTCCCAAGACAATAGGAATAAGATCGATAGGGAAGGTCTGGTTAGCGAGAATAAGCTGACAACCCTTGACTACGTGTGAGGCTTCCAAACTCTTACCATTAGCTAGCTCTACTGTGTGCTTGTCGCTCAGGGGTGTAGGAATACGCTTAAGCATCTTACTAACTTCTAGTGATACATAGCTAGTATCGGCACCCGAATCAAATAAGACTGTAACATAAAAGTCGTCGAGAAGGAACTTACCCGTCACCACGTTGGGATCATTCCTTGCTTCACCTTGACCAATCACGAACACTCGTCCCCTAGCACCATTGTTGTTGTTCCCATTATTACCATTCCCCTGATTGTTGTTGTTCTGGTTCCGTTGGGGACAATCCTTCTTGAAATGACCTTCAGCTCCACACTGAAAGCACCCTTTGTTGTTACCCTGCTGCTGTCGCTGGTTTTGCTGAGGTTGCTGACGATTCTGGTTGACGGGATATGCGCTCCTGCAATCCTTTGCAACATGACCAGGCTTGTTGCACCGATGACAGTTGCCCCTGGTGCATGGCCCACTGTGGTGTAGGTTGCAACGATTGCATTTGGGGTGATTTCCTTTGTATCCACCATGACTTTGACCACTAGATGACTGCTGACCGGGGCTCTTGTGATCATCCGTCTTTCTCTGCTGAGACTGAGTTTGTACTGAAGTTGAACCCCTGCTTGAAGTTCCATCCCATTTCCGTTTATCCCCACTAGAAGCACCAGAAGTAGTTGCAGCACCTATACGCTTCGGTAACTTGTTCTGCTCCACCGCTTGGTCAGTGAGACGGTGAGCTAACTGTACAACCTGCTGGATAGTAGTCAACCTCGCTGAAGTCACATGACTTTGGATCTCTGGCACCAAGCCCTTGAGATAGAGTTCAATTCGCTTATACGGAGGATTCACCATAGTAGGACACAACAAGGCAAGCTCATGCGATCTCTTAGTGTATGCCTCAATCTCCGACCCCGACATCTTAAGATTGTAGAACTCATCTTCCAGTTTGTGAATGTCGTCACGACTGCAGTATTCCTCCCTGATCATTTCCTTGAAGTTTTCCCATGGGGTGGCGTTGGCAGCAACCAACCCTAACATCTGCACTTGAGCATTCCACCACGTGAGAGCCAAACCCTCGAGAGTACCAGTAGCATACTTTACCCTGCGCGCCTCAGGGCATTCACACATTTCGAACACAGACTCCAGTTTCTCAAACCAGTGTAGGAGACCTACTGCTCCTTCAGTGCCGCTAAAAGTCGTGGGTCGACAGTCCATAAAGGTCTTAAAAGTGCACACCGGTGCCTGAGCATACTGACCTAAGGTAGGTGAAAGAAAAGACAGAGTTTAACACAAAGGTTGGTTCACGAGAGTAGGATCCAAATGATCCTAGAACAATTTCGGACTGCAGGATATACCTCCTGCGTGTGCAGCTGCGAGCGCTGCGGCAACTCGTTCGTTGATCAAAGCCGTCAACTGGGCTTGTGTCATGTTAACGCGTCCAGACATGTTTCTTCATAATAAAAGCAATACGTGTGAGAGAGGTTCGCGAAAGCACGATAGTAGGACAGAGTAAGCACGCACGTGTTCAAACAACAGTAGTTATACTAATCAAGCATACCATGAGCAATGTACTACGCAACTAACAAGTAGGCAATATACATACATTATATTACCTAGAACGTCGAGCCTTGCATGAGGAGCGAAGTGTCGTTGTGGACCGTTGAGCACTAAACCGGTTATAGTCTGGTTTTAACAAAAACGTTTCTCCTTTATTAAAACCAAGTTCACTATAACCAATGGCTCTGATACCAATCTGTCACACCCCCAAAATCCCACCTGCGGAGTACTACCGCTTGGAGGCGTGACTGACCAGGATCCAGCCACCAATCATACTGAACAAGCATATAAGTAGTTACAAAAGTTTAACCATCACGATTGGTGTTCCAAAACAAATAAGTTTAAGTTGCAAGCGGAAGCATAAGTTTAAAGTTATAACATAAGTTCCAAAAGTTTCAAGTTTAACATAGTCTTGTAGCAATCCCTGTCCCACAACGATCTTCCTCCATGCAAGCTCCCACTGAGTACCTATGGTCCTGCAAAGCATGTAGTAACGAGTCAACAACTAGTTGAGTGAGTTCACGGGTGGGCGTTCGTTTTAGTTGTTTCGAAAACAGTTTACTTTATCTGGCATCCTGCCGTGGGGGTTACCCCATAGTTTAAAAAGACGTGACCAGTTCATTCCCAGTTACTCCGGCACTCCGGCCGTGGGGGCTACCCCATGTAGTTATCAGGCATTTCGGCCGTGGGGGCTACCCCATGTACATCATCTGGCTCTCCAGCCGTGGGGGCTACCCCATGTGTATACTAGACTCGTTACCGTATCGATTGCTGACTGTAGTCATGTTTATGTGCCCTGAAAACATCAATGTCTATCATCATTGACGTGCCCCAGATCCATTAGTTCACGCCCGTCCTCTGCGGCACGGTGTGAGGCTTGTCAGACCTAAATAGCGCTATCTAACTAATGACCCGCTCGCCATTGGCCCGGCGATTAGTCGATACAAAAAGGAGGGACTTCGTGATAGAGTTTTAGTCTAGTACGTTTATCCGTCCATCCGGACGAGGAATTACATTCCTGAACCACTGACGTCCTACCCAAGGTAGACGAGGAATCCACGTTCCTTAACCCCGTTCCCAACCCAGGGAATCCCATGCTTTGTAAAGGGTGTGAACTCACCTTGGTTTGCTCGGCAGTTAATCACAGAAAGTCAATCAAGTCGCAAGTAGTCAGTTACGTCCTAACACGGATATCGCTTATAATCAGATTCGAACCAAGTAATGCACAAATGTTCAACACGTATGGCAAACATTGTTTAACAGTAACAGTTCTCAGTTAACAGTTAGACATAATCCACAGTCTAAGTGTGAGGCCCAAACAGTTGGGCTTGTGATAACAGGCCCAAATAACACGTTAACAGTAGCACAGAAATTCATAAGTCCGGCCTACTAACTTAGGCCCAATAGTGTGGTCTCGAGTCGCAACCGGACTCGCAAGCATGGTCTCGAGTCATGCTGTGTGTTGATCATGGATGGTTGCGAGTCGCAACCGGTGTCGCAACCATGGTTTCGGTTCATCATGCTGAGGTCTCGAGTCGCAACGGGACTCGTAACCTGTGGTCTCGGCTTGTCCTGTTATGGTTGCGAGTCGCAACCGCGTGGTCTCGAGTCATCACGCTGTGGTTGCGAGTCGCAACCAGGTGATTGCGAGTCGGTATGCTGTCATTTTCACGTTCAGGTGCTGATGCAGATAGTCAGATTAATGGTACAATATAATCAGGCCCAAATCAGGAAACTACCAATAGAATTTCACTAACATGTTTTCCTAATCAGGTTATTGGTCAAAGTGGATCAAAATCACAAGGGTTTTCACATTCTTAACTATCATTCAAAGTGTTCTTCCTATGTTCAAACACATATTCATCAAGTTCATACAATTTTCATTCAACCATACTATGCATTTTCGGACAATAGTTATAACACCACACTAGATATCAATACTCATCTTGCTAGCAACACATTTTTAACTAAGTTTTGCCATTATCATAAACTAGTCCGATTTCATGAATATCAACATAAATGGTTCAAACTTCCTTTAAACACAAAATATCACAACTCTACATGAAGATGTGTTAACCGATTATCAACCTTGTACATATAATATCATCATTTGTTTAACAAGTAGCAAATCATTTCTCATGTATAAACAATCTAACCTTCAAACCCTAGACATAACATGAGCACACTAACATTCAACAAAACATCAAGAACACTAACCGGTTATGGGTTTCGAGGGTGTGTGACAAGCTTCCAACCGGGTGTGTGTGTGAGCCGATCCAAGTCCAAAGATCCGAAAATGATGAAGTGTGTTTGTGTTCTAGAGTTTTTAGTGAGAGAGAAGTAGGAGAGTGTGTGGGTGTAATGTTTCAACAAATGGTAACACTAACTAAGGTGGTGTATTTATAGTCAAGTTCCAAGTGTGTGCACCCTTAGTGGGTTTCGAGTGGGGGTTCACGGCCCAAAGGCCCAACCGGCCAAAGGCCCAACCGGCCAAAGGCCCAAACCGGCCTAATGGTTACGGTTCACTCGAGACCACATGGTCTCGAGTCGGGTCCTTGTTGTTTCGTGTCGGGTTCTCGGTTCACATATAACACGTACACATATATATACAATACACACATAACAAAGCACTTATCATGTAAAAAGGTTCACGTTATCATTTTAACTAGTCACATATCGTACAAGCAAGTTACAACGAAAGGTTCTAAATTTCGAGTTGTCACAATTCCTATGGGAGAAAATCCTAGGGCTTTCAGGATTAAGGTATCTCAATTCACAATCTTAAATAATGTGTTATATAAGCGATCTCTTGCAGGACCATATTTAAGATGTATTGAGGACCCTGAAATTCAAGAAGTGTTAAAAGACTTCCATGAAGGAGATTGTGGAAACCACACTGGGGGCAGGGCATTGTTCTCAAGGATCCTTAGGACTGGATACTATTGGCCAACTATGAAGAGGGATGCTGTGGAGTATGCTAAGAAGTGTGATCCTTGTCAAAGACACAACAATATCCTTCATCAGCCGGCTGAATTTCTACATCCTATACCATCCTCTTGGCCATTCATGAGATGGGGGATGGATATAGTTGGCAAGCTCCCTAAGGCACCTGGTGGAAAAGTATTCATGCTTGCCATGACTGACTACTTCTCCAAGTGGATAGAGGCCGAAGCCTTTGCCCAAGTCAGAGAAAAGGAAGTGATATCCTTTATTAAAAGAAACATTATAACTAGATTTGGCATTCCTTCTGAAATTGTATGTGATAATGGTTCCCAATTTATTGGGAGCAGGACTACTAACTTTTGTGACAGTTGGGGGATTAAGATGATAACATCAACACCAGTCCACCCACAAGCCAATGGCCAAGCAGAATCATCCAACAAGATCATCATCAACAATCTGAAGAAGAAACCTGGATCCAAGAAGGGGAAATGGGCAGAAGAATTTCCTTATGTGCTTTGGGCTGACAGGACAACTCCCAAGAATGCTACTGGACAAACACCCTTCTCCTTAGTGTTTGGGGCAGAAGCAGTGATCCCAACAGAAATGGTGGTTCCAACTGCTAGAACAAGTACCCGTGATCCTGAAGAGAATGCTGCAAACTTGGCTCAGGATTTGAATACTATTGAAGAAATCAGGGATCTGGCTAGGATAGGGATGGCTAGCTACCAACAAAGAATGGCTGGTGCTTATAACAAAAATGTCAGAATAAGGAAATTCCAAGTGGGGGATATGGTATTGAGAAAAGCATTCCAAAATACCATCAATCCTGCTGACGGGAAATTAGCACCAAAGTGGGAAGGTCCTTACTTGATTGAAGCTGAAGTAGGAAAAGGGGCATATAGATTGCTAACCATGGAAGGAAATTTGTTACCTAGAGCCTGGAATGCTGTTCACTTAAAGAAATATTTCATGTGAACAGGATCCTCCTGGCACATATGATCCCTACATTGAAAGCATCCTCGAAGGATCCCGATAATGTCAATGATCCTTACTCTGGTAAAATCCTAATCCTAAACAATTTCATTTTCTTATTTTTACCTAAGGATAAGGATCATGCATCCTTCATCCTCTTCTCACGAGAATTTAAGTTCCGATAGTCCAGGTATCCTCAGCATATCATTAAGAATCTTCAAAAGCATCTCAGATCCTTGGGTTCAACCCCAGTTATCCTTGGGCTCGTCCCCAATTTCCGCCTATAGCGCACGATGATCCTGGTATAGTTCACGTCTTTGGGACCAGTACCCACTTTCGGGGCTGATAACCTCATCGTACTGGCTATATCTAGGATCCTACGTATAATGGTAGACGTACCATACATCCGTTCCTAAGGTTTCTAACGTTTTCACATTAGCTAAGGTTTTGGCATTTTCATGTCACTAAGTTTGGATAGTCGCCAGTAAGGGCCATACTCCAGTTTACATACGATCCTTGGGCTTGTCCCCAGTTATCCTTCGGGCTTGTCCCCAGTGATCCTATGGGCTTGTCCCCAGTTATCCTTTGGGCTTGTCCCCAGTTACTAACTTATCCTTTATATTGGCTTAGTCCCAAGTTATATTCCATTTTTTCAGGTTTTCGAAGATAAACAATTAAGGATCCTTAATCCTTATTATCCATTAAAGTTTTACTTATGGTTATCCTGATTAAAGGTTAGGATCCTAACTTGGATCCTCAGGTATGATCCTTAACTATTTTTAATTTCATTCATTATTCATTTGAATAACCCTTAGACCTTGACAACTGAACCTATGATTCTTAAAATAAACTACCTTGAAAATTTTCAATTATAGGATATTTGATCCAGGATCATATCCTAAACTTCTTAAACATAATTTGCTTAACTTTTCTTACTCAAATAAATACATTTCTAAACAAGCAGAAAATAAGAGGATAAACAAAGGATAACAACACGAGATAAGCCAAAAAGATTAGAGTTATTTTATTAACAAAGGATTTTAAACCCTTCAAAGTTGTCAAAATTGCCAACCCACGTTTCTACCAGCAAAACGTGGCCCGTCCACATGGGTTGGCAAAGGGTGTCCATTGTTTGTGCGGTCATAGCATGCAGGTAAATAAAAAGCGGCAGGATCACAAAGGCTTCATCCCCCAAACAGAGGATCCTCTACCATTTGCAATCCTACCTATTGTCTGAAGGATCCTGGATCCTCAATCCTAAAACTATTGTTTAAGTTACAGACCATCATTGTTTAAAACATCACAACCACAAAAGAAACCACTACCAAAATTAAAAAATTGGGCTCCGGCTATGTCTAGAAGTTTCCTTCATCGCCCAATTCTGCAGCTCAAACCTTCGCTGCACCATCACCACCAGCTCCACTTGCTTCCCCCTGATCCTTGCCAGCATCACCTCCTTCAAGCATTGGGATCTCCTCAGCCTCCTCATCATCCTCCAACTCTGCCAGCCTCGCCTTCCAGCCCTCTACGTCCCATGTGCTCTTGTCGAAGGAAGGATCCTGAGCCTCCGCAGCCATCTGCAGCTGGATCTTATACATGGTTATCGCAGCAGAGACCTTGGCATCCTGGGTAATGTCATGCTTCTCATAATCAAAATTGATCAGCATCCTGGCAGCTTTATCCTTGGTGGCCCGGAGCTCCTTCTCAAGATCAGCAATCTTGAGATCCTTCAGCACACCCATCTGTTGGAGGCCAGCAATTTGGCGATCTTGATCCTCGACGTGGCCAACATAAGAATCTATTTCAGCAAATTTCTGCAAGGAAAACAAGGCATAACGTCAGAAACAAGTGATCCTCAAAATTGTCAGGATAACGAACAGGGGCAGTGATCCTTACCTCGTTGAAGTAGTCCAGAAACTGTTGGCGAAGCAGGGGCAGGCCTTGTAGATCCTCAGAGGCCTTTCTCTTCTTTCATTTACCCCTAATAGGTGCTTTAGGGGCTGAAGCGGTTGGACTGGCAGCAGGGATCTTCTTCCTTGCAGATTTAACATTAGCAAGATCATCAATGCCAAACTTGGAGGCAGATTTAGCAGATTTTCCTGCACCTACACAACCAAAATAAGATAAGTATTCTAACTGATTTAGAAATCCTACGTAAAACTACTTTTTAAATGAGGATACTTACTTGACATTGTGGCAGATGCGGAGGATACTTCCTGTGAATCTTGGGTGGCAACTTGAAAACTTCTTGTCTCCGGATCAAGCTTCTTGAAGGCCAAAAGCCTCTGTTTTGCAGCAGGTGTCAGCTTCAGATGAGAGATGGAGATAGCTGCACAATAAACAAAAAACAAAGAAAATATTAGTGATCCTCATCCTAAGGAACAAATCTGATAGTGATCCTTCTAGGATCCTCTATCCTACCATGAGTAGCCCACTCCTTGGGCAGATCCTTCCCATCAGGGATGGTATCCCTCCTAACAAAGAAGAACCGTCGCTTCCAATTCGTGTCATTCTTGGTGACCTTGAGAACAGGGTGATCCTCTCCGGCTTTCCGTTTAAACAAATATCGACAGGATCCAAACGTTGTGAGATCATACATCTCAGCCAGCTCCGCCATTCCTAAATCAATCCCTTCCTGCTCAATGATCCTTTCAAGGGTATATAAAACCCTCCAGATCATTGGCATGGCCTGGATATAGGAGATGCCGGTGAGGGAAAAGAAGGACTGGGTGAATTGAGGAAAAGGATACGAATATCCTATTAAGAACGGAGTAACGGGAAAGGCTACCCAAGTATCAGAAATAAAGTCACTCAAAGCAGTGGGAGTGAAAGACTTGAAGATGGTGTTCGCCGGAAAACAATGACGGATCTTGTCAACCTGAGGATCGGTAAAGCAGCACCTCTCGGCAGGAGAATCTTTGATGATCCCTTGACCCTTCAACGGACTGCTCTTCTCAGGATCCTTATGAGGGGAATTCCGGAGCAACATATTTGCAGGAGAATGGAAAGAGACAGAGAAACATAGTAAAGAGAATGAAGAAAAGAGGAGAATACCTGATCAATCTTCGGACGAGATTATAAAGGGAGTTTCTCTTGAATTTAAATACAAATTGATCCTATCTCTATCTCCTATTTATAATGATGATCTGCATGGCTGTCACTTCTGTGACGTAAGAATTGCAACGGCTAGTCCGACTTCAACGGCTAGTTATCCGATTAACTTGTTGCGGATAAGATCAAGCAAAATATAACTCATTTATTTACAATATTACTCCTTATATTTTGGGGGCAATTGTTAGGGCTGGATTTTTATAAAACATGATCCTTACATGTGATCCTAACCAGTGATCCTTGTTTCTTTGGCAGATAGTGATCCTCAGCAGAGTTCCAGGATCAGGATCACGGACCATCATAGGGATCCTCATGCTAACAGTTGCTTTCATTGAACTTAATGTCATTTTGCAGGAATGTCTAGCAGGATCCGCTCTTAGCATCACAATCAAGGGACGCGTCTTTACAACTTTGGCATATGCTTAATCAGAGATGAACGTTGTGAAGGATATGGAAACTTGGCATGATTTAAGGGCGATAATTTAGGCTAGATTTACTTTTATTTCTAAAGGGGTAATGAGCTGATTATTAGTTTGTTTACCTAAAATAGGCCACTCACACTTGTATATATAACACTCTTCCCCATTTGGAAGACACACAACACATTTCTCACACGCTTAGACACTCGATACTATAGTGATCCTTGTACTCAGCTCATTATCATCCGAAGTTGTAACCATTTTTTGTTATATTGAAGTTTGGTGATCGGTAGTTGCCATCACCCGAGGTTTTTTATGTCGGAGATCATACATTGATCAAGGGCTTTTTCCTCGTATAAATCCTTGTGTCACTTGCATATTTCTTACTAAAGTGATCTTTTACTTTTTCAACAAACCAAGCATCATTCCCCGTTTACTTAGAGTTTGGTTGCATTATCCTTGTGTGATTTTTGACCAAAACAGTTTGGCGCCCACCGTGGGGCAATTGGTGCTTCATTCATAAGAAAACTTTCTATTCGAAATCATTTCAAAGAGTTACATGGCTTCATCATTGAAGAATACATCCACAGCGATGTCGGCAGTCAGTTCATCTACTTGCATTCCACCTTTGCCTCCACCACCAGCTGGATCTCAGAAAAATGCTGAGAAGAGACCAACTTCTATCTCCTCTAAACCATCATCTTCTGCTCTAACTTCTCCTGTTCCCAGTACTAGTGATATATTTACTTTGATTTTGCAGATGAGGGATTGTATGCAGCAGAAGGATGAAACTAATGACAGGATCCTCAGAGAAATCGGAGATCTCAAAAGGCAAAAGAAAACGGCAGAGGATCATTCCCCACTAATGCCCAAATCTTTGAATTTTGATACTCCAATGATTACTTCTCAGCCATCAGAGGTCCCAGACATTCAATATATGGGTGGATCAAGAGGAGTGCATTTCAGCCCAGCAACAATGACTCAGGCATCAGGATCATATTTCCAACCGGCGGGATCCTACGCCCAGCATTTGGGATCCTTCATGAGCTTAGGATCCTCCTTTGTCCCAGGATCATCCCAGGTTCAAGGATCCTCCTTCGTTCCGGGATCATCCCAGGTTCAAGGATCCTCCTTTGTTCCAGGATCATCCCAGGTTCAAGGATCCTCCTTCATCCCAGGATCATCCCAGATTCAAGAATCCCTACAGATACTAGGATCCTTGAAGAATTTGCAAACAGGAAGCCTAGATGTCCATCAAGGAGATTTTATTCCAATGCAGACCATTGCTTCCACTGGTCCATCCATTATCCCAGAATCCCAGCAATATGGATTCACACCCAATGTTCCTAACTTGAACCCGATGTGAGGTAACACCTTAAATAATTATCTTACCACTAACCATGGATTCGTGCAGGATACAGGTATCAATCATGCTATGGCCAGGGAGTTACAGAAGCTGAAGGGTATGATCTCAAGTGTTCCAGGGGTAGTCAAGCCTATCCCGGAGATTGCAGATGGAAGCCATAAGGTATCTCATTTTGCACCACCAATTTGTGATGCAGAGGTACCCAAAAGGTTCCATATCCCTACTATGAAGCTGTATGATGGTACAACGGATCCTGAGGAGCACATAGCACAATACAGGGAGAGGATGAAGATCAATCCAATCCCAGAAAAGTTAAAGGAAGCATGCCTATGTAAAGGATTTGGATCCACCCTTACTGGATCAGCTCTTAAATGGCTGCTAAGTCTTCCCCCTTACTCTATCACTTCATTTGCTAATTTAGTTAATTTGTTCAATAATCAATTCTCTTGTAGTAGAAAATTTGAAAGATTAACTAGTGATTTATATAGGGTAACTCAAAGTCATAATGAATCATTAAGGGATTATATAACTAAATTCAGTAAAGAATCCTTGGACATTCCCAACTTGGATATGGCCACGGCTGTTGAGGCCTTCAAAATGGGACTGCTTAAGGATTCATTGATCTATGATGATCTTGTTATGACACCATGCAGGAACCTAGATGAAGTAAGAACTCCGGCACTCTGGTTCATCCGGCTAGAGGATGACAAGAGGATCCAGGAGAGGCAAGTAGGATCCTCAAAACAGGAAAAACAAGGATCCTCTTTCAAGAACAATAAGTTCAAATCCTACCATAGAAATGACAACCAGAACGTGCATGCTGTTGACCAAGAAGAGGATGATGAGGATTATCCTCCGATTTCTGAATATTGTTTTTCTGTTGACAATCATGAACTAATCCTTGCAATGCAGAATCTAGGAGAAAAAGCCAGATGGCCCAGAAAGAATGACAAACCATCCGGGACTAAAGACAAGTCAAAGTGGTGTGCGTACCACGAGGATTTCGGGCATCTAACTGAAGAATGCATAGCATTAAGAAAAGAAATTGGATATCTGTTAAGCAAGGGGCATCTAAAAGAATTGTTGGGAAGAAAAAAGCAAAGGACTCAGGATCCTGAAAGGATCCCTGAAAAGGCTCCAGCCCCTCCGGCGAATGCACAAGTGATCAACTTTATTTCTGGAGGATCAGATATTTGTGGTACATCCTTCTCGGCAGCCAAAAGGCATGCAAAGGAAGCAAAAATGGATAATGGAGAAAGACCTATTCGAACATCAAGTGTCTCGGAAGGAAAGACGATAACGTTTGATGAGGATGATCGCATTAACATCCAGGATCCTCATCATGATAGTTTAGTTATTACTCTCTTTCTTTCTAACCATTTTGTCCGCAGGATCCTTATCGACGGAGGAAGCTCAGTAAACATTATCCAGCTTGATGTTCTAAAGAAAATGGGTATCCCAGAATCAGACATCACACCAAGATCCTCCGTGCTTGTGGGATTCAGTGGAGAAACGAAGAAAACTCTGGGGGACATCAAACTCCCAATCTACGTGGAAGGATTACATAATTATCAAAAAATTTGTGTTATTGACTGTTTATCTTGTTGCAATATTATCCTTGGCAGGCCCTGGATACATGATATGAAAGCAGTCCCATCCACCTACCATCAATGTGTGAAACTCCCTAGCCCATGGGGGATAATCAAGATCGACAGTGATCAGCAAGAGGCTAAGGATTGTTATACCTCATCCATGAAGCCAACCTCGAAGCCAAGGGAACAATAGCAATTACAGATTCCTCCAAGGAATGTCTTGGAGGTGAGGGAACAAGATGTGGACGAAATCCTCTTGGATCCTAGTGATCCTGAATCAAAAATCTATATCGGATCAGGGATCCTTGGCAAGATGAAAGAAGACATAATATCCTTCCTCAAAAGAAGAAAATCTACCTTTGCATGGAAACATGAAGATATGACAGGTATATCTAAGGATATTATCACTCATAAACTTGGCATTGACAGGTCTATCAAACCAATCCATCAAAAAAGGAGGAAGTTTGCACCAGAAAGGAATGCCATTATCCAAGAAGAAGTAGAGAGGCTACTTCGAGCAGCAGGTAAATTTCTAGGATATATGGTAACTCAGAGGGGCATCGAAGCAAGCCCGGAGCAAATTAAAGCACTAGTGAATATCAAGTCCCCTGCCAATGCTAAGGCTGTGCAAAGGCTAACAGGCAGGATAGCAGCTCTAAACAGGTTCATATCAAAATCCTCAGAAAGATGTAAAGAATTTTACGATATCTTAAGGAAAAACAAGAAGTTTGAATGGACTGAAAAACACGAGAATGCTTTACAAGCCCTTAAAGAATATATGTCCTCAGCACCAGCATTAATGAAACCCGGAAAAGGAGATGTGTTATCCTTATACCTGGCGGTATCCTCAACCGCTGTAAGTGCTGTCCTTGTTAAGGATCACGAAGGTACACAACATCCTATTTACTATGTAAGTAAGAGTTTACTTGATGCAGAATCCAGGTACTCACACCTTGAGAAACTTATTCTCGCATTAATTATGGCATCAACTAAGTTAAGACATTATTTTGAAACCCACACTATTGTTGTTAGAACTAATTTTCCAATCAAGAATGTCCTCAGGAAACCAGAGATGTCCGGAAGAATGGCTAAGTGGGCAGTAAAGCTTAGTGCCCATGATATAAGATATGAGCCTAGAACAGCCATTAAATCCCAAGCACTAGCTGACTTTGTGGCTGATTTCAGTAGTGATCTACAAAAGGAAGCAGAATTGGAAGTCCAGCAGCTGGATGAGACCAAGGATCCTTGGATACTACACACTGATGGATCCTCAAATGTCAAGGGCACAGGGCTCGGGATACTACTAAAATCGCCACAGGGGGACATAATACCCCACTCCATAGCCTGTGAGTTCCAAGCAACCAACAATGAGGCTGAATATGAAGCCTTAATTGCTGGTTTACAAATTGCTAAGGATATGGGGGTCAGATACCTTAAAGTATACGTAGACTCATTACTAATCACTAATCACTTTAATGGATCCTATGCTGTTAAAGGAGAAAAACTTACCAAATATTTAGAGATAGTCAAAGAATTGGCACTCTCTTTTGTTTCCTTCAGTTTAACACAGGTACCAAGGGAGGAAAATACAGAAGCTGATGCATTGGCCAATCTAGGATCATCCTTGAAGATCCCAGAGGATATAAGTATCCCCATCATCCATATCCTAGCTCCTGCTATTGAAAATCAGGTGGCCATGGAAATAGAAGAGGATACTGCAATGATCCCTAGTGAAGAAACTCAATCTTATTCAGGATCATGGATCTCACCAATCATGAGATACTTACAACACGGGGAGATTCCTATGGGAGAAAATCCTAGAGCTTTCAGGATTAAGGTATCTCAATTCACAATCTTAAATAAGGTATTATATAAACGATCTCTTGCAGGACCATATTTAAGATGTATCGAGGATCCTGAAATTCAAGAAGCGTTGAGAGACTTCCATGAAGGAGATTGTGGAAACCATACTGGGGGCAGGGCATTGTTCTCAAGGATCCTTAGAACAGGATACTACTGGCCAACTATGAAAAGGGATGCTGTAGAATATGCTAAGAAATGTGATCCTTGTCAAAGACACAGCAATATCCTTCATCAGCCAGCTGAATTTTTGCATCCAATACCATCCTCTTGGCCATTCATGAGATGGGGGATGGATATAGTTGGCAAGCTCCCTAAAGCACCTGGTGGAAAAATATTTATGCTTGCCATGACCGACTAGTTCTCCAAGTGGATAGAAGCTGAAGCTTTTGCTCAAGTCAGAGAAAAGGAAGTTATATCCTTTATTAAGAGAAACATTATAACCAGATTTGGCATTCCCTCTGAAATTATATGTGATAATGGTTCCCAATTCATTGGGAGCAGAACCACTAACTTTTGTGACAGTTGGGGAATTAAGATGATAACGTCAACACCAGTCCATCCACAAGCCAATGGTCAAGCAGAATCATCCAACAAGATCATCATCAACAACCTGAAGAAGAAATTAGGATCCAAGAAGGGGAAATGGGCAGAGGAATTGCCTTATGTGCTGTGGGCTGATAGGACAACTCCCAAGAATGCCACTGGTCAAACACCCTTCTCTTTAGTATTTGGGGCAGAAGCAGTGATCCCAACAGAAATGGTGATTCCAACTGCTAGAACAAGTACTCGTGATCCTGAAGAGAATGCTGCAAACCTAGCTCAAGACTTGGATACTATTGAGGAAATCAGGGATCTGGCTAGGATAAGGATGGCAAGCTACCAACAAAGAATGGCTGGTGCCTACAACAAAAATGTCAGGATAAGGAAGTTCCAAGTCGGGGATATGGTGTTGAGAAAAGCATTCCAAAACACCATCAATCCTGCTGACGGAAAATTGGCACCAAAATGGGAAGGCCCTTACTTGATTGAAGCCGAAGCAGGAAAGGGGGCATACAGATTGCTAACCATGGAAGGAAATTTGTTACCAAGAGCCTGGAATGCTATTCACTTAAAGAAGTATTTCATGTGAACAGGATCATTCAAGCATATGATCCTTACATCGGAAGCATCCTCGAAGGATCCCGACGACATCAGTGATCCTTTACTCTGGTAAAGTCCTTATCTCAAAACTTTTCCATTTTCTTATTTTTACCTAAGGATAAGGATCACGTATCCTTCATCCTTCTCTCACAAGAATTTGAGTTCTGATAGTCCAGGTATCCTCAGCATATTATCGATAGTCTTCAAAAGCATCTCAGATCCTTGGGTTCAACCCCAGTTATCCTTGGGCTTGTCCCCAGTTTTCGCCTGTAGCGCACGATGATCCTGGTATAGTTCACGTCTTTGGGACCAGTACCCACTTTAGGGGCTGACAACCTCATCGTACTGGCTATATCTAGGATCCTACGTATAATGGTAGACGTACCATACATCCGTTCCTAAGGTTTCTAACGTTTTCACGTTAGCTAAGGTTTTGACATTTTCATGTCACCAAGTTTGGATAGTCGCCAGTAAGGGCCATACTCCAGTTTACATACGATCCTTGGGCTTGTCCCCAATTATCCTTTGGGCTTGTCCCCAGTGATCCTTTGGGCTTATCCCCAGTTATCCTTTGGGCATGTCCCCAGCTATTAATTTATCTTTTACATTGGCTTAGTCCTAAGTTATGTTCCATTTTTCAGGTTTTCGAAATTAAACAAATAAGGATCCTTAATCCTTATTATCCGTTAAAATTTCACTTATGGTTATCTTGATTAAAGGTTAGGATCCTAACTTGGATTCTCAGGTATGATCCTTGACTATTTTGATTATACTTGTTATTTTGAATAACCCTTACACTTTGACAACTAAACCTATGATCCTCGATCATAAACTATTTCTGAAAATTTTTCGATTACAGGATATTTGATCCAGGATCATATCCTAAAATGATTGAACATGATTTGTTTAACAATTGGAAAATAAAAGGATAAGCAAAGGATAACAACACGAAATAAGCCAGAAAGATTAGAGTTATTTTATTACAAAGGATTTTAAACCCTTTTAAAAGTTGTCAAAATTGCCAACCCACGTTTCTACCAGCAAAACGTGGCCCGTCCACATGGGTTGGCAAAGGGTGTCCATTGTTTATGCGGTCATAGCAGGTGCAGGAAAGTAAGAGCGGCAGGATCACAAAGGCTTCATCCCCCAAACAGAGGATCCCTCCACCATTTGCGATCCTACCTATTGTCCAAAGGATCCAGGATCCTTAACCCTAAAAACTATTGTTTGAGTTACAGACCATAAATTGTTTCAAAACATCACAACCACAAAAAACCACTACCAAATTTTAAAAAATTGGGCTCCGGCTATGTCTAGAAATTTCCATCATTGCCCAATCCTGCAGCTCAAACCTTCGCTGCACCATCACCACCAGCTCCACTTGCTTCCCCCTGATCCTTGCCAACATCACCGCCCTCAAGCATTGGGATCTCCTCAGCCTCCTCATCATCCTCCAACTCTGCCAGCCTCGCCTTCCAGCCTTCCACGTCCCATGTGCCTTTGTCGAAGGAAGGATCCTGAGTCTCCGCAGCCATCTGCAGCTGGATCTTATACATGGTTATCGCAGCAGAGACCTTGGCATCCTGGGTAATGTCATGCTTCTCATAATCAAAATTGATCAGCATCCTGGCAGCTTGATCCTTGGTGGCCCGGAGCTCCTTCTCAAGATCAGCAATCTTGAGATCCTTTAGCACACCCATCTGTTGGAGGTCGGCAATTTGGCGGTCTTGATCCTCAACGTGGCCAATATATGTTTCTATTTCAGCGAGTTTCTGCCAAAAGGGAAAAGGGTAAGTTCAGGACCAGATGATCCTCAAACAAGCAGGATATACAAGCAGGATATACAAGCAGGATATACAAGCAGGAGCAGTGATCCTTACTTCGTTAACGTAATCAAGAAACTGTTGGCGGAGCAGGGGAAATCCTTGAAGATCCTCAGAGGCCTTCCTCTTCTTTCCTTTACCCCTAATAGGTGCTTTAGGGGCTGAAGCGGTTGGACTGGCAGCAGGGGTCTTCTTCCTCGCAGATTTGACATTAGCAAGATCATCAATGCCAAACTTGGAGGCAGATTTAGCAGATTTTCCAGCACCTACACAACCAAAATCAGATAAGTATTCTAACTAATTTAAAAAATCCTACATGAAGCTACTTTTTAATCAGGATACTTACTTGACATCGTGACAGAGGCAGAGGATACTTCTTGGGAATCTTGAGTAGCAACCTGGAAAGTCCTTGTCTCCGGATCAAGCTTCTTGAAGGCTAAAAGTCTCTCTTTTGCAGCAGGTGTCAACTTCAGACGAGAGATGGAAATAGCTGCACAATAAACAAAAAACAAAAGAAAATGTTAGTGATCCTCATCCTAAGGAACAAATCTTATGGTGATCCTTCCAGGATCCTCTATCCTACCATGAGTAGCCCACTCTTTGGGCAGATCCTTCCCATCAGGGATGGTATCCCTCCTAACAAAGAAGAACCGTCGCTTCCAATTCGTGTCGTTCTTGGTGACCTTGAAGACAGGATGATCCTCTCCAGCTTTTCGCTTAAATAGATAACGATGGGGTCCGAAAGTGGTAAGATCGTACATCTCAGCCAGCTCCGCCATACCAAGGTCAATCCCTTCTTGTTCAATAATCCTCTCAAGGGTATACAATACCCTCCAGATCATGGGCATAGCCTGGATATAGCAGATGCCGGTGAGAGAGAAGAAGGATTGAGTGAACTGTGGGAAAGGATATGAATACCCTATCAAGAACGGGGTAACAGGAAAGGCCACCCACGTATCAGAGATAAAGTCACTCAAAGCAGTGGGAGTGAAGGACTTGAAGATGGTGTTCGCCGGAAAACAGTGACGGATTCTATCAACCTGAGGATCAGTGAAACAGCACCTCTCGGTGGGAGAGTCTTTGATGATCCCTTGACCTTTCAAGGGACTGTTCTTCTCAGGATCCTTATGAGGAGAATTCCAGAGCAACATATTTGCAGAAGAAAAACAAAGAAGCAGAAAAACAGAGTAAGAGAAGGAAGAAGGAAGAAGAGAGATACCTGATTGATCTTCAGACGAGATTATAAAGGGAGTTTCTTTGATTTTAAATGCGAATTGATCCTATCTCTATCTCCTATTTATAATGATGATCTGCAGGGCTGTCACTTCTGTGACGTAAGAATTGCAACGGCTAGTTCGACTTTAACGGCTAATTATCCGATTAGCTCGTTACAGATAAGATCAAGCAAAATATAACTCATTTATTTACAATATCACTCCTTATATTTTGGGGGCAATTGTTAGGGCTGGATTTTTATAAAACATGATCCTTACATGTGATCCTAACCAGTGATCCTTGTTTCTTTGGCAGATAGTGATCCTCAGCAGAGTTCCAAGATCAGGATCACGGACCATCATAGGGATCCTCATGCTAACAGTTGCTTTCATTGAACTTAATGTCATTTTGCAGGAATGTCTAGCAGGATCCGCTCTTAGCATCACAATCAAGGGACGCGTCTTTACAACTTTGGCATATGCTTAATCAGAGATGAACGTTGTGAAGGATATGGAAACTTGGCATGATTTAAGGGCGATAATTTAGGCTAGATTTACTTTTATTTCTAAAGGGGTAATGAGCTGATTATTAGTTTGTTTACCTAAAATAGGCCACTCACACTTGTATATATAACACTCTTCCCTATTCGGAAGACACACAACACATTTCTCACACGCTTAGACACTCGATACTATAGTGATCCTTGTACTCAGCTCATTATCATCCGAAGTTGTAACCATTTTTTGTTATATTGAAGTTTGGTGATCGGTAGTTGCCATCACCCGAGGTTTTTTATGCCGGAGATCATACATTGATCAAGGGCTTTTTCCTCGTATAAATCCTTGTGTCACTTGCATATTTCTTACTAAAGTGATCCTTTACTTTTTCAACAAACCAAGCATCATTCCCCGTTTACTTAGAGTTTGGTTGCATTATCCTTGTGTGATTTTTGACCAAAACAGTAGACGTACCATACATCCATTCCTAAGGTTTCTAACGTTTTCACGTTAGTTAAGGTTTTGGCATTTTCATGTCACTAAGTTTGGATAGTCGCTAGTGAGGGCCATACTCCAGTTTACATACGATCCTTGGGCTTGTCCCCAGTTATCCTTCGGGCTTGTCCCCAGTTATCCTTCGGGCTTGTCCCCAGTGATCCTTTGGGCTCATCCCCAGTTATCCTTCGGGCATGTCCCCAGTTACTAACTTATCTTTTATATTGGCTTAGTCCCAAGTTATGTCCTATTTTTCAGGTTTTCGAAGTTAAACAATTAAGGATCCTTAATCCTTATTATCCATTAAAGTTTCACTTATGGTTATCCTGATTAAAGGTTAGGATCCTAACTTGGATCCTCAGGTATGATCCTTAACCATTTTCGATTTCATTCATTATTTGTTTGAATAACCCATAGACTTTGACAACTGAACCTATGATCCTTAAAATAAACTACTTTGAAAATTTTCGATTATAGGATATTTGATCCAGGATCATACCCTAAATTTCTTAAACATAATTTGCTTAACTTTTCTTGCTCAAACAAATATGTATCAAAACAATTGGAAATTAAAAAGATAACAATACGAGATAAGCCGAAAAGATTAAGAGTTATTTTATTAACAAAGGTTTGAAACCCTTCAAAGTTGTCAAAATTGCCAACCCACGTTTCTACCAGCAAAACGTGGCCCGTCCACATGGGTTGGCAAAGGGTGTCCATTGTTTGTGCGGTCATAGCATGCAGGTAAATAAAAAGCGGCAGGATCACAAAGGCTTCATCCCCCAAACAGAGGATCCTCTACCATTTGCAATCCTACCTATTGTCTGAAGGATCCTGGATCCTCAATCCTAAAACTATTGTTTAAGTTACAGACCATCATTGTTTAAAACATCACAACCACAAAAGAAACCACTACCAAAATTAAAAAATTGGGCTCCGGCTATGTCTAGAAGTTTCCTTCATCGCCCAATTCTGCAGCTCAAACCTTCGCTGCACCATCACCACCAGCTCCACTTGCTTCCCCCTGATCCTTGCCAGCATCACCTCCTTCAAGCATTGGGATCTCCTCAGCCTCCTCATCATCCTCCAACTCTGCCAGCCTCGCCTTCCAGCCCTCCACGTCCCATGTGCTCTTGTCGAAGGAAGGATCCTGAGCCTCCGCAGCCATCTGCAGCTGGATCTTATACATGGTTATCGCAGCAGAGACCTTGGCATCTTGGGTAATGTCATGCTTCTCATAATCAAAATTGATCAGCATCCTGGCAGCTTTATCCTTGGTGGCCCGTTGCTCCTTCTCAAGATCAGCAATCTTGAGATCCTTCAGCACACCCATCTGTTGGAGGCCAGCAATTTGGCGATCTTGATCCTCGACGTGGCCAACATAAGTTTCTATTTCAGCAAATTTCTGCAAGGAAAACAAGGCATAACGTCAGAAACAAGTGATCCTCAAAATTGTCAGGATAACGAACAGGGGCAGTGATCCTTACCTCGTTGAAGTAGTCCAGAAACTGTTGGCGAAGCAGGGGCAGGCCTTGTAGATCCTCAGAGGCCTTTCTCTTCTTTCATTTACCCCTAATAGGTGCTTTAGGGGCTGAAGCGGTTGGACTGGCAGCAGGGATCTTCTTCCTTGCAGATTTAACATTAGCAAGATCATCAATGCCAAACTTGGAGGCAGATTTAGCAGATTTTCCTGCACCTACACAACCAAAATAAGATAAGTATTCTAACTGATTTAGAAATCCTACGTAAAACTACTTTTTAAATGAGGATACTTACTTGACATTGTGGCAGATGCGGAGGATACTTCCTGTGAATCTTGGGTGGCAACTTGAAAACTTCTTGTCTCCGGATCAAGCTTCTTGAAGGCCAAAAGCCTCTGTTTTGCAGCAGGTGTCAGCTTCAGGTTGGCAAAGGGTGTCCATTGTTTGTGTGGTCTTAGCATGCAGGAAATTAAAAGGCGGCAGGATCACGATGGCTTCATCCCCCAAACAGAGGATCCCTCCACCATTTGTAATCCTACCTATTGTCTGAAGGATCCTGGATCCTTTACCCTAAAACTATTGTTCAAATTACAGACCATAATTGTTTTAAAACATCAACAACCACTCAACAAAAAAAAAATTGGGCTCCGGCTATGTCTAGAAGTTTCCTTCATCGCCCAATCCTGCAGCTCAATCCTTCGCTGCACCGTCACCACCAGCTCCACTTGCCTCACCAGCATGATCCTTGCCAGCCTCTCCACCCTCAAGCATCGGGATCTCCTCAGCCTCTTCATCATCCTCAAGCTCTGCCAGCCTCGCCTTCCAACCCTCTACATCCCATGTGCTCTTCTCGAAGGCAGGATCCTGAGCCTCCATAGCCATCTACAGCTGGATCTTATACATGGTTATTGCAGCAGAGACCTTGGCATCCTGGGTGATCTCATGCTTCTCATAATCAAAATTGATCAGCATTTTGGTAGCATCATCCTTGGTGGCCCGGAGCTCCTTCTCAAGATCAGCAATCTTAAGATCCTTCAGCACACCCATTTGTTGGAGGTCAGTGATTTGGCGGTCTTGATCCTCGACGTGGCCAACATAAGTCTCTATCTCAGCAAATTTCTGCAAGGAAAACAAGGCATAACGTCAGAAACAAGTGATCCTCAAAATTGTCAGGATAACAAACAGGGGCAGTGATCCTTACCTTATTAAAGTATTCCAGGAACTGTTGGCGGAGCAGGGGCAGACCTTGGAGATCCTCGGCTTCAGAGGCCTTCCTCTTCTTTCCTTTACCCCTGATAGGTGCTTTAGGGGCTGAAGCAGTTGGGCTAGCAGCAGGAGTCTTCTTCCTTGAGGATTTGACATTTGTAAGATCATCAATGCCAAACTTTGAAGCAGACTTAGAGGGTTTTCCAGCACCTACACAACCAAAATAAGATAAGTATTCTAATTAAACTTGTAAATCCTACACAGAATTACTTTTTAAATGAGGATACTTACTTGACATTGTGACAGAGGCAGAGGATACTTCTTGAGAATCCTGGGTGGCAACCTGGAAAGTTCTTGTCTCCGGATCAAGCTTCTTAAAGGCCAAGAGTCTCTCTTTTGCAGCAGGAGTCAACCTAAGATGAGCAACGGATATAGCTGCACAATAAACAAGAAAATGTTAGTGATCCTTATCTTAAGGAACAAGTTCTATGGTGATCCTTCCAGGATCCTCTATCCTACCATGGGTAGCCCACTCCTTGGGCAAATCCTTCCCATTAGGGATGGAATCTCTCCTAACAAAAAATAATCGTCGCTTCCAGTTCGTGTCATTTTTGGTCACTTTGAAAACAGGGTGATCCTCTCCAGCTTTTCGCTTGAACAAATATCGGTGGGATCCAAAAGTTGTGAGATCATACATCTCACCCAACTCCGCCATACCGAGGTCAATACCCTCTTGCTCGATGATCCTTTCAAGGGTGTATAACACCCTCCAGATCATCGACATAGCTTGGATATAGCAGATGCCGGTAAGGGAGAAAAAAGATTGGGTGAATTGAGGAAATGGATACGAATATCCTATCAAGAAAGGGGTGACCGGGAAAGCTACCCAAGTCTCAGAGATGAAATCACTCAAAGTGGTAGGACTAAAAGACTTGAAAAGGGTTTCCGCAGGGAAACAACGACGGATTTTATCGATTTGAGGGTCGGTGAAGCAACACCTCTCGGAGGGGGAATCTTTGATGATCCCTTGACCCTTTAAGGGGCTGTTCTTCTTAGGATCCTTGCAGGGGGAGTTCCGGAGCAACATCTTTAACAGAAGAATAGAAGAAGAAGAAAAACAGAGCAAGAGAGAAGAAGATGAAAAGGAGAATACCTGGTTGATCTTCTGAATACGATTATAAAGGAAGTTGCTTTGAATTTAAATGCATTCGATCCTATCCCTATTTCTATTTATAATCATGATTGTGCAGGGCTGTCACCTCCATGACGTCAGACCATAACGGATAGTTCCACCTTAACGGCTATATATCCGTTGAGTTAGTTAGAGATAAGATTCAGCAAAATATAACTCGTTTATATTACATAAATACTCCTTATATTTTGGGGGCAATTGTTAGGGCTGGATTTTTATGACCTATGATCCTTACATGTGATCCTAGCATGTGATCCTAACAAGTGATCCTTGTTTCTTTGGCAGATAGTGATCCTCAGAGGAGCTCCAGGATCAGGATCACGGATCATTCCAAGGATCCTCATACTAACGAATGTTCTCTTTGGACTTAATATTATCTTGCAGGAATTATGAGTTGGATCCAGTCTTAGCAACGTAAACAAGGAATCTGTCATGATAATCTCGCACATGCATAATCAAAGATGGACGTTGTGGCAAATATGGAAACTCAGCACAATTCAAGGGCGATTATTTAGGCTAAATTTACTTCTATTTCTAAAGGGGTAACGAGCTAGTAGTTAGGTGATTTGCCTAAAATAGAACCACACACACTTGTATAAATGGCACTCTTGAACATGCGGAAGACACAACACACTTCTCACACGCTTTAGCATACGATACTATAGTGATCCTTGTACCTAGCTCGTTACCATCCGAAGTTGTAACCATTATTTGTTATATTAAAGTTTGGTGATCGGTAGTTTCCATCACCCGAGGTTTTTTATGCCGGAGATCATTCATTGATCAAAGGCTTTTTCCTCGTATAAATCCTTGTGTCATTTGTGCATTTTACATTTGAGTGAGATCCTTCACTTTGTTCATCATACCAAGCACCATTCCCCGTTTACATAAAGTTTGGTTGCATTATCTTTAAGTGATTTTTGACCAAAACACCTACTATGTCCATCCCCCATTTCATGAATGGCCAAGGGGAAACTATAGGATATAATGGTTCAGCTGGTTGGTGCAAAATGTTGCTATGCCTTTGACATGCGTCACATCTTCGAGCATATTCTGTAGCATCTCTCTTCATTGTCGGCCAATAGTATCCTGTCCTTAATACTTTCGAGAATAATGACCTGCCCTAGTATGGTTACCACAATCCCCTTCATGTATATCCTGAAGAACTTCTTTAGCTTCGGGATCCTCCAAGCACCTTAGATATGGTCCTGCAAGAGATTTCTTATACAAAACATTATTTATAATAGTAAATCGTGATACCTTCATCCTAAATGCTTTAGGATTTTTGTCTCTAGGGATGTGCCCTTCCTTGAGATATCTTATGAATGGAGCCGTCCAGGATTTAGAATCCTCCTCAGGATATTTAGCAACAGGATCCTGGATACTTGCTACTTCTTTATCCTGAAGATTCGTAGCAGGATACAAAATATGCAATATTGGTATTTGGGTTCCTTCTGGTATCCTGACCGATGATCCCAGATTTGCTAAAGCATCTACTTCAGCATTACCTTCCCTTGGTACTTGTTCAAATGTAAAAACATCGAAATATCCTGCTAATTTTTTGAGAAGGTATTCGATTAACTTCTCACCCTTAACTGCATAGGATCCATTAAAATGATTAGTGATTAACAAGGAGTCAACATATACTTGCAAATTCTTGACATTCATATTTTTAGCTAGTTCTATCCCTACAATTAAAGCCTCATACTCTGCTTCATTATTAGTAGCGGGAAATTCACACCTAATGGCCTGGGGTAATATGTCCCCCTGTAGCGATTTTAGTAGTATTCCCAGTCCTACTCCTCTAACATTAGATGCTCCATCAGTGTATAATGTCCAGGATCCTGAGGATTCTCCTAATTGTTGTACTTCTAGGTCTACCTCATCCTGAATGTCACTACTGAAATCAGCCACAAAATCAGCTAGAGCCTGTGATTTTATGGCATTTCTAGGTTCATACACTAAGTCATAAGCACTTAACTTTACTGACCACTTGGCCATCCTGCCTGACATCTCGGGTTTCCTAAGCATAGTTTTGACAAGATAATTGGTTTTAACATGAATTCTATGTGTCTCAAAATAATGTCTAAGCTTCGTTGATGCCATAACTAGTGCTAGTATCAACTTTTCTAAATGAGAATATCTAGTTTCAGCATCTAACAAACTTTTACTAACATAATAAACAGGATATTGCTGACCTCCATGATCCTTTATAAGGACGTCACTTACAGCATTTCCTGATACTGCGAGGTATAGGGATAGTGGTTCACCATTCTCAGGCTTCATCAACAGCGGTGCAGTTGAAAGATACTGCTTCAAATCCTGCAGGGCTGCTTCTTGCTTCTCTCCCCATTCGAACTTCTTGTTCTTCTTCAGGATATCGTAAAATTCTTTACATTTCTTGGAGGATCTTGAAATGAATCTGTTCAATGCTGCAACTCGTCCTATTAACCGTTGAACATCCTTCATATTTGAAGGTGATTTGATATCCAAGATGGCTTTAGTTTGCTCCTGGCTTGCCTCTATTCCTCTTTTGGTCACCATATATCCTAGAAACTTTCCTGCTCCTACTTCGAAATGGCACTTAGCAGGATTTAGCTTCATGTTATACTGATCCAGGATATCAAATGCTCCCTTAATATCCTGGAGATAATCCTCAGCTCTTTTAGATTTTACCACCATATCGTCGATGTATACCTCCATTGTGTTCCCCAACTTATCTTTGAACATCATGTTTACTAATCTCTGGTATGTTGCACCTGCATTTTTCAAACCGAAAGGCATAGCAGTATAACAATAAATACCTGTTGGTGTCATGAAGGCAGTATCCTCCTGGTCCGAAGGTTCCATTTGGATCTGCTGGAATCCTGAGGATGCATCCATGAAGGTTAACATCCTATGCCAGGCAGTAGCATCCACCATTGCATCAATATGAGGAAGCGGAAATGGGTCTTTGGGACAGGCCTTATTCAAGTCTGTGTAATCTACACAGACTCTCCATTTCCCATTTTTCTTCTGTACCACCACTACATTTGCTAGCCATCTTGGAAACTTGACTTCTCTTATCATTCTTGACTTCAACAATCTTTCAACTTCCTCTTGGATAATTACATTTCGTTCAGGGGCGAACTTCCTTCTCTTTTGCTGTACGGGCTTGAACGACCTGTCGATTCGAAGCTTGTGAGTGATAATGTCTCTGGGTATACCTGTCATATCCTCATGCTTCCATGCAAATGTTGACATCCTACACTTCAAGAAGTTGGTTAATTGTTCTTCAATATCCTGAGGGATATTGGTTCCTACGAGCACCGAGATATCAGGATTATCATGATCCAAGATAACTGTCTTCATATCCTGTTCTGAAGCCTCCACGATATCCTAGGCCCGCATCTTTAATTGCTATGCTGTATTAGGCTTGGTTGAGGATTTCATTGAGGATGAGTAACATTCTTTTGCCTCTTGCTGATCACTATCAACCTTAACAACCCCCCAAGGGGTAGGAATCTTGATGCATTGGTGATAAGTTGACGGCACAGCCTTCATGTCATGGATCCATGGCCTGCCTAGTATGACATTATAGCAGGATAGGGAGTCCATCACACAGAAACGTTGTATCGAGTTGACCCCTTCAACATATACTGGTAACTTTATTTCTCCCACTTTGTTTCTAGCCTCTCCACTGAACCCAACAAGCATAGTGGATTGAGAAGTGATATCCATTGGAGATACATTCATTCTTTTCAGAGTCTCTAGTTGGATTATGTTGACGGGGCTGCCATTGTACACCAATATCCTGCGTACAAAATGGTTAGCCACATATAATGTTATTACAAGAGCATCATGGTGAGGATCCTGGACTGTATCCCTATCGTCACTGTCAAAAGTGATCATTTTATCAGTCGTAAGGGTAGTCATCCTGGTTGGTTTGTCTCCCCTTTCGGTCTTAGCTTCCTTTGCATGCCTCTTGGCCGCAGAATAGGAAGTCCCACAAATGTCGGATCCTCCTGAAATAAAGTTGATTATCTTGGCATCCGCAGGAGGTGATGCTGCCCGTTCAGGATCCTTCTCACTATCCTGACCCTTGTTCTTCTTTCTTCCTAGAAGATCCTTCAGATATCCCTTGCTGAGAAGGTAGCTTATTTCTTTTCTTAGAGCAATGCAATCCTCTGTTACATGTCCGAAGTCTTCGTGAAAGGCACACCATTTGGATTTATCCTTCCAATCGGCTTTTTGTTGATTTTTTCGAGGCCACCTAGCTTTGTCTCCCAAACCCTTCATAGCATACATTAATTCAGGAATGTTAACAGAAAAGCAATATTCAGATAATTCAGGATATTCTTCAGGATCCTCGTCTTCAATAGCATTCACTCTTTTATTGTCATTTCTACCATACGGCTTAGAGCGGTATGGTTTATACAAGGATTCTGACTTCCTATTAGTTGACTCATAGGTGGTGGATGAATTCATCCTCTCTTGCATTTTCTTATCATCTTCCAGCCTGATATATCTCAAGGCTCTGTTTCGAGCTTCATCCAAGTTCCTGCAAGGATTCATCACAAGATCCTGATAAAATTGGGAATCCTTTTGTAATCCCATCTTGAACGCTTGGACCGCCGTAGCAACATCAAGGTGTGGGATATCCAAGGATTCCCTGCTGAATTTGTTCACATAATCCCTTAAGGATTCCTGAGGTCCTTGGGTTATCCTGTAAAGATCACTTGTTAGTTTTTCAAAACTCCGACTACAAGAAAATTGACTATTAAATAAATTCACTAAATGAGCAAATGATGTAATCGAGTGCGGAGGAACATTCAAGAGTCATTTCAAGGCTGATCCTGTTAAGGTAGAACCAAAGCCCTTGCACAAGCATGCTTCTTTAAGATCTGGAGGGATAGGATTGATTTCCATCCTTTCCAGATACTGGGCAATATGCTCCTCAGGATCTGTGGTTCCATCATAAAACTTCATGTTGGGAGTTTGGAATCTTTTTGGGATTTCAGCATCACAAATAGGATGCACAAACCGAGATGTCCTGTGGTTATCCTGCGATACTTCATGAATTGGCTGAACTACCCAGGTACACTGGATATCATATCCTTTAGCTTCTGAAGTTCCCTAGACAATGCTGATGTCACACCTGCATCCTGCAAAGATCCAATACTGTTAGTAGCAAGTGCATTATTATTTGACACGTTACCAGTTTGAGGATTCTGGCCATATCCTGAAGCATATCCTATGCTTCTCACAGTTGACATCCTGACCGAGGAGGGTATTTTAGGAGTATGGTTCTGGGGATGGCTAGGCACAATATTTCCCCTATTATCCTCAGTATACACAGCCGAACTGAAGTTCAAAGTTCTGGGTTGTAAAGGAGTGATGATATCCTCAGTGGATCTGCTCGAACTAGATTTTAAGAGTTGTATTTCCCTTAACAGCATTTGGTTTGTTTCCTGTTGTTGCCTCATTTGTTCCTGCACACTTCCAAATAAGGTTAGAATTTCATCATTAGAAGCTAAAACAGGAGCAGATCCCTGAATACTCCGAGTAGAGATAATATCCTGAGGTTGTGAAGAAGCAGGCATTCTTGGAGGAGGTGGCGGGAGCACCGAACCAGTAGTAGCAGAAGCTGTAGCAGACACAGTGGAGGAGCTCATGCTTGATCTTGTGGCCATTGCAAATAATGTAGCAAAAAGTTTTGAAAATAGAAAGCCAATTAATGATTTCACAAAGATTTTTAATAAAGATAGCACCACTTGCCCCACGGTGGGCGCCAAATTGTTTTGGTCAAAAATTACCGAAGTAATTTAGTGATCAAATTAGTTAAGTGAGGTAGTGTGCTAAAAAGTGTGTTGGAAATATGCTGGTTAACTTGTTTAGGAAAAACAGTTTTCAGGATATGGCTCAGGATATTGAGCTATATCTAAGATCAAACTATGAGCAAAAAATAAAGGAAATGACATGGGATGTACGAGGAAAGCCCTTGATCAATCTAGATCGCCGGCATAAAACCTTGGGAGCTGACAATCGCAGCTGCCTTATTCTTCTTATTGCTTTTAACTTCAGGATACAGTGCAGGATATCGACCAGATCGCTAAGTGTTACAATGCTTTTTGTGAAAGTGAAAGTTGCGGAAGAATAAGTGTGAGAGAGTAGTGAGTGTAGCTGTGTTTTTCTATTCGATCTAGTATACCCACCTATTTATAGTTACTAAATACAAACTAAAATTCCTATAAATATGGGATGCTCCCGAATATTCCGTTAATAACGTTGCAGGTCGGGAAAAGCGGCTTCAACGTCTTTATTTGAACGACTTAGACCGAGTCTCCAGGAGAAAGGGTCTTCGCGAACGTTGGGCACTTGAACTCGTACTCCTGCACACAATCCGTTAGTAATCCTGAGGATACCATTCAGGATGTTACCAATATCCTAAATGAGCATCCCGGATATGAACAGAAATCACATAATCAAGATACAACTCAAGATATTTCCCAGAATATGGGCTCAGAATTTCACCCATAACAATTTTCTTTTGTAAAATCATCACCATCAATTTACAATCAACTCTACACAACTTATACTTACCAATTTTGCCAAAATCATGCTTAATCTATTACTTCATGCACTTGAAAGTTTATGAAAATTTGTAGTAACTTAGTAGTGTCTTTAGTGAGTTTAGTTACCCTTTAAAGTGGGGTTGTTTATTTAAAAACATAATTCTTGAAAGACTTAGATGTTTACAACTTGTAATCATATTTTACAAAATGTTTCTTTTTGAAATTCTCTTGTTACACAAGTGTTCCTACACTTGTTTAACCACCAAAAATAGTGTTTGTTCATCTAAGAGCCAAGTTTTAACAAAACTTATATTTTAACTTGGTTTCTGTGAAATACCACTTACAAATCTCTAGATCTATATGTTTAACATCTTACTTTGATCATGATTTTTCAAGAAAAAACTTTCTTATTTCAAGTTCATGATTACATAAGGATGATCTATTGATTTCTTAACATAATCATCCTCTCATCTTGCCATATCATGTTTTTAATTATGATCTAGCAAGATCATATGATGGTTTATATCATTTACACAAGCAAGCAACAATCATCAAGTATAACAACACATAAATAACATGATTTCTTCATGATTTCTTATAATTTAAGCTTATGTTCATGTTTCTTTCATGTGATTCTTAGTGTTCTTCATAATAATCATCATGTAACATCTTTTAACCTACTAAAATAGAAGTAATATGGAGTGTTCAAGGATCTTACCACTAGCTCAAGGCTAGGGATGAATCAAGTGTAGAAAATGAGTGGATAAAAGCAAATAGAGAAGGTCCTTCAAGCTCCAAAGCCACTAAGCTTCCTTGTATGGACTCTAATACCCTTGTATGATCTTAGAATGGATGAAGATGAGTGAATGAAGGTGGTGGTGGTGGTGCCTATGTTCGGCCGAGAGGGAGAGCAAGAGAGGGAGGAATATGAGTGTGAAGTGTGTGTAAGATAATGAACTCTAGATCTTCCACCATACCATACTTATAACCATCATAATCTTAATCCTTTGTGTAATATGCTGCAAAAAGTAAAAACAAGATCTAATTTAATAAAGAAATAAAATCTTGAAGGTATGGGGGTGAGGCATGGCCGTCCCATAGGTTAGGGGGGTCTAGGTGTAGGTTTAAACCTTTAGTTGCAATTTAGTTCAAATCCAAGTGTTCGTTACGTGTTTCAGTTATTAGATATTTTTAGGAGGTGTTATGATGTTCGGGGATCATAACTAGCTTGGAAACATTAAAACAGTACTTCTAGTGTAAATTTGATGTTTCGGGTAGTGTCTGGTTGTTCGGTTAGATACTGATTCGTTAAAGTGCTAAACTTACAGTTTAGTGTTCTTTATGTACCCTTTTGGGACACTTTTAATTCCCGACACTTAGGAAAGCATTCAGGTCCATTTTCCCATATTTCTGCACAATATTAATGTGTTAAAATGCTGAATTTTGCTGAATTCAGCACTTTATGTGAGTTTTAGGCACTTAAACTATCATTAGGAAGGCAGTTTTGTGATCCTTACTTTCCTACACACTATACTAGTGTAGTGCTTGATTTCTGGCTCATTCTGTGTCTCAACACACTGTCTGTCTATGTAATGAACTCCGTCAGCATATTCCTGATTTATCAGATAACTGTGCTAACTGTACTTAATGCATCATTTAAGGCAATATAGCTTTCATGTAATATTGATGTGACATTAAACAATGTATGATGCTCATGTATGTGTATGGCAGTAATCAGAAAGCAGTTAATTTGTAATTCAGCACAGACATTAAGCATTAATCAAGATTAATTAATTGTACGGATACCTGGATTTTTGACAGTTGTCACATTCTCCCCCTGTTAAGAAAATTTCGTCCTGAAATTTTAAGCTCTATACTAGCTGCAGGGGTGTTAGGGAATAAATGCGGGTATTTAGCTTTCATGCGGTCCTCACGCTCCAAAGTAAACTCTGGGCCGTGACGTGCGTTCCATCGGACCTTAACAAGCTTAACACTACTCCTTCGAGTTTTGTTAACTTTCCATTCCGTAACCTCAACGGGTTCTTCTGTAAAATGGAGTGTGTCCTCAATGTGAACTTCGTCAGCAGGAATAACCACCGCTTCTTGATTTGGACTCTTTTTCAGATTGGATACATGAAATGTATCATGAACACCATTAAGTTCCGCACGTAGGTCCAACTTGTAAGCCACAAGACCAATCCTTTCCAGGATTTTGAATGGTCCAATATATCGTGGGTTTAACTTTCCACGGTGAAACTTTCAACAAAACCATATCTCCCACTTCAAACTCCAAAGGTTTCCTTCTTTGGTCTGCATAGCTCTTTTGTCGATCACGAGCCGCCTTAATGCGCTCTCGGATCTGCATTATCTTATCTGTCGTTTCTTGAACCAACTCGGGACCAACTGGCTGTCTATCGCCCGCATCTGCCTAGCATAATAGCGATCGAAACTTGTGTCTGTAAAGAGCTTCAAACGGTGCAGCTTGAATGCTTGTATGATAGCTGTTGTTATAGGAGAACTCAACCAAAGGTAGGTGAGTGTCCCAACTGCCACCCAAGTCCATTACACAAGCTCGCAGCATGTCTTCAAGCGTCTGAATTGTTCTCTCTCTCTGACCATCCATCTGAGGATGAAAAGTAGTACTCAAATTCAGTTGAGAACCAAACGCTTCCTAGAAAGATTGCCAAATCCTTGACACAAATCTTCCGTCTCTGTCAGAAATAATCGAGATAGGCACTCCATGACGTGCTACTATCTCCCTTAGGTACAGCTCAGCTAGCTTACTAGTGTTATCCTTTTCTCTGATCGGCAAAACGTGCGCAGATTTTGTCAGACGGTCTACGATTACCCAAATCGTATCATGACCTCTGGGTGTCTTTGGTAACTTTGTTATAAAATCCATTGAGATCTGCTCCCACTTCCACATGGGTATCTCGGGTTGCTGCAGCAGTCCTAAAGGCTTCTGATATTCGGCTTTTACCTTGGCACAGGTTAAGCACTTTCCAACATAAGTTGCAACATCACCTTTCAATCTCGGCCACCAGTAGAAATCCTTCAAGTCTTGGTACATCTTGTCCGATCCTGGGTGGATCTAGTAGTTTGATTTATGAGCTTCATCGAAAATCACTTCCCTAAGACCCCCGAAGAGGGGAACCCAAATTCGTTTCATAAAACACAATGTTCCTTCCTTATTGGGTACCAACTATTTCTCCATCCCACAGAGATATTCATCCTTAAGATTCTCCTTCTTAAGAGCTTCTCTCTACGCAACATGAATGCGCAATGAGAGGTCTGTTTGTATAATCATCTCCAAAGCCCTAACCCTTATGGGCTTAATCCTCTCTTTTCGACTCAAGGCGTCTGCTACTACATTCGCCTTTCCTGGGTGATATTTGATTTCACAATCATAATCGTTTAACAACTCAACCCATCGTCGCTGTCTCATATTAAGCTCCTTCTGATCAAATATATGTTGTAGGCTCTTGTGATCTGTAAAGATCGTGCATCGGGTGCCAAATAGATAATGTCGTCAAATCTTTAATGCAAACACCACTGCACCTAATTCCAAATCATGTGTGGTGTAGTTCTTCTCATGAACCTTTAACTGGCGTGAAGCATATGCGATAACCTTCTGTCGCTGCATCAGCACGCAACCTAATCCCTGACGCGAGGCGTCACAGTACACCACGAAGTCATCGGTGCCTTCGTGTAGGGATAAGATAGGTGCATCGCAAAGCTTGTTCTTGAGCAGCTGAAAAGCTTCTTCTTGTTTATCTCCCTGTTTGTACTTCTTATCCTTTTGAGTAAGGGAGGTCAACGGTTGAGCGATTTTCGAAAAATCCTTAATGAATCTGCGATAATACCCAGCTAAACCTAGAAAGTGACGGATCTCAGTTGGCGTCTTCGGAGTTTCCCAATTCTTAATCGCCTCGATCTTTGTGGGATCCACATGAATTCCATTCTCGTTTACCACGTGACCAAGGAACTATACCTCACGCAACCAGAACTCGCACTTTGATAACTTTACGTATAAGTTCTCTTTCTTGAGCAGCTCTAAGATGGCTCTAAGGTGTTGTTCGTGCTCTTCCTTCGTCCATGAATAAATCAAAATATCGTCGATAAACATAATCACGAATTTATCAAGATATGGCTTGCAGACTCTATTCATCAAATCCATAAATATTGCTGGCGCGTTTGTCAACCCAAACGGCATTACCAGAAACTCGTATTGTCCATAATGAGTTCTGAAGGCAGTCTTCGGAATACTCTCCTCTTGAATTCGCAACTGGTGATAACCTGATCGAAGATCGATCTTGGAGTAGTAACTTGAACCTTGAAGTTGATCGAAGAGATCATCAATTCTCGGCAAGGGATACCGATTCTTGATGGTTAACTTGTTTAGCTCACGGTAGTCGATGCACATACGAAAAATATCGTCCTTCTTCTTGACAAATAGCACTGGAGCTCCCCAAGGCGAGAAGCTTGGTCTGATAAATCCCTTGTCCAAAAGCTCTTGAAGTTGCGTCGATAATTCTTGCATCTCGGAAGGCGCAAGTCGATAAGGTGCCTTGGATACAGGCGCGGCACCTAGAACCAAGTCAATATGAAATTCGACTTGTCGTTGAGGCGGCAATCCTGGCAAGTCTTCGGGGAAGACTTCAGGATATTCCCTTACCACAGGGATATCTTCCAGCTTCGGCTCAGCGGCTTCCTTGTCCACGACGTGCGTCAAGAAGGCAACACATCCTTTCTGCAAACATCTCCGGGCCTTCAAACAGCTGATAATCCTTAGAGGCGTATCATGCTTCTCCCCATGCACTACAATCGTCTCTCCATTTGCCAATGGGATTCGGATTACCTTCTCATGGCATACGATCTCCGCTTGGTTGCTCGACAACTAATCCATTCCAACTACCACATCGAAGCTTCCCAACTTGACTGGCAGAAGATCAAGCGTAAACTCATGCTCCCCAAGCTCTATTACACAACCTCTAATGACTTCATTCGTTTCTACTAGCTTTCCATTAGCTAGTTCTATCGAGTACGGAATATCTAGCTTACTGGCAACTAACCCAAGTATTTTCTTAAATTCTAGAGATACAAAGCTATAATTGGCACCAGTATCAAACAGTACAGATGCAAAGTGTTGGTTGATAGGGAACTTACCCGTCACTACGTTCGGATCCTGGCGAGCTTCCCTAACTCCTATGTTGAAAACTCTTCCTTGGGCTTGATTGTTCTTCGGGCAGTCACGCTTGAAATGCCCAACATCACCACAGCTAAAACATCCTTGCTTGTTTCCAGTACCACCCTGATTGTTGTTTTGGTTGCGGTTTCCATTACCAGCTTGGTTTCAAGTACCACCACGGTTTCCATTTCCGCCATTTCCTCCTTGATTGCGGTTTCCATACCCATTTCCACCACGGTTACCATTTCCATTTCCGTTACCATTACCTCTCTGACCACCATTACCACGACCGGCACCATACCAATAGGTCTCCTTGGCATGGACAACCTTTCCGCACGTCTCACACTTTCTAGCTCTGCATCGTCCACTGTGATGAAACTGACACACATCACATTTGGGCAGGGTGCCCATATATCCTTTTCTTCTAACCTCAGCACCAGATGTGGCAGCACCAGTCTTAACCTCGGCTGGTGGATTCATATCCCTCTTCTTGTTACCACTATTGTTTCCTTGGGTACCTTTCTTGAAATTGGAGAACTTCCTTTTATTCTCTCCTGATGACTCGACATGAGTCTCCTTTTTCTTTCCATCAGAGATTGAGAACTTATTCAACCTAATCGCTTCTTCGGTTAATGCCACACTCAGATCAATGGCCTTTGTGATCGTTGGAGGCTTTGAAGTAGTCACCATGCTCATGATTTGGGGTGCCAATCCCCAAATAAAACGCTCGATTCGCTTGAACTCCGGTTCAACCATGTAAGGAACTACGCGAGACAGGTCATGGAATCTCTGTACATACTCAGCAATCTTTGGACCATCCATCTTTAGATTCCAGAACTCGGTTTCCAACTTTTGAATCTCAGCCCTCGAACAGTACTTCTTGCGCATGAGTTCCTTCATCTCATCCCAAGTCATAGCATATGCAGCCTCTTCTCCCAGAGTCTGAATTTGGAGGTTCCACCATGATAGAGCTCCGTCTAGGAAAAGTCCAGAAATGTAGGTGACCTGGTGCTCTGGCGCACACTTGCTCATTCTCAGCACAGAATCGGTTTTCTCAACCCATCTAACGAAAGCTACAGCACCTCCAGTGTCGTCGAAATTCAGAGGCTTGCAGTCAAGGAACTGCTTGTAGGTACAGCCATGAGACAGGTTATTTCCTGAGGTACCTCCGCTGTGTTCAGAGCACAAGGCCTCGTGCTGTGCTATTGCTTGTGAAATCCGTTCTTGTAGTTCAGCCTCTACTGTGGGCAACTGATTGTTTCTTCGAGGAGGCATCTTCTAAATAAGATTGTATAGGTCAGGTCTTATGCATATAATGAGTATGTAGTACGTATAAGTAATAGCATTTATCAACGCAAGTAAGCATATAACATCACATTCATATTACCAATGTATAATTCAACAATGTATATAATGAGAACGTTGCACTTGAGCTTTCATAAATCATCGACCACAAATACAGTTACATGTTCTACAAATGTATCGTATCACATCAAAAGGGACTATAGGGTTACACCACCCTTGTCTAAAATGTCAATAAGTTTACAACAGTCATATACTCAAAAAGTGGTCTCCAAAAGGCTTTGCATGCTAGGCTCAATAGCGACACTCTCATCAAAAGCAAGCTACCTACATAAAACCAAAAACTGGCTATGCTGATGGCGGTGGAGGAGGAGGTGGAGGAACAGAAAGCAAGCTACGCACATGCGCGAGCTCCTCCTCAAGATCATAAACGTGACGCAACAGATAACTGATCTGCTGCTCCATGGTGAGAAATCGAACATCAAAATCTGGATAAGGCAAAAGAGGAGCAGGTGGAGTCGCAAAAGGTGAAGGACATGAACAAGGTGGAGGACGTGGAGTCCTCTCAAGCTCCATAACTCTATGACACGGGATCTCCTGTTGGAGCTGCAATGAGAAAAGTAGCACATCCCTCGTGTAACCAATAAAGTGGGAGGGATGGTATGGATCAGAAACTGGCATAGTGTTCGGTGGAAACCATATGAGTGGCTCTCCTGGCGGTGCAGAAGTAAAATGAGCGGTAGGTGTATACTGAGGCATGTGAGGAAAAACTGCTGACATGTGTGGAACATGGCTAGGCTGCTGGCTAGACGGGCCTTCCCCTGGACGGGGTGCGAGAATGTCCTGTAAGAAAGTGATAGCCAGGTCAGTGCGGTGTACATCGGACACAATCGGGTGAAAAGGGGCAACATCAACAGGTGCATGTGTATGTGGGGGCGTGACTGGCTCAACAAAAGGGGGTACATCATCATCATCGTCTATCCACCCATTGCTGGTGGAAGCGTATCAGGGGTCTATCTTACTGGCAAAAGTAGCAGGATCAGCAGGTGCAGGAATCGGGTCTGGTATAAGTGGTGCAATAACAGGTATGCCAAATGGTATAGGATCATGATCAGGTAAAGGCTCGGGTGCTGGCATCGGCTCAGGAGCTGGCGCCTGCTCAGGATCAGCAGGTGCATCAACAGGCTGATCGTCGGGAACAAAGTCAATCTTTTGTCCAGGCTCAACGTCATGTGGGGGAACCGGTGCAGTCGACATGGCTGTGTCGTCATCAGTATCAGGGGCGTAACGTCGCAGTCCCACTGCATGCAAGGCGGTGGATGACACATACTCGAAGGAATCTGGAACAGAATGATCAGAGGAAACCTCAATGATAGGAATCTCAATGAGTAGAACAACAATGACATCATCAGCTAAAACTCCATCACCCTGGGCATCATCAGGGGGACCATCAATGAAAAGATCGACATCATCATCAGACAAGTCATCAAAAGGCAAATCCTCGAGAGGAAAGGCCGCAAGAGGCAAAGGGGCGAGGATCGGAACCACGACGTGCTCACCATCGGGATGTCCGAGGATGCGATGGTCCTGGTCAGGAATAGGAACAAGAAAGGGATCCTCGTCGGGGAAACCAACAGCATGCGGTACATCATCGCCAAAGTCAGGCAACGCAAAAGGCTGAAAATCGTCGTCGTCATCTGACATCATCTCCGGGTCACTCTCAGTGTCGGAGGTAAAGATCTCCGGCTCTGGGATAATCTCATCGTCAGAAACAATGGCCATGGGGTCGACAGTATCAGACAGTCCACTCTCAGATGAAGACATAGTGTCTATAACAAAATAAACACAACATATGCACATATATCAACAGTCATCAATAAGCATGTAATTAATAACAGTGAATCATGTATCCATCCTAGTATTCCCAGACTATCCCACCCAGACTCTCAGACTGAACTTCCTAGTCTCTCAGACTAAACCTCCCAGTTTCTCAAACTGAACTACCCAGTCTCTTAGACTGAACCATAAACATAACCCTTGAGATGTGTTTCGTGTCTTTTGTTTATAAAAATGTTTGTTTCCTGGATCTGGGTGTTTTGTGTATGCAGTTAAAGTATGTTGTGAAAACATTTTCGTGAGAGCCCTAATGATTGTAGTCTAGACTAGAGAAGGAATCCTAGTTCGCTACAATCGAAGCTCTGATACCAAGCTGTCACACCCTGACTTTTGTGGAAGCGTGATTAATGTGTGACTTTCTTAATATCATTGCATTCAATCACAACAACAACTATATGACAAAACCATAGTTTTGTCATCCATTGAATAAGTTTAAAACATAACAACATTGTCTTAAAACATAGACTTCAAATTCAAATTACAACCATACGAATTATTTTAGATTTCACTAAGGACTCATCAAAAGATGTAAATAATACCAAGGTTTTGAACACGTGTCTCGTCCAGGAATAAGACACACTGACCAAACCCAAGGACCATGAATGACATCTTTATTCCTAATGCAGCATAAACTTCCAACGCCCGCCAGATCCACTTACTAATTCCCTGAAATAAATGTATTTTGAAAACACCAACAAAAGTTGAGTGAGTTCATGTGTTTATTTGTGTGTATGTATAACCTTTGTATCATTGAAAATATGTATGTATGTTTGTGAATCTTGGTATGAAAGCAAACAAGGAAACAGATCGATTAATGGTTTGCAAGGCCATTAACATATGTGCAACGGCGTAGGAAGGCTCAAACCTAGCAGATTTGTACCGGGCCTCCGGCTGTAAGACATAGTCACCTCATGGGCCAACCCTGGTCCTCATGGGTGTGGGCTCGCTACACCCAAATAGATCTATCACTCATGTCCCTCGGTCCTAACACGAGGATTAATGGTCTTAGGAGTGCGCCTACCCATTCACATGATCTACTGTACTTTCCAAAGCTAACCATACCACTTGTAATTGTATGTAATCATTTTGTAACATGTACATCTTGTTGGTGCATAATGTCTAAAGTCTGCGTCTTTGTGAAGTTAGATTAATGTATATGGTCTAGATAGGTTATTTTGTATTAGTTCAGGGGTTGAAAGTGTAATATTATGAAAGTTATGATGCTGGACCGCTTTTGTGACATTTGTCCACAAAAGCGAACCAGGCTGGATCGCTCATGTGGACATGTCACATGAGCGGTTCACAATCTCTATAAATACCCCTGAAGTTGTTTTCATTTGTAACGTTGTCTTGTACTCTACGTCGAACTGCTGACCGTGTGGCAATCGTTATCAAGTGAAGTAAAAGTGTTTAAAGTGTGAATTCATTTGTTTCTACTCCTTTCTGTTACGTTTATCTTTGTATCATGCTGAAAATGTGTTTCCGCCACATTTTCAGTAAGTACTAGCTCTGATTGACTCATTCGTTTGGTCAAAACCGTTCCTACAATTGGTATCAGAGCCAGTTGCGAGTTAGTTGCCAGATACGAAGTGGTTTTCATGGATTTTAGTAGATCTGGACTGAGTTAGCGGTTGAAATGGACTGAGATTTGGACAGTAGGTGTGAAACACAGTAATAACAAACCCTTGAAAGTTTCGGATCAAAATACGGACTAGAAGTGACTTAAAAACCCTCGTGAAAGTTGGATCGCTCTGACGTCATCTCTGAGTCGCTTTTGTGAACCGCTCCTAAGTACAGTTTTTTCTGGATCGCTCTTTGTGCAAATCATCTGGATCGCTCTTTGTGCAACTTATCTGGATCGCTCTTTGTGCATTCTTTGGATCGCTTATTCAGACTGTTTGAAAGATTTTTCCGTTACAGCTGAAAATGGAAAGTCAGGATTTCTATAACATGTTTTCGTGTGTGGGTGCGACTCAAAGCCAAGCAAGTATCATGCAAAATGTCAGTTTAGAAAACGAACTTGGAACGATGCAGAAGCCTCCAAAATTGATGAGTTTGGATAAATATTCAGGATGGTCTGAGAGGTTCAAAAATTGGGTGCAGGCAAATCACTTAGAGAGTTGGATAAAGATTGAAAGAGAGTATGTTCCTCCAGTAGACGGGTTGAATATAAAAAAGACAATTGCCAGTCTGACAGAGGCAGAGCAGGTCGAATTCAAAGCCGAGAAAAAGATGATCAGCATCTTACAACAAGCCATAAAAGAAGATATTTTAGTGTTACTACAGCACAAAAATAACTCACAGTCAATATGGCAAGCATTAGAGAAAAAATTCAAAGGCAGCACGTCAATGATTAAAAGTAAAACGGCATTGATAAAGAAAGAGTTTGATATCTTCACAGGGATTAAGGGTGAGTCAACAAAGCAGCTTATCGAGAGGTACTGTCATCTGGTGTTAGAGATGAGAAGGTTGGACATCGAGAAGACAAATGAAGAGTGGATAGACAAATTGTGCGATGCACTTCCCTATGAGGAATGGGGAACGTACGTGATGATGTTGAAAAACAGTTCGGATTTCGTGAATTACAGCTTGAGTGAGTTCATAGAGAAAATTGAAGCTCATGAGTTGGAATTGGTGAAAGTCAAGAAGATGAATGCAACGAATATGCCACAGGATGTATCTTTGTATTACAAGAGTAGTCCTGTAGTATCGAATGTTCAGAGTCCGAAAATTCAAACTGGTTTTAGTGCTGACAACACTTCATCTGTTGCTCCAAATGCCTATCAGTCAAGTCAATCGACTCCATTTGCCAACTACGAGCCGAATGTCAAAGTCTATGATCAAAATTCTCCTCAAAGTTCTACTGGGTCAAATCAACAAACAGTTGTATCAGGAGTGTAATGTAACATTGCAATTAACATCAAGAATGGAAATGAAATCTCTGAAAATGCAGCCAAGCAGCACATCGCGTTATTGGGTTAAGTTCTGGAAGCATATGAAGGTCTGGTCGCTGGTAGGATCAGAAATCCCGATATGACTAAAGAGGATTACGATCAGATCGATCCGGAAGAACTGGAATTGATAGACATAAAGTGGTGTATGGCAAGTTTAGTTTGAAGAGCTCAACGATTTATGGAAATCACTGGTAGAAACAGTTTATCGGGTCCGGATCAGAAATTAGGTTTCGATAAGACCAAGGTCACCTGTTTTAAATGCAAAGAGAAAGGTCATTTCAAGCGAGAATGTCCGAATCGTGAGGTGACAAATCATCAGAATCCATTTACCAATGATTATTACAGACAAGCTATATATCATCGCCCGAACCAACAGCCTACAGTTCAGAGACCTCAGATCGAGAACAAACCTGAGAAGGCGTTGATCGTAAACCAAGATGATGAGAAGGTTGCTTCTGGTTTTAGTTGGGATAAGTATATTCCAGGAAAAGATGATCAAGCAATGATGGCTGAAGTTGTAGAGATTACCGAGACGGGTGCTGAGTCAGAAGTTTTCGAGAAGGTAGTTGCTGAGAATGTTGTTGAAGAAGTTACTGAAATTGCTGAGTCTGGCTCTGAGGTGGTTGATAAAGAAGTTACTGAAGCTGTTGAGTCTGTTCCTGAGATCGTGGTTGAAGAGGTTATTGAAGTTGTTGATCAGGAAGTTCCGGAGGTCGTTAAAGATGTTTCTATGGAAGATTCTGCAAAAGCTGAGGAATTTGTATCTGATGTTTTTAGTTTTCAATCTCGACGGGAGGAATTTGTCTATACTATGAAATCAATTTTACCTCCTAACGTCTTTGATTCTTTTGCAGATTATTTTGAAGATCCAAGAACCGGAACGTGTCCGAGATTCGAAGCAGAGAAAGAAGAAGTAGAGGAGATGATTGATGTATCGAAGGAAATGACTGAAGAAACTCTAAAGGAGATTGCAGATAAAGCACTGATGAGCAAATTAAAAGAGGTAGATTCAGACATTCAGGAGTCAGTCGATAAAGTGTCAGGTCTAGGAGAGGAATCTGGAGTCTTAGAAGTCAACATGGTCAAGTCGTCTGAGTTGGAGTCAAATCCTGTTGGTAAAATTGTTCGTGAGAATGAGATTATAGTAGAAAAAGTTTCAATCTCTGATACACCGTGTCAACGTTGTTCACAACCATGCACGGAGTGTCTTGAAAAAGACACCATGTATCAGGAAGTGAAACAACATGCAGATCTGATGAAGTTTGACTTGGGGCAGTTAAAAGAGGCGTACGACACATTGTCTAGGTCAATAAAAATGATCCAAAAAGAAAGTCTTGAAAACGATAAAGCAACCAAACTGGCACAATCAACTTTATTTGACAAACAAAGAGAAGTAAACTTTCATTTAGACACAATCGCATCTTTAAGAAAAGAGCTTGAGTTGATTAAAATTGAGAATGATAGAATTGATCAGAAATTGATGAGTTATGTGGCGTCATCATATGTTTTAGAGCAAATAGTACCACAACAACCACATGCTTCACCTGCCTTTAACAGTGTTCCACCCCCAATGTGGAATCATTATACACAAAAATATCCAGATGGGGTGGAAGCTACATTAAACATCAAACTGAAAACACCTGAGAATGATTTACCTGATAACATTGATATCACGTTTACTACGTCTGACACTGACAACGAATCCCAGGTAATCAAAAATGTTATTGATCAGGTGTTGGACGATGATAGTGAGAAATCTGAGAAGGCAAAATCAGTGGAGTCCGGTAGTGATTCTGAGGAGGACGGAAACTTTTTAGATCGTTATTTGACGAAAACGGATAAAAGTGTGGATGATGATTCAATCATGGTGGCTTACACTATGGTTGGATCTGACAAACTTTACTCCAACATCGAGTTTCCGCTTCAGAATGTTAAATTTGAGAATGTTCAGAAAGTGTTTAAGCTGATTGAGCTGAGCGTAAATGAGCTAAAGAAAAATGATTTCTTTTCAAAACTAAATAAGTCAGTTGGTTCGTCACGTTCTACTAGTTCAGAAAAGGTAGAGGGGGTGGGTAAAAACCAAAACAAGAAAAATCAGTTAAAGAATATAGGTATTGGTTTTGAGAAGAAAATGACTAAGAAGTTGGTGAAGCCAAAAGATAGAATTGATGATGTATTTGTTTGTGGTCCGAGCACTGAGACTGAAAAAGAGTATATTTTTAGTCAAAAGGCCATGGACGATTTCAATGCAGCGCAAAAGCTGAAAGCAGAAACTGTTGCTAGCACATTTGTCGAGTATGACAAACGTGTATGCTATCGCTGCAATGAAGTCGGCCATATGGTGAAGCAGTGTAAGAAAGTGATCGAAAAACCAGTTGTGGTAAAAGCTGTTAAGAAACAAGTGTTTGAGAAACCGAAGGTTGAAAAACCTAAGGATAAAAACAAAAATGTGCCAAAACAGACCATTCAAAAACTTCGACCAAAATCACCGGTCGTTGCTAAAGATAAACAAGTGATGGTTTCGCCGATCCGAATTCTCAAACGAGGTGAAAAGTTGAAGTCGGAGGACAAGCCAGAATCGATTTTCGAAATTGGCGAGTCTTCTAAGTCCCCCAAGACTTCGAAATTTTACCTTAAAGCAAAAACTTTTGAAAAACAATCATGGATTGCGAAATCTAAACCATCTGGTGAGATTAAAAAGATGGAAAATGTGTTGAAAAATGAGTCACAGTCTGTGAAAGATGATGTTGCTGTATTTGAGTCTGAAATTGATCAGTTTTTGTCGGAATTTCCTAAACTTCACAACAATGTGAAACAGGATAAAAAGGAAATTGAGCCAAATGTCACATTTAACTTTCCGAAAACAACTGAGAAATGCAATGTGGTTTTTGGTACAGTGTCGGAAGTTAAAAAGTCGTGGGCATCATTGTTTAACTAATGTGTTTGTGAATTGATTGTAGGAGCTGCCCAAGTCTGTGCTCTCACGGTGGATAATGGACAGCGGAGCGTCGCGACACATGACGGGATCCTTAGCACTGTTGTATGATGTCAAAGCGATTAATGGAAGTTATGTTGGATTTGCCGGTAACCAAGGAGGAAGGATTGTTGGTCAGGGAATGCTAACGAATGGCATCATATCGTTTGACAAAGTGAATTATATTGTTGAACTGATGAACAATTTGTTAAGTATTTCGCAAATCTGCGACAAAGACTTTAGCGTACACTTTACAAAAACAGAATGTTTAGTTTTAAAACCAGGGTTTAAAGTCCCTGATGAGTTGGTTCTGTTGCGCGCGCCTAGGGTTAATGATCTTTACATTTTAGACATGAGCGCTGCAACACCAACAACTCCTCGAAAACAATGCTTTGTGACAAAATCTAAAGCAACTGAAAAAGAGTCGGTTATGTGGCACAGAAAGATGGGTCATATACACATTCGTAAAATGAACTTTCTTGTGCACAACGATTTGGTAGAAGCTGTGAATGTTAAAAATTTTCATTTACCTGACGATTGTGTTGCGTGTAAGAAAGGTAAACAGGTACGGAAGTCTCATCCGCCAAAGATGCTCAACACCATCCGGTTACCTCTCGAGATATTGCATATGGATCTCTTCGGGCCGGTCAACGTCAAAAGCATCAGTGGAGATTCTTACTGTTTGGTGGTTACGGATGATTATACAAGATTTTCATGGGTCGTTTGTTTGGAAAAGAAGGATGAAACGTTCGAGGCTTTAATGGTTTTGTTCAAAAAGATGGAAACAGTGTACAAGCTGCCGATCAGAAGAATTCGAAGCGATAATGGAACTGAGTTCAAAAACAACAAAATGTACGAGTTCTGCAATGAAAAGGGGATACTTCACGAATTTAGTGCGCCATATACACCACAACAGAACGGCGTGGCTGAACGAAAGAATAGAACCCTGATTGAGACTGCACGTACTATGTTGGCCGATTCAAAGCTTCCGATTTTCTTCTGGAGTGAAGCGGTGTCAGCAGCTTGCTATACGCTGAATAGAGTTCTGACAGTGAAGAAATATAAAAAGACTTGTTTTGAGTTGTTGCATCGCTATAAGCCAAATCTTGAGTTCTTGGAACCTTTTGGCTCTCCGTGTACGTTCATCGATGCTGATGGTAAATTCGGAGCGAAAGCAAATGAAGGATTTTTCGTAGGATACGCCAGCCCATTAAAGAGGGTATTTGTACCGTGTCTGGGGAAGGTGATTCAGGTCCATCATGTGGATTGTCAGAAGCATACACCGTCGCAACAACTTCCCGGACAAAGATTCCTATTTGACTACGACAAACTCTGGGAATCGTTTCATCTGCCGTCCGAGCCGAGTGAGGAGGAACTTGCTCTTATGTACCTGTATCAGCAAAGCCAGTTGCAAGAGCCGGAATCTAGACCGCTAGATGTTCCTACGCCAACTGTGGGCACTCACGATGATGAAGCTGGACCAAGTGGAACAGTTCATATACCGCCAGAGGAACCAGAGGAGCCAGCTCCGTCATTTGATGTTTCTGACGACTCAGAGGAGGAACCCGCTCCTACCTTTGACGAGGAACCAAATAAGACTGCAGAGGAGACTGTTGATCAAATCATAGATCTTGATATTTCAAATCTGGAATCGGAAGTTGTGGTGCCAGATAATGTGATGCCACGGACACTGTCTTATCATCCTTCAGAACAAATTATCGGCGATTTACAGAGTGGTGTCAAAACAAGACATCAGATAGATCAAGCTTTTACATGTTTTTATTCTGATATAGCTGATATGCAGAAAGAAGTCTCATACAAATGTTTTATTTCGCAGATTAAGCCCAGAACTTACAAAGAAGCATTGACCGAGGACAGCTGGGTGAATGCTATGCAGGAGGAACTGCAACAATTTGAGAAACTGGGCATCTGGAGACTGGTCGATCTGCCGAAGAATCAGAAGCTGATAAAGACAAAATGGGTGTTTAAATGTAAACGTGACGACAGAGGAGTCGTGGTTAGGAACAAAGCACGTCTCGTGGTCCAGGGCTTCAGCCAGCAGGAGGGAATAGACTATGAAGAGGTCTATGCGCCGGTAGCAAGGCTTGAAGCAATCCGCATTTTTCTAGCCTTTGCTTCATGGAAAGATTTCAAAGTCTATCAACTCGACGTTAAATCGGCATTCCTGTATGGCAAGATTCGAGAAGAAGTTTACGTGGGGCAACCACCGGGGTTTGCAGATCCGCTAAACAGAGACAAGGTGTATTTGCTGGATAAAGCTTTATACGGTCTCCACCAGGCCCCGAGAGCCTGGTATGAGACGCTATCGACCTACTTGCTGGACAACGGGTTCACAAGAGGCACAGTAGATAGTACCTTGTTTACAAAAGAAGTAGCTGGCCACTTGCTGATTGTGCAGATCTATGTCGACGATATTATTTTTGGTTCCACCAACGACGAGCTATGCAAAGAGTTTGAAGTTGTGATGAAGAAGAAATTCGAGATGAGTTCTATGGGGGAGATGAAGTTCTTCCTCGGGTTACAAGTTGAACAACTACCCGACGGAATCTTCATTCATCAATCAAAGTATGTAAAGGACGTGCTGGATAAGTTTGACATGACAGAATGCAGTCCTGCATCAACCCCCCTCGCACAAAATCATGGTATCTGTCCGGATGAACAAGGTGTGAAGATGGATGAAACATTATACAGATCGATCATCGGCTCGTTGATGTATCTTACAGCTTCCCGGGCTGACATCATGTATCCGACATGTTTGTGCGCACGATATCAGTCAAACCCGAAGCAATCACACCTGACAATCGTCAAAAGAATTCTACGGTATTTGAAGGGTTGCCCAAGCATCGGCTTGTGGTACCCTCGCTCGGGTGATTTTACATTATCTGGTTTTGCTGATTCAGACTTCGGTAGTTGTAAGCAGAACGCTAAGTCCACCACTGCTGGGTGCCAGTTCTTCGGAACTCGGCTCGTTACCTGGCAGTGCAAGAAGCAAACTGCAGTCGCGCTCTCAACTTGCGAGGCTGAGTACGTCTCAGCCTCTAGCTGTTGTTCTCAGATTCTCTGGATTCAACAGCAGATGCGCGATTTCGGTCTGCAATTCTTGGATACACCAATATTTGTGGACAATGAAGCGGCCATCAATGTTACGAAAAATCCGGTTCACCACTCAAAAACGAAACACATAGAAATCCGTCACCATTTTATTCGAGATTGTTACGAAAAGAAACTAATACGGATTGAACATGTGAGCACCGATGATCAGAAAGCTGATTTTTACACGAAACCGTTTGATAAAAAGAGATTTTATTATCTTTTAAAGTTAAATGGGTTAAAAAATCTGCAATCTGGGAGGGTTATTGAGTGTGAAGCCGAATTGGGCGGCGATCTGACTTGAACCGTATCGAGTTGTCAATTTTTTGTTTGTTTGTACAGTTGTATTTCCTGCTTTTCATTAAAAACAAAAACACAAAAATATGTTTTAGTTTTAGGGGGAGATATTCGCAGAAAAATACAAAAACATGACAAAATCATAAAAATCAAAAAGAAATAAAAAAATAATAACATTAAAAAATGCAAAAAGAGCTGTGTAGTATAGGGGAAATGATAGTACATCAGCTAGACGGGCACATTACGCTAAAGATATGTAATGTAAAAATGCAATTAAGCAGTCTCGCTAAAGATGTGCCGGTAGGTTCTTACAGATTTAGTAGATCGGTTTGGGATATAAACTAAATTTAACTTGCGTTTTCGTGGGAAACACCTCCAGGATATATAGGTAACCCCTGAAATCCTGTTTGAAAGGTCCCGTATTCTGAGATACTAGGTCTTTATACTCGGTGATATCTGGGGTATTATCCCGGGACTTCTGCTGTATGGAAATACTGACCTAGTCCCCGGATAATACTTTGCACAAAAAGCTTTGAAACATAAGCTTCACCCTCAGCATGCTGATGAAACAATAAAATTGATAGTCGCTGCTGTTGAAATGCAAAAGATCCTCTAAAGGGGACCCACTGAAAAGTCGAGCCGTCATCTCTCTGCTGAACGGAATTTCTGACCTGAGCTCTCACGGTTTCGCATCTACCCCTAACAGATATCAGTTGTGGTATATTCACCTGTAAGACTGAATACTGGGATCCGGATACGGGAGTATATACTGAGGTGGGAACACACGTTGATGTTTAAGTCTCTAAAACACTAATAACGTATCCCGAACAGTTTGAAAATTCTGTGAGAATTTAAAATGGATCAATATACCGACAATCAACGTGAATTGCTTAAATGTTTAAAATGAAATAAGCTTAACGGTGCTTGTGTTCTGTCGGCAGCTGATATGATCCCTTAACACGCTCGAAAAAATATTGTGTGTATATATTTCTGTTTGTACAGCTTTAAACCCAAAAAGATTTTATTTTCTCCTTTTATTTTCGACAACTGATACTGGGGATTGAAAGTTCAAAGCCCGTATGCAGATCATGTCGGTGTCTGATGAGGGTTGGGTAAGCTGTGATTGCATACAAAGATCTGGTATGATGTTTGACAGATAAAATGTGCAAATGGTTTAAACGTCAAAAGTTCATTAATTTGAACTGCTTCTAAAACAAAACGACAAAGTACTTCATAAATCTGATCATCCAGGGCCATTAACTTGGACTTGGAAGATAAATCAGTTGTTCCAAGGTCATTAACTTGGACTTGGTCAACTGGGTGCCAGCATGTGAAATCGAAAAAGTTGAAAAATGATTAAAAATTGAATTTTTTTGAAAAGTTAAGGGTGGATCGCTCTTATGACACATCTATGGACCGCCTTTTTGTCAAATGATCATTGTGGACCGCTCATAAGGACATGACGAATAAGCGGTTCAGACCCTCATATATAAGGAACAGGGTCCGCTTATTCTGCCATTACCCTAAACCGCTTTTACGTCATTGTCTCTGAGGCGATTCGAGCGATTTCAACTGATCTCCGTGTTTTCTTGCTGTTTGAGCTTTGTTTTTGCCTGTTCTTGATAGATTTCCATCATTTACATCATGGGCAAGGTAAGTCATCTTTCAATTTCAGTCATAGTGTGTTTAAATCTCGTCTGTCGGCATGTATGTTTGAACGATTCGAGTTTTGTACTTTTAAATATCATATCTGTCTAAATTGCTAGGTTGAGTATTATCGTCTGATGTTCTTGATAGATGTACAACATGTTAATTGCTGAGATTTGTACGTTAGATGTGTGTTGTCGGCAACAAGAAGTTTAGATCTCAGATCTAGAGTGTTTAAGACATAACTGTAGGAATCAATAGACACCTCTAGAGTCGGATTTATGTGTAGAATCTGTTTGTAGAATCAATTTTAGGGTATAAGATGTTTTTACATGTTGTTAATATGTGGACCGCTTTTACAATCAGGAAGTTTGAACCGCTCATAGATCATATTTGAACCGCTTTTGTGAACAGATGTACTTTGAACCGCTTATAGGTTCCATGTTGAATCGCTCATTCATACAATTCTAGAACCACCCATTGGAACAAGTTCTGGACCGCTTTTAAGGCATATTAGGGTTGTGTCGCTTATGTGACTAGGGGTGGCTCGCTTTTTGTGATTTTTTTATAGTTGGACCACTTTTTAGTCATTCTTGTGGATCGCCTATAGGGTTGTTAAGTACTTGGATCGCCTTTGTGGTATTATAATGTTTGGATCGCTTTTAAAGTTCTGTGATGGATCGCCTTTTTGGTCAAAGTGTTCAAAATGAGAAATTTTGTCTAAGTTCCTGTTTGTTGTTGTTGTGCAGGCATCTACGAATGTGTTGTTCGATCCAGTTCACAACAGTTGTGTGGATTTAGATGTGGAGAAATGTCCGCTATTATCTGAATTTAGCAGTATTTTGTCTTATATGGATCGCATTCCAGTGAAGAAAGCTATGACTGAACAAAGGCCGTTGTATCGATCGCATATCAGTAGATTTTGGAATAGTGCAAAGTATGACGAGGAAAACATGGTGATTTCAGCAGAAGTGGAAGTGAATGGAAAGATAGAGACTATACTAGTGACCGAAGCATTGGTTCGAGAAGTTATGAATTTCCCTAATGAAGCCAACTACCCAACTAGATTTCCTGAACGAATGGTGAAGGGTTGTATGCTACGTTTGGGATACAGAAGCACGTTGAATACTGGGAACTACTTAAAGTCAAAATTTCAGAAATCATTCAAGTTCTTGATTCACTGTATTTTGATTTCCCTGAGTCACACAAAGGGTAGTTATGACCAGATGAGGGATTATCAAATGAATATGTTAACTCTTTACTGTTGAACAGGAAATACAACTTCTCGCACATCATTTTTCATTATATGGTGGAGAATCTAGCGTCAGATGTTAGAGTCTGGAGATATCCACGCTTTGTTCAAATGATGATTGACCGTGCTTATCCTGGTATTGACAGAAACATTAAGGATGATCTTCTTGTTCAAGCACACATGTCTAATATCTCGTTGAAGAACTTGGTCAAGTACCATCCTCATCATCCAGAGCCGGAGTTGGTGATTGAAAACTTCGGATTACTTAAAGATGCAAGTTATGTGGATCCTGATCCAGAAAGTCATCAAAACTGGAGAAATGAAGAGGAAATGAAAGAAGCATTGTATGCTGATGAGTTAAAGATAATTCAGGGTTTCAAACCAACAAAGAATGAGTGGTATGTGAAGGAGTCTGGACGCAGACGTAGACTTGTAACTCCTGTAGCTGAAGGTGAAGGTTCGTCTTCAAAGCCAAAGAAGAAACAAAAGAAGAAGGCTGAAACTGTGTTAGTGGATGAGTCTGAAGAAGAAGTTCCTGAGGTGAACATTGAAAAGGAACAAGAGGCGGCTAGTGTAGCACATATTGAAATTCATACAGATTTGTTTACTGATAATGTTGATATTCCACAGGAGAAAGAGAAAGTGGTAGATGATGTTGAAGGCGACGATGTTGATAAAGACACTACTAGTTCTTCTAGTGTGTCTGAGTTTGAAGTAGTTGATGCAAGAGAACGTGAAAGGCGAATGAGAGAGGAGGTAGAAAAGGAGAAGTTACTTAGAAAGAGAAAGAGAGAAGAGAAAGAAGATGCACCTTATGAACCTTCTCCAGAGCATGTTTCAGCATCACAATCTACTCCTAAGAGTAAAAAGAAAGCTGGAGGTCGAAAGAAAGCTACTCCAAAGTTTAAAGTATCAAAGCGTCCTCAAAAGATCATGCAAACACAATCTACACCTCCACATCAACCAACACCTCCACAATCTCCAATACATCATTCTCCTCCTAGACAACCAACACCACAACAATCCTCAAAACAACCTACACCTCCATCACATTCAACACCACCCAGACAACCTACTCCACAAAGACAACCATCTCCTCTATTTCCACCATCACCACCTCCACATCAAACATATTATTCTTCACAAGATCTTTTTGGCACACCTCCTCTTGCTCAAGCACAACTTGGTTCTTCAAGTAGAGGCCTTGCGATACCGCATGATAATCTGCTAGATGTTGATTTTGATTTTGCAAACAATTCTCAAGTTTTGAAGTTGGAAAAGAGAATTGATGAGGTGATAGCAGAAAACAAAAAGTTGGCGGATGAATGCAAAAAGATTGTTGATAGAGAAAAGTCTCTTGCTGGAAAGGTACAGAGGTTAGAAGGTGAAAACAAAGTGTTGTCACTAAAGATTGAAGTTGATCAGACGGAAATTGACGTTTTGAAAGTTCGAGTGTCTGAATTAGAAGAGGAGAAGAGTCGTCGAGAAAGTGAAAACGAGTACTATAAGTTGAAGAATAAAGAGCTTATGGCTGCTAAAGCATTGCATGAACACAAGTTCTACATGCTGAATAGAGTTGTGGAAAGCATGTTAGAAACAACAGTGGATCAGAAGTATGAAGAGTTGAAGTTAGAGGATCTTCGTGCTGAACGTAAAGCAGAAGTAGAAAGGCAAATGAAAGATAAAGGTAAAGCTGTTGAAGGAAGTTCTGTAATGACTATTGTGCCTTCAATGGTGATAGATAATCCAGTGCCTATATCCTCAGTTCCTGGTATAGTTGAAGAAGAAATTCAATCGCCAAAGTTAATTGGTGGCGAAGAAGAAGAGGATGATGAAGATGATGATGAGGAAGAGTTTGTTTATTCTGCAAGCAGTCACAGTTCGAAAGGTGATGATGATGATGACGCTGCAGGAGGCTCAGGTGTTAGAGTAACTGAAGCTTCAAAAGAAAAAGTCGTTGAAGATCTGCTAAACGATACAGTTAATGAAGAAAGTGGGGAAGCTGAGAGAAAGGGGGAGTCGAGTAAGAATCAGATTGTAGAACATCATGAACCGTTGTTCTTATGTCTAGATGTGTATAGGGAGATGTTAAAAGATGTAAATCCCGAGAATCCAATTGATCTTGAAGCTGATCTGGAATCTTTTGATATCAATAAACAGAAAGATTACAAGTATAACTATGTTGAGGATGCCGATCAGTATGATAGGGTTGAAGTAGAGGATGGTTCGGATAATGAAGATGTTTCTGAAGACACTTCAAAATTTCCGACATTAATGGAATTCTTTGCTGCTGAAAACAGAGACGAGTTGCGTCAGAAAGTTACTGAAGCGGTGAATGATAATGTGTTCGAGTGTTTGAGAAAAGAAACTGAACAGAAAGGCCAGTCAAATGTTGAAAAAGAAGGTCAATCGAGTGTTGAAGAGATTGATCGTTCTAAATGGTTCAAAGACTCTCATGAAAGAAAGTTCAGAAGGCCGTTGAAATACTTTCAGCGAGATCGAAATGTGTCGCTTGGCGATATATCAGTTGGGGTTTTCTTCCACAAGTCAACGCATATGCAGTTCGAAGAGAATATGGTGTCCAATACTTTAAACGTTTATATGACATTATGTCATTACCATGGTGGGATGTCGATGAGTTATCTCAGGTGAGAACGTTGGATTATCAGGTGAGGCAAAATGATAAGGCGATGTGGGGATATATTAAGTACGAGAATCTGAGAGGATATCTGAAATGGAAGCCTCATCGTCCAAGACGTATTCAAAGAGTAGATCCTGTGTCTGGTGTGACAGAAACTATTCTGAATGTAAAGCCTCCTAGAACCATGACAACAATTCCTATGCCAGAAATGGAGCAAGAGTTTTATAAAGGGTTCATTGATTGGGTTTACAGCTGTCTGACAACTGAAGCAATCATAACGTACAGAGCTGGTGGTGAGCTGAGATATATTCATGTCTATGATCCGATGTGGCTGGTGAATTGTTCGGCAAAAGACATCGAATGCTTGTTTATTCACAAGATTCGTTATAAAGCAGAAGATAAAGATCAAGCTCAACAATTCCAACGTGTTGTATCACTGTGCTTTCAAAAAGGAATCAATTCCGAAAGCAAGTGGAAATCGTCATGGTGGGAGTTAGATGAAAAGATGAAGAAGAAAGCAAAACGTGAACGTGAACGTGAAAATCGTAGGATGGAAGAGAAAAGAGGAAAGTTTTTGAAGAAACAACAGGAAGAAGAGAAGGCAGAGAAGCGAAAGCGTGAAAAGATCAGAGTTGCATTAAGCAGGAAGCCTAAAGGGCGTGAAGAACATTACAAAGCTACTATCTGAAGACCAATTTTCAAGACAAAGACTGCGGCTTCAACCAAGGGGGAGTTTGTTGGTGCATAATGTCTAAAGCCTGCGTCTTTGTGAAGTTAGATTAATGTATATGGTCTAGATAGGTTATTTTGTATTAGTTCAGGGGTTGAAAGTGTAATATTATGAAAGTTATGATGCTGGACCGCTTTTGTGACATTTGTCCACAAAAGCGAACCAGGCTGGATCGCTCATGTGGACATGTCACATGAGCGGTTCACAATCTCTATAAATACCCCTGAAGTTGTTTTCATTTGTAACGTTGTCTTGTACTCTACGTCGAACTGCTGACCGTGTGGCAATCGTTATCAAGTGAAGTAAAAGTGTTTAAAGTGTGAATTCATCTGTTTCTACTCCTTTCTGTTACGTTTATCTTTGTATCATGCTGAAAATGTGTTTCTGCCACATTTTCAGTAAGCACTAGCTCTGATTGACTCATTCGTTTGGTCAAAACCGTTCCTACACATCTGTCACACCCTGGCTTTGCGGAAGCGTGGGTTAATTTGGTGTGACTTCTTAATACCATAGCTAAATCACAACAAAGCTATATGAAATTAAAACCATGCCGATCATCCATTGATTTAAGTTTTAAAATAAAAGTACCACAACATTGTTTTAAAACGTTGACACATGAAACGGAATTACAACAAGACAAAATAAAAACATTGTTCCTAAGACATAACCATAACCATGAAACAGACGCAGTTTAAGGACTGTGACTCGTCCAGGTAAAAGCCGCATCCCCTAAACTTGGATGACCTCATAACTCTTACGCAGCGTGAGAACGTAGCATACCGTGCCAGATCCTTAATTCCCTGAAATACATGTAAGTTGGAAAAATCAACAAAAATGTTGAGCGAGTTCATGTGTAAGTGAGTATGTAAAACCTTTGTAAGTATAAATATCCCTGGTATGTAGCAAATAAGGAAATAAAGAGATCACCAATGGTTTGCAAGGCCATTGATATGTGTGAAGTGCAGTAGGAAGACTCAAACCTAGCAGATTTTTGCGTCGGGTACCAAGTCACCCCGAGGTCCGTACTGTTGGGCCTAGGGTTGGGCTCGCTACACCCAGATAGATCTACCGCTAAAGACCCTCAATCCTACAATGAGGATTAATGGCCTCCAGTTCCCGCCTACCCACTCACATGATCTAAGTAGTAACCCTCCTTACGCTAACCATACCATGTAGAAAAAAGTGTTCGTAAACATTGTAACATGTATTTCACCCCCGCAGTATAAAAACTGAAAACAGTTAAAGGAAAAGGGGGACATGAACTCACAGAAGTGCGTCTCTAACTAGCAATCTCCCAGTCAACCTGCTGCATGACGACCTACACGTACTAACTTCTATTAGACGGACGGCCGTGCCTTGGCTTAAGGTTTAACGTCTTTGGGAAATAGTTAGACAACTATTTCGTATTTACACTTCGTAATTATTTATTAGTTATATTCATTCCCAAGGATGGGGGTTTTAATACATGTGCGTTTTTACAACTTCAGAAATACATTATTAAGTCCCACACTTAATAAGATATATTTTATTTTATTTGTCTAGGATATTTTATCTCCAAAATATACATGTTTTTCCCAAAATATTATATTTTGCTTTGTATAATTCCCAAAATAATACTTTATCAAAATACACACTTACGAGTATTTTCCGAAGATACATAAGTTACATTTTAAAGTTCGCGTGCTATTAATAATACCGGTGTAACTTAAATATTTATCGTGAGGGCGTTAGTATTATTTTGGAGTTGTTACTGTTCAGCGTATTCCAGTGATATTATTTTTACTCTAAAAATAATATTTATGTAGTTCACAAATTAATCATAAAATCCACACAAGTGCTACTATGAAAAATATATATTCTAAATATATATTTAGCAAGTTTTATTTATGAAAATCCACCTCCGACACTTGGTTATTTTGTAATAAAAATCATGGCGAATTTTATTTGGGAAAACAAGTTAAAAATATATTCATAACACTTGTTGTAAAAATATTTTCCAAGTGTTATATTTCTGGAAAAATTTCGCCAGAGTTCCCTCTGTAACTGGAGGTGGCCACGCTCACAAGCGTATCATTTTCTTTTTAAAAATTCAATCAACAATTTTCAATCATCAATATACCATCTTCAAACATCAAGCTAGTCAAAAATATGTATAGTTCGCAAACACATGAACTTGTAAGTTGTGTAAAAATACGTAGTAATCTTCCAACATTTTTAGTAGATCTTTCCATCTTTATAAATAAAACCAGTTTCTTGGAAATCTTATTTTTAAAGAAAATGCAAGTTTACAACTTCTAGTCCAAGGATTACGAAATTATTTCTTTGTTAAATCCTTTTGCTACACAAGTGTTTACACACTTGTTTGTTCACAAAAACACCTTTAGTTTATGAAAGATCCGACTTTAAAATGAGACTTGTATATTTTACTTGGTTCTTCGAAAATACCACTTGTAGATCTTTAGATCTACTAGTTTAGAACTCCATTTTACAAGAAAAACTATTTTTACACAAGTTCATGTTTATGTATGAAAGGGTTCGTCATCTAGTATATTTCCTACTTAACATAATGCTAGTTCATGTTCCATGAACATGATCTAGCGTGGTTAGATGACGATCCGTTCCACTACTAGCAACCAACAACATGAAATAACCATAACTAGACAAGATTCATGAGTTTTACACAATTATTTACTCTTTATCCATCATGTTCATCCTTCTTACAAGACTTTTAGTTTTGTTTTCGCATGTTCTTGATTTTTATCCGTTAACCTTCTTATTAACCACTTTAGACAAGATCAAGAGGGTGTTTAGAATCACTTACAACTAGCTCAAGGCTAGGGAAGAATCAAAGCGAAAAATAGGTGGATAAAAGCGAGGTAGAGAGGTCCTTGTGATTCCGTAAGCACCGGGCTTCGTTGAACTCCTTGATACACCCTTGGATAACCTTGAAATGCTTGAAACAAAAGTGGGTATGGGTGTGGTGTGGTGTTCGGCCGAGTATCAAAGAGAAGAGGGAGAGAGTGTGAAGTTTTGTGATGTGTTTTGTGAAGTGAAGTGGATCTTATGGTTTTATTTATAAACCATGTTAGGACATTAACCAACAAGTAATATGCAAGCTTTGTGATGTGTTTTGTGAAGTGAAGTGGATCTTATGGTTTTATTTATAAACCATGTTAGGACATTAACCAACAAGTAATATGCAAGCTTGATACTAGACAAATTGGAAAAAAATAATCAAAATTGGTGGATGGTGTCCCCTATGGGGAACCGTTCGGTTCATGGGGGGGGGGGTAATTGGTTTGGTTTGAACTTTATAGTTAGAGTTTAGTTATGTTAGTTAGGTGATTAATTAGTGTATTATGTGTGTTGTGAATTATAACGGGTGTTGGGGTATTCGGGGACCCTAACTGGCTCAGAAAAGGAAAAACAATGTCATTGACAATATTTTTATGTTCCGGGTAAAGTCCGGTTGTTCGGTTGGATACTGATCCGTTAAAGTGCTTAATAAGCATTTAGGGTGTCTTTAATATTATTTTTAGTGACACAATGAATTCCCGACACTTTGGAAAGTGTCTAGTATTATTTTCCCATGTTTTTGCACTTTACTAGTTAGCTTAAATGTTGAATTTCGGGTTAAAGTGTAGAATTTTGTGTTTAAAACATATTTTAGGCACATCCGGTCACTATAACTATCACCTAGTGACGCAGTTCTACAATCCTCACCTCCCTACACTTCCTACTAGTGTAGTAAACTATTCCCGGCTCACACTGGCCTTAGAGACAGTGTCTGTCTGGTGCTGGCTATGTCAGCACGTTTACTGGGTTATCCGTTCATTGTGCTACTGTGCTTTTGTGCATCAAGTTTGTCACTATAGTTTGTATGTAAATATTGGAGTGACAGTTAATAAAGTATGATGCATGTATATGTTTGTGTCAGAATTCAAGTAGCAGTTTATCCACAATTTGTAAGCAAGCACAATAATTAAGCATTAATTAAATATTAATTAATTCGTACGGATACCTGGTTTGGTGAGGGTTGTCACATTCTCCTCCCGTTAGAAAAATTTCGTCCCGAAATTTTCGGCTCTGCTTCTAGTTGCAGGGGTCTTGGGAAATAAGTGGGGGTACTTTTCTTTCATTTGGTCCTCACGCTCCCAGGTGTATTCTGGACCGTGTCTTGCGTTCCAACGAACCTTGACGAGTTTGACACTGCTCCGGCGGGTTTTGTTCACCTTCCAATCCGTAACCTCAACGGGTTCTTCAACAAAATGGAGTGTGTCATCAATATGAATCTCGACTGCGGGAATGACAACAGTATCTTGCGCTGGACTCTTTTTCAGATTTGATATATGAAATGTATCGTGAACACCGTTCAGCTCGGCAGATAAATCCAACTTGTATGCTACTAACCCAGTTCTTTCCAGAATCTTGAATGGACCAATATACCGCGGATTCAACTTTCCACGCTTCCCGAAGCGTGCCACACACTTCCAGGGTGATACCTTTAATAATACCATATCACCTACCTCAAACTCTAGAGGTTTCCTTCTTCGGTCCGCATAGCATTTTTGTCGATCATGAGCCGCCTTGATGCGATCTCGGATCTGTGCAATCTTATCTGTGGTTTCCTGGACCACATCGGGTCCAACCAATTGTTTATCACCAGCGTCTGACCAACAAAGCGGTGATCTGCACTTACGACCATATAGAGCTTCAAATGGCGCGGCTCCAATGCTGGTGTGGTAGCTGTTGTTGTACGAAAATTCGACTAATGGTAAATGCTTATCCCAGCTACCACCCAATTCCATAACACATGCTCTCAGCATATCTTCCAATGTCTGAATAGTCCTTTCGCTTTGTCCATCAGTCTGTGGGTGAAATGCAGTGCTCAGATTCAATTGTGAGCCAAAACCTTCTTGGAAAGACTGCCAAATCCTTGACAGAAATCTCCCATCTCTATCAGAGATGATTGAGAGAGGCACTCCATGACGTGCAACGATTTCTCTCATGTATATTTCAGCTAATTTGCTCGTGTTATCTTTCTCTCTGATAGGTAAAAAGTGCGCAGATTTCGTTAATCGGTCCACTATTACCCAAATAGTGTCATGACCTCTTGGCGTTCTGGGCAACTTCGTTATAAAATCCATGGAAATTTGTTCCCACTTCTATTTGGGAATCTCAGGTTGTTGCAGAAGTCCTGAAGGCTTCTGGTATTCAGCTTTTACTTTGGCGCACGTCAAACACTTGCTAACGTAAACAGCAACGTCGCCTTTCATCCTAGGCCACCAATAGTAATCTTTAAGATCCTGGTACATCTTATCCGCTCCTGGATGGATAGAGTACCGTGATTTGTGAGCTTCGTCAAAGATAACTTTTCTCAAATCACCGAACAAAGGAACCCAAATCCTTTTCATGAAACATAATGTTCCTTCCTCGTTTGGCACTAATTGCTTCTCCATCCTACGGAGATATTCCTTTTCATTGTTCCTTTCCTTTAGAGCCTCTTTCTGCGCGGCACGAATGCGCAGGGAAAGATCTGTTTTAATAATCATCTCCAAAGCCCTAACCCTTATGGGCTTGATCCTTTCTTTTCGACTTAGGGCATCGGCGACCACATTCGCCTTCCCTGGATGGTACTTGATCTCGCAGTCGTAATCGTTCAACAACTCGACCCAATGTCTTTGTCTCATATTCAGCTCTTTCTGGTCGAATATGTGTTGCAGGCTCTTATGATCCGTGAAGATCGTACATTTTGTACCATATAGATAATGTCTCCAAATCTTCAATGCAAATATCACTGCGCCTAATTCCAAATCATGTGTGGTATAATTCTTTTCATGGACTTTCAATTGGCGCGAAGCGTAAGCTATAACTTTCTGGCGCTGCATCAACACGCAACCCAAGCCTTGACGTGAGGCGTCACAATATACCACAAAATCATTTGTACCCTCTGGTAGTGCTAAGATTGGTGCATTGCAAAGCTTGTCTTTTAACAATTGAAACGCTTCTTCCTGTTTGATTCCCCAATCAAACTTCTTATCTTTCTGCGTGAGGAGTGTCAGTGGTTGAGCGATCTTTGAAAAATCCCCGATGAACCTTCGATAATACCCAGCCAAACCTAAGAATTGACGAATCTCGTTTGGCGTCTTTGGGGTGTCCCAATTCTTTATCGCCTCAATCTTGGTGGGGTCCACATGAATCCCATCTCCATTCACCACATGCAAAAGGAATTGGACTTCGCGCAACCAAAATTCGCACTTCGAGAATTTGGCATACAACTGTTCCTTTTTCAGCAACTCCAGAATGGCTCTTAAATGTTGTTCGTGTTCATTCTTCGTTCTCGAATAAATCAAGATATCGTCGATAAACACAATCACGAACTTGTCGAGATACGGCTTGCAGACTCGGTTCATTAAATCCATAAAACCTGCAGGTGCGTTTGTCAACCCAAACGGCATAACTAGGAACTCGTAATGTCCATAATGAGTCCTAAAGGCTGTCTTCGGGATACTTTCCTCTTGTATCCTTAGCTGATGGTAACCTGATCGCAAATCGATCTTAGAGTAAAAGCTTGAACCTTGCAGTTGGTCGAATAGATCATCAATCCTTGGCAGAGGATATCTATTCTTGATCGTCAACTTATTCAACTCCCGGTAGTCAATGCACATACGAAAACTACCGTCCTTCTTCTTGAGAAACAGAACCGAAGCTCCCCAAGGTGAGAAGCTTGGTCTGATGAATCCTTTGTCTAGCAACTCTTGAAGTTGTGTCGACAATTCCTGCATCTCTGAAGGGGTAAGTCGATAGGGTGCCTTAGCCACAGGCGCGACGCCTGGAACTAAGTCGATACGGAATTCCACTTGCCTTTGGTGTGGCAATCCTGGCAAGTCCTCTGGAAAGACTTCAGGATATTCCCTCATGACAGGGATGTCTTCGATCTTTGGCTCAGCAGCTTTCTTATCCACGATGTGTGCCAGGAAGGCAGCACATCCCTTCTGTAAACACTTACGGGCTTTCAGGCAGCTGATGATTCTTAAAGGCGTATCTCGCTTCTCCCCATGAACCACAATTGTTCCACCATCTTCGGTTGGGATGCGAATGATCTTTTCGTGACAAACAATCTCAGCCTTGTTGCTTGATAACCAATCCATCCCTCCTACCACGTCGAAGCTTCCCAACTTGACCGGTAGTAGATCCAAAGTAAACTCACACTCTTCCAACTCGATTACACAATCTCTGACCACTTCGTTGGCTTCTACTAACTTTCCATTCGCCAATTCGATTGAGTACGGGATATCTAGTTTTCTAGCGGCTAACCCAAACATATTCTTAAATTCTAACGACCCGAAACTATAATCGGCACCAGTATCAAATAAAACGGATGCAAAGCGTTGGTTTATAGGGAACGTACCAGTAACAACATTGGGATCCTGGCGCGCTTCCCTCGCTTCGATGTTAAAAACTCTTCCCCGTGATTGGTTCAATTCCGGGCAGTTCCTCTTAAAATGCCCAATGTCACCACAGTTAAAACAGCCAAGTCTTTGACCATTTCCTCCTCCATTCCCATCTTGATTGTTGTTTTGATTTCGGTTCGCATTACCAGCTTGATTCGTGTTGTTCCCTCGGTTTCCATTTCCTCCGTTATTTCCTTGTGCATGATTTCCATTGCCACCACGATTATTGTTCCTATTTCCAAAACCTCCTTGGCCACCCCGGCCAGCATTAGCCCAGCAGTTATCCTTCAAATGTCCAGCTTTTCCACAAGCTTCGCATACTTTTGGCCCACACCGGCCAGAATGGTGACGCTGGCAGGTGTTACACTTGGGGTGTGTACCCATATAACCTTTTCCTTTCTTTCCAGCACCGGTTGTAGCTTGGACCGGTGTGCTTGACTCTCCTTTCTTACCAACAACGCTTGTTCCTTGCTTGAAATTCGAGAACTTCCTTTTGTTCTCGCCAGATGACTCTACGTGAGTCTCCTTCCTCTTTGGCTCAACATTTGAGAACTTGTTTAAGCGGACGGCTTCCTCAGTAAGAGCTACGCTCAGATCGATTGCCTCGGTGATTGTCGCAGGCTTTGAAGTAGTGACCATACTCATGATCTATGGAGCTAAACCCCAAATAAAGCACTCGATTCGCTTGAATTCTGGTGTAACCATATAGGGTACCACATGAGACAAGTCGTGGAATCTTTGAACATATTCCGCGATTTTGGGACCTTCCATTTTCAGATGCCAAAACTCAGTTTTCAACTTTTGAATTTCGGCGCGAGAGCAACACTTTCTTTGCATAAGCTCTTTTAGCTCATTCCATGTCATTGCATATGCAGCGGCTTCACCAAGAGTCTGTACTTGTAAGTTCCACCAGGACAGGGCTCCATCCAAGAATAGCCCAGAAATGTAAGTAACCTGTTGGTCTGGAGCGCACTTGCTCATTCGGAGAACAGATTCCGTCTTCTTGGCCCATCTAACAAAAGCCACAGCACCTCCAGTGCCGTCAAAGTTTACAGGCTTGCAGTCAAGAAACTGCTTGTAAGTGCACCCTGCACATACGTTAGAATATACAAATGGCATTAACGAACGTGCTAACAATATCCAAATGTATCGCATTATGTCCCAATGACCTAACATTACCATGAGGTGGGTTGTTGTTGCCGTTGTTGTTGTTCGAATTGCTTCCACTGGTTCCTCCTTGTGAGGCTGCATACTGCGAAATGGCGGCAGCAATGATTTGTTGAAGTTCTGCCTCGTTGGTAGGCATGCGTGCCTGGCGTCTTGGTGGCATCTTCTAAAAAGATGTGTTCACGTAGGTCAGGCCATAATAAGTAGAAGGATCATACGTATATAGCAACAACATCACACATAACATCTCATGTTATAAATAAATTAATCACATAACATCTCATGTTATAGAACATAAACAATCAATCAAACATCACATATGATGAGAACACTGCAATTGCGTTGTCATAGATCAAGACCACAATGTAAGGTTTACAAGTTTACAACTGTATCATACATCATTAGTATCTAAGGGCCACATCACCCTAGTCCAAACTATCGAATCAGTGTCAATAACAACCAATATACAAATCATCAAAAGTCAAAATCATCCAATATGCGGTCTCCAAAAGGCTGTAAAGTCTGCACAATTGTCGTCCTCTCATCAAAAGTCTACCCGAGTCGTACAAAATGGCCTAAGCTGATGGCGGTGGAGGAGGGGGAAAATGAGAAAAGAGCAAACGGCGCATATGAAGCCAATCCTCCTCCATAGCGCGGTGAGATCGCAACAGATATGCTATCTGCTGCTCAGGAGTCCAAAAACGAGCAGCAGAATCAGGAGATAACGGATGAGGAGGGTGTGATACTGCAGGTGGAGTCTGGCACTGGCACTGGCATGGTGGTCGCTGAGCTCTCTCCAGCTCCTGCACGCGACGGATCAGCGCCTCCTGCTGTATCATGAAAGATCTGAGAATATCCTCAGTAGAATAACCCACGTGGTAAGGATTATAAGGATCAGATGGTGGCATGATGGGTGGCGAAGTCCAGAGGAACGGATCACTAGATGGAGCGAAGGATGGTATAGCAGATGGTGTAACAGGGGGAACGAAAGTAGGATGAGAAATCTGAGGCACAAACTGATTTCCTCCTGTCATGAAAGGTGTATGACCAAAAGGCTGACGAGATGAACCCTCTCCAGGACGTGGCGGAGGGATGTCCTGAAGAAATGTAACAGGAAGGTCTGCGCGATGCGCATCTGTGACGTGGGTGGGAAACAAAGGTACATCAATAGGGGCTGAAGAAGGTGTTGAAGCAGGTGTAACAGGTACCACGAAAGGTGGAAAATCATCATCATCGTTTATCCATCCATTGTGGGTGTCAGCATATCGAGGATCAACCTGGGTCGCAAATGGTGCATGATCGAACTGCACAGGCACTGGATCAGGAAGAGGGGCAACAACAGGATCAGCAGGAATATCAGCAACCTGATCGTCCACTAACGGTGGAGCAACAGCAGGATCCTCTAACAAAAATGGAACATCAACATGAGCATCAACAGCATGACCATCCTCCAACAGTGGAGCAATAATAGGATGATCGTCAACAGGTAAATCATCAACCAAAGGAGCAACAGTAGGTACATCAGCATGAATAGGGTCATGCTCGAATGCGGGGTCTGGAGCAACTACTGGCTCGGGGGCCATAGCAGGCTCCGGATCAACAAACTCCATCTCGAAATCAGCGGGATCAGCAAACACAGGATCGACAGGGGCTACGGGATCCTCCATGGGCTGATCTAAATGTATGAACTCAATGTCATGGTCTGGATCGAAGCCAGGTGGGAAAAAAACAGGATCTGAATCATCATCAGCATCATGATCGAACTCAAAGCTAGGGGCAGGTGCAGCGGATGACGCTCTATCAGAGTCTGTGTCATGCGAATGGTGCTGCACTCCCTGCGCATGCGAAGGTGCGGATGCCACAGACTCAAACGAGTATGGGACAGGTGAATGGACGGGTGCCTCCTCAGCAGGAGCATCAGCAAGAAGTAGGAGATCACCAGCAGCAATATGGGCCTCGCCCTCAAAGTCATCCTCGAGTGGGTCCTCATCCAACAAATCGACATCGTCGTCAGCGACTACGTCGAGGGGCATATCAACAATAGGATATGCTGCAAGAGGCACAGGAGCAGGGATCACCGCGAGTGGCAAATCCCCAACGATACGGCCATCAACAGGCTCTGCTACGACATCGGGCAGCGCAAAGGGCTGGAAGTCGTCATCGTCCGTGCTGGTAGTATCTGAAGTATACACCTCGTGCTCTGATGAAACTATGTCGTCTGATACTATGGGCATGGGGTCTGTAGTGTCCGACTCTCCAGTACCAGATGAAGGCATGACGTATGTAACACAAGCACACATATGCACAAACAATCAATCATATAATCAAGTAAACATGTTAGGCATCAATAAATAAGCAAGCATTTCTTCCTAGTCCCACTAGTCTAACCTCCCAGCCTCTCAGACTGAATCTCCTAGTCTCTCAGACTACCTTCCCAGTCTCTCAGACTGAGCTTCCTAGTCCCACTAGATTACCTCCCAGCCTTCCAGACTGAACCTCCTAGTCCCACTAGATTAATCTCCCAGCCTCCCAGACTGACTCCCTAGTCCCACTAGACTAATCTCCCAGCCTCCCAGACTGACTCCCTAGTCCCACTAGACTAATCTCCCAGCCTCCCAGACTGACTCCCTAGTCCCACTAGATTAACCTCCCAGCCTCCCAGACTGACTCCCTGGCCTCTCAGACCAGGACCTTCCCAGCCTCTCAGACTGGCCCTTCAGTCACCCTGACTGAATCCTTAAATTTGAAAAAAAAAATGTGCTCAACTTTTTATTTGTAAAATATTTTGTACTCTGGATCTGGACTTAGTGTATGTGATATAAAAATGTTTTCGTGAGAGCCCTAGGGATCATAGTCTAGACTCGAGAAGGAATCCTAGTTCGCTATGATCAAAGCTCTGATACCAAGCTGTCACACCCTGGCTTTGCGGAAGCGTGGGTTAATTTGGTGTGACTTCTTAATACCATAGCTTAATCACAACAAAGCTATATGAAAGTAAAACCATGCCGATCATCCATTGATTTAAGTTTTAAAATAAAAGTACCACAACATTGTTTTAAAACGTTGACACATGCAACGGAATTACAACAAGACAAAATAAAAACATTGTTCCTAAGACATAACCATAACCATGAAACAGACGCAGTTTAAGGACTGTGACTCGTCCAGGTAAAAGCCACATCCCCTAAACTTGGATGACCTCATAACTCTTACGCAGCGTGAGAACGTAGCATACCGTGCCAGATCCTTAATTCCCTGAAATACATGTAAGTTGGAAAAATTAACAAAAATGTTGAGCGAGTTCATGTGTAAGTGAGTATGTAAAACCTTTATAAGTATAAATATCCCTGGTATGTAACAAATAAGGAAATAAAGAGATCACCAATGGTTTGCAAGGCCATTGATATGTGTGAAGTGCAGTAGGAAGACTCAAACCTAGCAGATTTTTGCGTCGGGTACCAAGTCACCCCGAGGTCCGTACTGTTGGGCCTGGGATTGGCCTCGCTACACCCAGATAGATCTACCGCTAAAGACCCTCGGTCCTACAATGAGGATTAATGGCCTCCAGTTCCCGCCTACCCACTCACATGATCTAAGTAGTAACCCTCCTTACGCTAACCATACCATGTAGAAAAAAGTGTTCGTAAACATTGTAACATGTATTTCACCCCCGCAGTATAAAAACTGAAAACAGTTAAAGGAAAAGGGGGACATGAACTCACAGAAGTGCGTCTCTAACTAGCAATCTCCCAGTCAACCTGCTGCGTGACGACCTACACGTACTAACTTATATTAGACGGACGGCCGTGCCTTGGCTTAAGGTTTCACGTCTTTGGGAAATAGTTAGACAACTATTTCGTATTTACACTTCGTAATTATTTATAAGTTATATTCCTTCCCAAGGATGGGGGTTTTAATACATGTGCGTTTTTACAACTTCAGAAATACATTATTAAGTCCCACTTAAAAAGATATATTTTATTTTATTTGTCTAGGATATTTTATCTCCAAAATATACATGTTTTTCCCAAAATATTATATTTTGCTTTGTATAATTTCCAAAATAATACTTTATCAAAATACACACTTACGAGTATTTTTCGAAGATACATAAGTTACATTTTAAAGTTCCCGTGGTATTAATAATACCGGTGTAACTTAAATATTTATCGTGAGGGCGTTAGTATTATTTTGGAGTCGTTACTGTTCAGCGTATTCCAGTGATATTATTTTTACTCTAAAAATAATATTTATGTAGTTCACAAATTAATCATAAAATCAACACAAGTGCTACTATGAAAAATATATATTTAGCAAGTTTTATTTATGAAAATCCACCTCCGACACTTGGTTATTTTGTAATAAAAATCATGGCGAATTTTATTTGGGAAAACAAGTTAAAAATATATTCATAACACTTGTTGTAAAAATATTTTCCAAGTGTTATATTTCTGGAAAAATTTCGCCAGAGTTCCCTCTGTAACTGGAGGTGGCCACGCTCACAAGCGTATCATTTTCTTTTTAAAAATTCAATCAACAATTTTCAATCATCAATATACCATCTTCAAACATCAAGCTAGTCAAAAATATGTATAGTTCGCAAACACATGAACTTGTAAGTTGTGTAAAAATACGTAGTAATCTTCCAACATTTTTAGTAGATCTTTCCATCTTTATAAATAAAACCAGTTTCTTGGAAATCTTATTTTTAAAGAAAATGCAAGTTTACAACTTCTAGTCCAGGGATTACGAAATTATTTCTTTGTTAAATCCTTTTGCTACACAAGTGTTTACACACTTGTTTGTTCACAAAAACACCTTTAGATCTTTAGATACCACTTGTATATTTTACACACTTGTATATTTTACTTGGTTCTTCGAAAATACCACTTGTAGATCTTTAGATCTACTAGTTTAGAACTCCATTTTACAAGAAAAACTATTTTTACACAAGTTCATGTTTATGTATGAAAGGGTTCGTCATCTAGTATATTTCCTACTTAACATAATGCTAGTTCATGTTCCATGAACATGATCTAGCGTGGTTAGATGATGATCCGTTCCACTACTAGCAACCAACAACATGAAATAACCATAACTAGACAAGATTCATGAGTTTTACACCATTATTTACTCTTTAACCATCATGTTCATCCTTCTTACAAGACTTTTAGTTTTGTTTTCGCATGTTCTTGATTTTTATCCGTTAACCTTCTTATTAACCACTTTAGACAAGATCAAGAGGGTGTTTAGAATCACTTACAACTAGCTCAAGGCTAGGGAAGAATCAAAGCGAAAAATAGGTGGATAAAAGCGAGGTAGAGAGGTCCTTGTGATTCCGTAAGCACCGGGCTTCGTTGAACTCTTGATACACCCTTGGATAACCTTGAAATGCTTGAAGCTTGAAACAAAAGTGGATGTGGGTGTGGTGTGGTGTTCGGCCGAGTATCAAAGAGAAGAGGGAGAGAGTGTGAAGTTTTGTGATGTGTTTTGTGAAGTGAAGTGGATCTTATGGTTTTATTTATAAACCATGTTAGGACATTAACCAACAAGTAATATGCAAGCTTGATACTAGACAACTTGGAATAAAACAATCAAAATTGGTGGATGGTGTCCCCTATGGGGAACCGTTCGGTTCATGGGGGGGGGGGTAATTGGTTTGGTTTGAACTTTATAGTTAGAGTTTAGTTATGTTAGTTAGGTGATTAATTAGTGTAATATGTGTGTTGTGAATTATAACGGGTGTTAGGGTATTCGGGGACCCTAACTGGCTCAGAAAAGGAAAAACAATGTCATTGACAATATTTTTATGTTCCGGGTAAAGTCCGGTTGTTCGGTTGGATACTGATCCGTTAAAATGCTTAATAAGCATTTAAGGTGTCTTTAATATTATTTTTAGTGACACAATGAATTCCCGACACTTTGGAAAGTGTCTAGTATTATTTTCCCATGTTTTTGCACTTTACTAGTTAGCTTAAATGCTGAATTTCGGGTTAAAGTGCAGAATTTTGTGTTTAAAACATATTTTAGGCACATCCGGTCACTATAACTATCACCTAGTGACGCAGTTCTACAATCCTCACCTCCCTACACTTCCTACTAGTGTAGTAAACTATTCCCGGCTCACACTGGCCTTAGAGACAGTGTCTGTCTGGTGCTGGCTATGTCAGTACGTTTACTGGGTTATCCGTTCATTGTGCTACTGTGCTTTTGTGCATCAAGTTTGTCACTATTGTTTGTATGTAAATATTGGAGTGACAGTTAATAAAGTACGATGCATGTATATGTTTGTGTCAGAATTCAAGTAGTAGTTTATCCACAATTTGTAAGCAAGCACAGTAATTAAGCATTAATTAAATATTAATTAATTCGTACAGATACCTGGTTTGGTGAGGGTTGTCACAACATCACCCCTGAGGTTAATAAACAAAACAGTTTAAAGAAAAGGGGGACATGAACTCACAGTCTTGCGTCTTCGGATCACAGTAACTCAAAGCTCCTTCGGTGAACATGACTACCTACAACATACTAATGTCTATTAGACGAACGGGTCGTGCCTTGATTTAGTATTAGTGTCTTTGAGTTACGTTTCTTTTATGCCTTTGACATTATTCCAAGTTATATAATTATTGTCAAAATAATTAATATTTTAACTTAAATTATATTTATTAAATTTTGGAATAATTGTTAAACAATATATATTAACTTAATACTTCTCAAGTATTAATACTTGTATTTCCTTCCCAAGGATGGGGGTATCTCATACATGCGTATTTTTGCCATGTTTTGGGGTCGTATTCCGGTGTGTATTTATACGTACGAGAATACGTATTCTTGATGTAGTTATTAAGTATCCTCATACTTCATTAATTATTAAACTTTCCGGAATATTATTTCTAATAAAAGTCCACCAACATATATATTTCCAAAATATATATTTAAGGAATATTTCTTAGAAAAATTATTCATAATTTTTCTTTTGGCAAAAATATTTGTAGTTCCAAAATAATATGTTTTCAAGTCTAACTTAGAAAATATTTATAAACTTATTTTCATCCAAAATAATGTATTTCAAGTTTACTCAAGAAATATTTATTTTTCCCAAAATAATATATCTTCTAATATTTCCAAGGAAAATATATATATTTATACTTGTCAAAAATGCTATATTCTTCCCTTTTCAAAAAAGTGATATACTCTTGAAGTAATTGTGAAAATCATATTTTCATTCCTTTGTATTCAAAATATTATTTACCAAAATATATTTATGAACATATTTCCGGAATATTTTGTAAGTTACATTTCTTGTCCGGTTTTGCCAATATATTGTGTGTAACTTGTATGCTTATTCCTTGTGATTTTGGTAATATTTTGGATTGTAGTTCTTAGTGTTTTAATGTGTTATATTATTTTAAGTCCTAAAACAACATAACTATTACACAAAGTATACATATAATCACACATGTGTGTCTTTATTGTATATATATATTTTAAATATATATTTATCCACTTTTATTTATAAAAACCAACTTTCAATATTTGTATTTTTGTAATAAAAAATTATGGCAAAGTTTATATAGAAAACTCATGGTTAAAATACACTTGTAAATATTTGTTTGAAAATATTTTTCTAAGTGGTTATATTTTTAAAAACTTTTGCCATAGTTTTCCCTAAAAAATGGAGGTTTCCATCCTTTCAAGCATATCATTTTCTTTTGTAAAATCATCACCATCAATTTACAATCAACTCTACACAACTTATACTTACCAATTTTGCCAAAATCATGCTTAATCTATTACTTCATGAACTTGAAAGTTTATGAAAATTTGTAGTAACTTAGTAGTGTGTTTAGTGAGTTTAGTTACCCTTTAAAGTGGGATTGTTTATTTAAAAACATCATTCTTGAAAGACTTAGATATTTACAACTTGTAATCATATTTTACAAAAATGTTTCTTTATGAAATTCTCTTGTTACACAAGTGTTCCTACACTTGTTTAACCACAAAAAATAGTGTTTGTTCATGTAAGAACCAAGTTTTAACAATACTTATATTTTAACTTGGTTTCTTTGAAATACCACTTACAAATCTCTAGATCTATATGTTTAACATCTTACTTTGATCAGATTTTTCAAGAAAACAACTTTCTTATTTCAAGTTCATGATTACATAAGGATGATCTATTGATTTCTTAACATAATCATCCTCTAATCTTGCCATATCATGTTTTTAATCATGATCTAGCAACATCATATGATGGTCTATATCATTTACACAAGCAAGCAACAATCATCAAGTATAACAACACATAAATAACATGATTTCTTCATGATTTCTTATAATTTAAGCTTATGTTCATGTTTCTTTCATGTGATTCTTAGTGTTCTTCATAATAATCATCATGTAACATCTTTTAACCTACTAAAATAGAAGTAATATGGAGTGTTCAAGGATCTTACCACTAGCTCAAGGCTAGGGATGAATCAAGTGTAGAAAATGAGTGGATAAAAGCAAATAGAGAAGGTCCTTCAAGCTCCAAAGCCACCAAGCTTCCTTGTATAGACTCTAATACCCTTGTATGATCTTAGAATGGATGAAGATGAGTGAATGAAGGTGGTGGTGGTGGTGCCTATGTTCGGCCGAGAGGGAGAGCAAGAGAGGGAGGAAGATGAGTGTGAAGTGTGTGTAAGATAATGAACTCTAGATCTTCCACCATACCATGCTTATAACCATCATAATGTTAATCCTTTGTGTAATATGTTGCATAAAGTAAAAACAAGATCTAATTTAATAAAGAAATAAAATCTTGAAGGTATGGGGGTGAGGCATGGCCGTCCCATAGGGGGGGGGGGTTCTAGGTGTAGGTTTAGACCTTTTGTTGCAATTTAGTTCAAATCCAAGTGTTCGTTACGTGTTTCAGTTATTAGATATTTTTAGGAGGTGTTATGATGTTCGGGGATCATAACTAGCTTGGAAACATTAAAACAGTGCTTCTAGTGTAAAATTTGATATTTCGGGTAGTGTCATGTTGTTCGGTTAGATACTGATTCGTTAAAGTGCTAAACTTGCAGTTTAGTGTTCTTTATGTACCCTTTTGTGACACTTTTAATTCCCGACACTTAGGAAAGCATTCAGGACCATTTTACCATATTTCTCCAAAATATTAATGTGTTAAAATGCTGATTTTTTGCTGAATTGAGCACTTTATGTGAGTTTTAGGCACTTTCCGGCACTTAAACTATCACTAGGAAGGCAGTTTTGTGATCCTTACTTTCCTACACACTATACTAGTGTAGTGCTTGGTTTCTGGCTCATTCTGTGTCTCAACACACTGTCTGTCTATGTACTGAACTCCGTCAGCATATTCATGATTTATCAGATAACTGTGCTAACTGTACTTAATGCATCATTTAAGGCAATATAGCTTTCATGTAATATTGATGTGACATTAAACAATGTATGATGCTCATGTATGTGTATGGCAGTAATCAGAAAGCAGTTAATTTGTAATTCAGCACAGTCATTAAGCATTAATCAAGATTAATTAATTGTACGGATACCTGAATTTTTTACAGTTGTCACATCTTTTCCCAAGAAAACCAGTTGATCCAAAAATACTAAAGTGGAAGTCATGCTCAAAAACTCAAGTATTGACTTTTATCAGATCAGATGGTAGTGTTGAAGAGATTAAAATGGATAGTGCATATAATCTGAATGCATACGATCTCCAAGATTTGTTAGACCTCCAACTTGAAAGGGGTGATGAAGAAGGCATGTTCTCCCTGGACTTTGAACTACAATTCAATGGACAAATCATGGAGATGTTGATGAGAAATAAAGATCAGTAATAAAGAAGGGTTTTGGTATCATCTGCTGTATATGGAGATTGTTGGATCAGCAGCTGTGACATTGTCTCCAGTAGCATATGTAACCAGGGCACAACATGTAGCAAAGGAGATGTTGCTGCGTAACACACTCTTAATTGAGCTTTGATCAAAGTTGTTGAGGCAGGTGATCGTGTGTTCCTAGTTAATGTTTGTTGAAACTTAAGTTGTATTCAAATTCTATTAAGTTTGTTAGACATCTTTTATATGTACTTATGTCTATAAACAGTTTACATTGTCAATGGGTGGATACTCCTTTTTTTGGATAGGAGAATGGAAATACTCGTATGTAACTGATATATTAACCGATGATCTATGTTTATAGTTGTCTATTAGCTACAATAACACGTTTTGGTACAATATCTATTTACATATCTATACTTTCTATTAAAATGTGTTATGCATGGTTTTCTAAAAACCACCCGTGTTTGCACACGGGTCTTAATACTAGTTTGTATTATAACTCAACCCATAAATATTATGTATAGTTAGTTATGTAGAGAAATACAATGAGAATAATTATAAGAGGACATCTAATTAAATCATAACTCATATATAAATGTATTACAAATGAACACTAAAAAAATATTTTATCTAATATTATATTATATTATACATAAATATAACAATTATCAACTTTTGTAAACACTAAATGTGACTTTTTTTTCTTTTTTTTTCAATTACACACCTTATACTATATATAATATGCGTTTTAACCCTATAATTTATAGCAGTTTCCCACTCGCGTGAACAGTAACTTTGATTTTTTTAATACACACCTTATACTATAAATAACGCACACCTTTAACCTTTAGTATTTTTTTTTCATATAACTTTGAGTTAAATGGTTGGTCGGTCCCTGTGGTTTGCGAAAATTGCAGACTTGGTCCCAGTGGTTCACTAATTACAGAGTTGGTCCTAATAGTTGTAATTTTTGCACTCGGGTGGTCCATATCACTAACCTTTGTTAGTTTTTTCAGTTAAGTACGTGTGAAATTACTATATTACCCATGAACAATTAAAAAATATATATAAAGGAAATAAGGTCCCACTACTCATCTTCTTCATCACCCCTTTCTCTCTCTCCCTTTCAAAAACTCAGCCACCACCACCTCCTTCACAACCTGCAACCACCTCCACAACCACTACCTTCGCCGGAAAAACAACAGATTCACCGGAAAAATGCTGATATTGTGAGGGGGGGTCAACGTAAAAAGTTCCGCAAGTTGACCCTTGAAAACAGGATTCATCTGAAAAATAAGAAAGATGTCGCAGTTATTACTTCAAATCGGAAGAGAAAGCCTGTGAAGGAGAACCAAGATGAAAAGATTAACAGCAGGCTGGTTAGCGACTATGGCCAGAAATATGTCGCAGTTATTACTTCACCAGCTTGTGTTCTCGCTTGAGAAATTGTGGCCAGATTATACAAATGTGAGATGCTACGAGAGGTGTATTCGAAATCAGGAACATGATCTTTACCGGCCGCATCGAATTGAGAAGTGTAACAACCATAAATTTATTTAGCGATTTCCGTAAATAATCACAAATTACTGAGTATTTATATTTAAACATTCATGCTAAAATACGGGTTTATTAAAACTTTTCTGAATTTGTAAGCAAACAACATAGTGTAATTTAATTCATCGTTTTATAATAACGACGAAACAACATTGCGGAAGCTTCGCTTAACATGTGTTCGGTTCTTGCTCGACGCTTGATCTTCATCCGGGACTCTCGACATTCACCTGTGATCAAAACCAACTTAAAAGTCAGTATTGATAGTTTAAATGACGGTACAAAACAAGATTATGATAATAGAAGGAAAATCCCAACGTTAATCTCTTGATCCAAAGACAAGGATTCCAAACTGGCCTCCACCGTAACTTACGGTGGGCACCGTAAGTTACGGTGGCCCCTGTATAAAAGTTCCCCCACCGTAACTCAGTGGGTAACTACCGTAAAGATTTCAGCCCCATCGTAACTTACGGTGGTCACCGTAAGCTACGGTGGCCCCTGTATCAGCCCTTCCCATTTTACCGTTTTTGACACGAAAACTTTCGTATCTTTCAATCCGCGTATCCGTTTGATCTCCCGTTTGTATTTAAGACCTCGAAACTTGTTTCTAGTTAATCAAAATTCTTAGACCATGGTATTTAACTCAAAATACCTATCTTGGATTCATAAGTTTTGTGAATTACACGGCGAACACCCAAGTTACGCGCGTAATTCATTTTGACCCGTTAGAGAGGATTTAATCATTTAAGTTTAACTCCCACTCTCTACTTTCACATGTCATTTTTCTACAATAAGGTATTCACATATCTTCCACCAAATTTACGCGTACCTGGCTCGGGTCAAAGTATTGACCCGTTTTAATACCTTGCCTTAATAATTTGCTGATTCATAGCCACGTAAATTCCATAAGCCGTTTTACCCTGTGAGCATTAGACTCGACAAGCACTTGTTAGTCGTTATTCGTCAAATTGTGTTAACCTTACCATTTGACCTGTTTAGTCTAAACGACCAAACATTTTACACTTATATTTGAATGGTATTTATTTACCATTTCATTATTTAACCCATTTCGCCCCTTTTTGCCATTAAACATGGTTTTTATCCTTTTATTCGTCCCGACCCGTATCATTTCGTGTCGGAACCCATATTTCGGATATAACCTTGGTCGTGTTTATAATCTATAAAGTAAATACGTATCCTAAAAAAGTGTAAGCTTTACTTACCTCGCGTCCGCGCAAACATTCTTCGCATCCATGATCCGTTTAACCCGTTCCTTTCCAAGCTCCCACCTAGCTTGTTTAGAGTCAACTATATCATAACATCCATAAGATGGTTAGATTGGTCATTCTATATAATGGCCATCACCCTGTGGACCCTTTTTTACACACTTATCAATCAAAGCATGCCATATATTCAACAACTAGTTTCATACCATAATTATTTTCATTCACTAACCGTTTGACCCGTTAGTGAAATTACTTATATAACAAGTTAGTAAGTGATTTTAAACACTTTAAGCATGTCACATAAAGTGCTATTTGTTCCCAACAATCAATACTTCATGCCTAAAGCAAGTATATGCAATCATATGCTTTTTTCTTGGTTAATAAGAACATTATTTATGTGCAGCGATTTTATATTTAGCTGCTGTAATTGACCATTTTGACCCGTTTAAAATCTGAATTAGATCAACATGTTCAAAGAAGGATCGTAGAACACTCCAATACCTTCGCAAGCATATAAGGTACACCTTCTAGCGAATTTTCTATGATTTTTATAAAATCAGCTCAGCAACTATATTTTCATTTTTCAACAGCTTTCAAGTTCTGAACAGCAGGTTTAATTCGCCTTTTTGGCCTATTTAACAACCACATTTGTTTCTTATGATTGAAAACAGTAAAAATTTACTTCATAAGCTTTCCGAAAAGGTATAGAACACCCAAATCGGATAAACAGTTGATTTTATATGATTTTTTTTAAGATTGGTCAAAATCCATATAAAAAGCTACGGAAATCATGTTTAGGGTCCTTTCAAATTCGACCCAAATCATCAAATGCAACCCATTTCCAAGGCTAAAACCCTTATTAAACACTTGGTAATGGTTAGAAACCTATAACACGGTCATTGTAGGCTAAGAGATGTCAAAAACATCATCTATTTCAAGAAGTCATCATATGACTCCTAATTTTACCATCTTCTCAGCTTCATCTTTGTCAATTTAAGAACTAGAACTAAAATTAACATATATTCAAGTCCTATTTGGTGATTCTCATACACCATCATGTTTAATTTCATACATATCAAAGATTTGTCATAAACCCACTATTCATGAAATCATCAAATCAAGCTCTACATACGAACTAGTAGACAACACTGTTTCACTTAGTCATTTTAACGGGCACCTCGTGGGCATGATTTTTATACCTCTTCTATTTAGTTCATGGCTAATCTTTTTAACCAAGTTTTAATCATTAAATCAAACCCTTATGTCTAGCACTCATGAACAATATCAAATCTTGCATCATAACATCAATTTTTTCACAATCTAGCATACAATTGTGTTCATCACTTTGTTCCAAAAACCCACTACACACATATATGGGTGATTATCAATTTCATAGTTTTTATCATAATCATCAAACTTTTAACTAGGGTTTGTTCCTAGACATGGTTTCAACATAACACCACTCATACATTCAACATTCAAGCATGAATTTCAATTATGAGTGTTTATCAAAATTTCAAGATAACATCAAATGATGAAATTGAACATACCTTGTGATCTCCTAAGCTTGGTGATCACGAATTTAGTTAAAGCCCCAAAATCTTGGCTTGATTTCCCTTGATTTTGATCCAATTTGTGAGTTTAGGGTTCACTTGGAAGAACCCCTTTTTGCTCCTGTGAAGATGTCGACCAAACACACCTTTTTCTGTGTGTTTTGTTTTTTTTTTATAAATCTATTTTCAAGATATCCAATTTGGTCCCTCATGTTTGGTTAGTTATTAAGTAGACCACAACCTAACCATTTCTAACACTATTCTCACTTATTAACTAGGTTAAATATTCCTAGTTAATTTAATGGGTTCGGGGAAATTTACGACTGAGTTAATTTTAGGTCCCGTTAACTCGGGCCTTTTATAAACTCTATTTATCCATAGGCCTTTATTTAGCTTTTTGTTAAATATTAGGTTTATTTATTTAAAAATCCTAATTACTCACCGGGTAAATTTTTACCACTAACGGTACTTTACCCGTCTTTTAGTATTAACGGGGTTTGATTACCAAACCCGTTTTCGGGGTGTTACAAGTCTACCCCCCTTAAAGAGGTTTCATCCTCGAAACCTTTTCTTACATAACTTATCGAGTTTAACTCCATGCATTTGCTCTCGATAATCAATTGAGCATTGCTCATATGTTAACCAATTGTTAGTATTACAAGAAAGTATGATCATATCTTTTTGGTTACTAATCATCTACGTATCTCATACGACATAATGCGACTTGAAATAACGTAATCTCGTTATTTCTACCAGTTTAATTAACTTAGCAATATCCATCGCTCGGCTCTAATGTGATTTTACTTCACATTACACTTCTTGACCGTGATCATGTCATGTTCCGCCAAGTTTTATATCAACTCTCTATTTTCAATATTATCACTTTTCGAATATATAGTCTTGCACCTATCAGTGTCAAAACCTATATCTTTCATGTTTACTATTTATACGTCTATCATAATTCATTTTTGTAGAAACGTTATTTCTTACCAAAACTGAAGTTTTAGTTTAGCATCTTCTCTGTAGCCTTTGTCAATTATCCAAACCTGGATATTGACAATCCAAAATTTATTCTTTTTCAGTCTTTGTTTTATGCGAGGATTCTCCATTTATTCCCTCGCTTTGTCTAATTAACCCGTAGGTTTTATCACTTAGTCTATGGGCTATTTTATTAGACCTTCACCTCTTTAAGGCGAGGTCCTTATAATCCATTTCTTTCTAGTCATGACTCGTGGGTCGTTTTAGTCTCGTAGACCTTTCCATTGTTTATAACCCCAAAGGTTAGGTTGATCCCGTAGATCATTTCTTACTCATGTCATCCTTAAAATACATGTTTGGTGTCAAGGCATTCTGTTTTTGTTAAAAATTATTTAGTTTCGCCTTGATATTCTCTTTGACCTTGACCGTAGTCTAAGGCTACATTCGTTTCTTTTCGGACACATTTTCCGACTTTATGAATTCTCACGTTATTTATGCGTCGGTTTATCTTATGCTCACCATTATCCAGTTTACACACATTCGTATTTGATTATGTCCCACTACCGGGCTCATTATTCTTTTGCTTTTAACGTTACTATTATCCCACTTATGTTTACTCATGCCGTCCGGCATGATATTATATTCGACCCATTCAACTTTAAAATAGTTGAACATAATTTATTCACAATTTCTATTTACATTATCTTGTCGTCTTTTAGTTATGACTCAAAACCCGAGTCTTTTAACTTTCCATCCGAGTTCCCGTCTCTCGGTCTACGCATGTGTTTAATTCTTACCCATCAACCGGGTGTTTTACCGAAGTCATTATTATTGCAACCCTCCTGGTATGCATTAAGACCTCGCTTCATTTTTATATTCTGACTTTGTCCTCGAGTTTGACGTTTTACAAAAATGACCCGTTTAGAGACATGTTCGCATTTTCCGGGTTCGAGTGTAAGTACACTCCCTCCCAATGCATATCTTGATCATTTTACATGTTTATATTCTTCGGGTTCGAGTGTAAGTACACCCCCTCCCAATACATGTCTACATCATTTTACATGTTTGCATTTTCCGGGTTCGAGTGTAAGTACACCCCCTCCCGATACATATCTTGATCATTTTACATGTTTATATTCTTCGGGTTCGAGTGTAAGTACACCCCCTCCCAATACATGTCTACATCATTTTACATGTTTGCATTTTCTGGGTTCGAGTGTAAGTACACCCCCTCCCGATACATATCCTAATCATTTTACGTGTTTCTTTGTCCTTCCACTCGGGCTCATTATCCTAATATAATACGCTTCCGTCACCCGGCTGTGCGTTTACATTATTATCACATATTTTGCTCATTTGATTCTTTTGGGTACCTTTTAAGTTAGTCCCATTCACCCCGCCCTTACTACATCGGATGTAAGCATGTCCATCATAAAAAGTTCATGGTACCCCGTGTTCACTACTTACTTGGCCAGAGTAAGCGATCAACACCTGGTATATATGACCTTTTTATAATTTTCACTTTACACCCCATGTAAGTAATACCTCTACTTATTATATATATATATATATATATATATATATATATATATATATAGGGGAGGGTTATCTTGAGAACGCTAAATATTGCGAGAACCGTGAGAACGAATGAAAAAACCAATCAAAACCAATTTTTTTAATACAAACCTCATTGTAATTAAGATACAACATCAAAACAAGAATTTACAACATCAAAAAATTCATTTCTCCTTTCAAAATCACTATTTTAGATTTTTTACACATGTGTAAATACAACAGATTTACACATGTATAAATGGCAAAACTTACTCATGTGTAAATTTTCTTTATTTACGAATTCACGTAAATTTAAACGTGTAAATTGAATTTCTAACATTGTATTCGAATAATAATGATAAGTGTAGAAAAAATTTTTGAATTTGAATTGTTTTTGACCAAGTTCTCATGGTTTTTTCATTTGTTCTCACGGTTCTCACAAATATTTAGCGTTCTCATTTAAACCCTCCCCTATATATATATATATATATATATATATATATATATATATATATATATATATATATATATATATATATATATATATATTGGAAACAATATCCTGGATAGGTATTCTATTCAGGTTTTTCCAAGTTTCATATCTACATATGCAACTTTCAATATCTATGTATTTGTTGCATATTACCATTCATACTATAATTTAAAACGTGCACCTGATAATGCTTGGTTTAAAAGGCTTTCCTTGCTGTTAACTTATTCACGTTCGTTACGTGATTTAGGTCCTTGGTGAGCATGCTTTACTTGTCATACTTTGGACCGTTCCACCGTCATATCCGCAATTGGTTAAACTCTCGCTATCTTCAGATGTGAGTGTCCTTCAATTAAAACATTTACAAGAATTAGTATCATCAACTTCAATAATCGCCCGTATTATAATACAAGGCTTTTCTACTACACGCATCAACGCGTGTAATTTCGTTGACTATATCTACTCTATATCGATTTTATTGGCGTAACGTGTATTACACGATAACCATATGTGTTGTTCTCAACACTTTAATTCGCTAAACCATTAACATACATGCACTTACCGGATTTGCGATCAAGCCTCGAACCGAACACCAATCTTTGTCAAGAGCATAAGGTTTAAGTCCAAGCATGGTTTTCCCCGCCATACTTGAATCTCTTAAACCAAGGCTCTGATACCAACTTGTAACAACCATAAATTTATTTAGCGATTTCCGTAGATAATCACAAATTACTGAGTATTTATATTTAAACATTCATGCTAAAATACGGGTTTATTAAAACTTTTCTGAATTTGTAAGCAAACAACATAGTGTAATTTAATTCATCGTTTTAGAATAACGACGAAACAACATTGCCGAAGCTTCGTTTAACATGTGTTTGGTTCTTGCTCGACGCTTGATCTTCATCCGGGACTCTCGACATTCACCTGTGATCAAAACCAACTTAGTATTGATAGTTTAAATGACGGTACAAAACAAGATTATGATAATGGAAGGAAAATCCCAACGTTAATCTCTTGATCCAAAGACAAGGATTCCAAACTGGCCTCCACCGTAACTTACGGTGGGCACCGTAAGTTACGGTGGCCCCTGTATTAAAGTTCCCCCACCGTAACTCAGTGGGTAACTACCGTAAAGATTTCAGCCCCACCGTTAAGGCTGGAAAATCGTGTCTTAACAGGTTTAACAGGTTTCTGACGGCGCGCACAACATAAGTTTCAAATATGATTACGACTTGTTTAACTACTTTCTACCTCATGTTTATAAAACAGTTTTATGTTTTATGTACAAAGATGAATAAATGATAGATCCTAACATTGTAATTTTAAATATTTTAAAAATTAAAAAAGTCAAAGGGTGTATTTTTCAGTCAAACAGGTCTAATCGTGTCTTAACAGATACCCAATTGCCAGCCCTACCCACCGTAACTTACGGTGGTCACCGTAAGTTACGGTGGCCCCTGTATCAGCCCTTCCCATTTTACCGTTTTTTTTTTTGGTAAAGGGTTACCCCGGTGATTTTATATCATATCAACAAATCAAAACAAGTAGAGAGGCTGAAATGCCCCCTAGTTCTCTTAGTGGCATACCACCAAAGAGGAAACAAGAACACAACCAAAAAACAACCAAAATTAGACAACTATTACATATCTACTAACATTGGTCATCAAAGGTCTCTACCCCATTTTACCGTTTTTGACACGAAAACTTTCGTATCTTTCAATCCGCGTATCCGTTTGATCTCCCGTTTGTATTTAAGACCTCGAAACTTGTTTCTAGTTAATCAAAATTCTTAGACCAAGGTATTTAACTCAAAATACCTATCTTGGATTCATAAGTTTTGTGAATTACGCGGCGAACACCCAAGTTACGCGCGTGATTCATTTTGACCCATTAGAGAGGATTTAATCATTTAAGTTTAACTCCCACTCTCTACTTTCACATGTCATTTTTCTACATTAAGGTATTCACATATCTTCCACCAAATTTACGCGTACCTGGCTCGGGTCAAAGTATTGACCCGTTTTAATACCTTGCCTTAATAATTTGCTGATTCATAGCCACGTAAATTCCATAAGCCGTTTTACCCTGTGAGCATTAGACTCGACAAGCACTTGTTAGTCGTTATTCGTCAAATGGTGTTAACCTTACCATTTGACCTGTTTAGTCTAAACGACCAAACATTTTGCACTTATATTTGAATGGTATTTATTTACCATTTCATTATTTAACCCATTTCGACCCTTTTTGCCATTAAACATGGTTTTTATCCTTTTATTCGTCCCGACCCGTATCATTTCGTGTTGGAACCCATATTTTGGATATAACCTTGGTCGTGTTTATAATCTATAAAGTAAATACGTATCCTAAAAAAAGTGTAAGCTTTACTTACCTCGCGTCCGCGCAAACATTCTTTGCATCCATGATCTGTTTGACCCGTTCCTTTCCAAGCTCCCACCTAGCTTGTTTAGAGTCAACTATATCATAACATCCATAAGATGGTTAGATTGGTCATTCTATATAATGGCCATCACCCTATGGACCCTTTTTTTTTACACACTTATCAATCAAAGCATGTCATATATTCAACATTTAGTTTCATACCATAATTATTTTCATTCACTAACCGTTTGACCCGTTAGTGAAATTACTTATATAACAAGTTAGTAAGTGATTTTAAACGCTTTAAGCATGTCACATAACGTGCTATTTGTTCCCAACAATCAATACTTCATGCCTAAAGCAAGTATATGCAATCCTATGCCTTTTTCTTGGTTAATAAGAACATTATTTATGTGCATCGATTTTATATTTAGCTGCTGTAATTACCCATTTTGACCCGTTTAAAATCTGAATTAGATCAACATGTTCAAAGATGGATCGTAGAACACTCCAATACCTTCGCAAGCATATAAGGTACACCTTGTAGCGAATTTTCTATGATTTTCTATGATTTTTATAAAATCAGCTCAGCAACTATATTTTCATTTTTCAACAGCTTTCAAGTTCTGAACAGCAGGTTTAATTCGCCTTTTTGGCCTATTTAACAACCACATTTATTTCTTATGATTGAAAACAGTAAAAATTTACTTCATAAGCTTTCCGAAAAGGTATAGAACACCCAAATCGGATAAACGGTTGATTTTATATGATTTTGTCACACCCCAACCAATGGCGGAAACATCGGGATGAGACGAAGTGTGAAGATTGCTAGAGACATCATAACGCTATTTGTGACAATATTTAGAAAATCCAAATTTCATTTCATTTCATAACTTCAAATAGTCAACATTACAAGAAATTCAAATACAACAAGTTTAACGAAACAACATGATAACATAACAAAATTTGATACAACATATTAAACCCTAACGTCTATATGTGTATCTAGGCATCAACGCTATTTCTTTTCTTAGCATCGTCCTCATCAACCTGTAACATGTTTAAAATAATTCAATGCAAAAGCGAAGGCGAGTATACAAGTTTGGTACATACATAGCATAAGATAAAAGTGTGAACAATTCCTCATAGCAAGCATGCGATTCAAGATAAACATTAAATATGGCATGTGTATAACATATCAAACCAAGAAAACGCAACTTGCTCATGACATAACCAAAGTTTCAGTAGAGGCGGGTCGTTAATCCTATAGCGCTACATATGTCAAGGTTTGGCTCGTACGAAGTTAATGATAAGTTCAACACATAAGAATCACCCAAATTTAAAGTATCAAGCCATCACATATACAAGCATTGTTATAGGGATGTTCGTGTGTTTAGACAAAAGTTCATGTGTAAGTTTCAATAGGTAAACATGTTACACCCCAAAAGTGGTAAAAGTAAAAGGGGGAAATACGAGTATACTCACAAAGTTTGCATATGTTTTCCGATTATCCAATTGTTGACGAGTAGAGATTTAGAGTCCGAATGTATAAGGGTTAAGGTTCAAGTATGTTTAGAGTCGAGATTCGGTGTTTAAAACAACATAAAAATAAGATATGAGAATAACATGGAAAATAATCATTTAGTACATATGATGCTTGTTCTTGACACTAGGAAACTCGAAGGAGTTTAGATGTTTTCATGGAAAAAGGTTCCATTAGAATCGTGACAAGTTATCATAGTCTAGGATGATGTAATCTAGTACCCCGACATATGAACACTAGTTCATCATCAAAGATTCGATTATTCGAATAATATATTTAGGTTATATAATATATGTCCAATAGTTCAAGCATGAGGTAGAATATTAAAATCTTCATTTTGGTACCTCTAAATGTCATAGAAGTCATGTAGGAGGTAGGAAGATCAAGTCTTCCATTTAGGCACCTCTATGTGTTCACCACTACACTTGATGTAAAAAAAAACAACCAAGGAGGGTCATGAACATACAATAAAGAATAAGAAATATACACACTAACTAAGAGAAATCATCAAATCATGTGAGGATTGTATGTTTGGACAACCCAAGTTGTTCCATAATCACTCATGTATCAAAGACAAAGTTTGACATGACTTGTGGGTTAAAAACCCTAAACAAAACACCAAGTTTATAAGGTTTAATCCTCTGATTTTAAATGTCTCAACCTTGTTTTTAAGCTTAACCAACCATGGGATAAGTTGTAAGCATTAGGACATAGGTATGAGATGTGTTAGACACAAGTTGCATAGGTTTAAACAAGTTTTTGATGAACATAAAAACAAACAGAAAGTTTATGGACTATTTCGGGGCATTTCCAGGTCTGATTTCTCCAAGGAGAAGTCTAGGAATCGAACCCCATGATTATACAAGCAAGTAGGAAAAAGAATCGAGTGAATCGGATAAGAATTGAGTGAGTTATGCTCATTTTCGTGAAGGGGTGTCAATCTACTCGAACCCTTGCTTTCAGCTACGGTTTGGTGGATGTTTTGTGAGTTTTTAGGGTTGCAAAAGTGGTAGGGAGGCTGGTTATAAGTGGTATTTATAGGGGGAAGGATTAGGGTTTCAATGGGTTGGGCTTTGGAAGTGTTTAGAAGGGGTTACACCTTGAAACTAGCCCACAAAACCCAACTATATGGGGCTGAATTTTGTTGAATTAGGGCTGCCATATTTCTTTATTTTTTTTTATTTTTAGAACATTATAATGAGTGATTTTGTTAATTAAGTTGTGTAATAATATGCAACAATGTTTCCCCTAACTTGTAACAAGGTGAAATATGAAATAAAACATGATTTAACTAGGTAAAAAGTGTAATGTACAAGTTTTATTTACGAAGCAAGTTCCGTATTTTACAATGATTACGATGAAAGAATGGTTATAAGAACACAAGCTTTCCAAAGATAGAATTTCACGTAAGGTTTCTAAATGTAGGAAGTTTGAAAACGCAGGGCGTTACAGTCTCGCATCCTTTAGGAAATTTCGTCCCGAAATTTATTCAAGAGGAAGGCTTGAAAGAGTTTTTGGCATAAAGGTGATCATTAAGAATTGAAACTTGGGAAGTTTGAAAGTTTTGAAAAGTACCAAATTTTGGAGAACGTCAAGATAGATTTGCAAGGGGAAGTTTTTAAGGATAGTGTAAAAAAAATCATACTTTCGTAAAACCTGTTTATTGAGAGGAACGAAAAGGTTTGTTACTTTAAATAAAGCAATAGAGGTATACTAAGTATAGTTTCACAAGAATCAAGAATAGGGAGGCTATTTTATAGGTAACGAGGTAAGTTAGGACTCAAATGTTTAAACAAGCTGGATTGCGAACGAGTTTTGTATAAAATAATACGAGTATAGAATGAACGAATGACTCTTAAAGAGTACAAGTACGTGAATAGCATAAGTGTTGGATAGATGAACATAGTGTGTTAAGGATGAAGTCTCGTCATGAATAATCGGATATAATGCGTTTGTGAGTTGCGTGAAGTTGTATTAGGTCCAAAAAGGTCTGCAACACACTGAATTTCTCATGGCACGTTTTACGAAAGTTTGGTAACATGGTGAAAACACTTATATATAGGAAGTACCAGCGGCGTATCCACCATGTTTTAACCACATTACGTCCGTTTCGTTACTCGGGGTCATGTTACGTTCCGTGTCTTACCATACACAGTAGTACACTCTATGGTTCTCATACGCCTATCACTATAATCCCATGTGCACCCGCGATTATACTGATCGTCGCATGATCCACATAGCTTGTACTAGTTATGTATGAATCAAGGTATACATGAATTTGAAAATAAGAATGTGTACGTAGAAGAATGTCGTATGTAAGCATGTTTATGTTTAAGCATGTATGGGACCCACGTAAGCGAATCCCTCGGATTACGCTCGCGTATAGGTACGAATGTACGAATCATGAGTAAGGATGAAAGTATGAGCATAAGTTCAAGTATGAATACGCATGTATGTATGAGCATAAACATAAAACGTGTAAGTTGTATGTGTACAAGTAGAAGCGTAAAACGTATAAGTAGTATGTGTATGAGTACAAGCATAAAACGTATGAACATAGGTGTAGGTATGAAAAATAAATATTGCGTATATGGTGTACGTTGAGACATTGCGGAGAAAAAAAAAGTTAAGTATGTAGATACGAACGATATAAATGATGTTATCGCGAGATATCGTCTAAAATGTGTATGATGATGTGCATGTATAGTTGTTTAAACAAAACGTTGAGTTTGTCGAATCAAAATTAGATTGAGCTTGGTTTGAAAGGTAGAATATAGTTTGTATATGTAAAGGAACATAAAGTACTCATTGGTCATGCTTAACGTATTTTGTAATGATTGAAATGCTACTTTTGTTTAAAAAAAAAAGAAGTTCACGTATGTTGAAAATTGTCGGTCCCCATGAAGTCTTCTAGCCCACGTGTTTTGAAATTTGGATGACGAGTTAAGCGTTGTAGAGAAGGTTTTTTTTTTTTATAACGGGTTTGTTTCATTTGCATCAAAACATGAAAATTTTGGACTTTGAAAGTTCTTGTGAAAACGTCGACCCTTAGAAAAGAAATTTAGTAAAAGAACTTAGTGATTGTTTAAAAATAATTTTAACAAAGGATTTATTGATGTTGGAAAGAGTATTTGGTAAACGGTCATATAACATCTATGAGGTCTTATAAGTAATTGAGAAAGGTTAGTTTGATTTCGATTAAGAGTGGAAGTCTCTAGTATGATGATATAATGTGAACGTGTTTCAGTTAATAAATCAGATGTGAAGTTCATGGGCAAGAGATTCATTAGACCGATTAAATTGATAGGTAGCATTTCGTAAGGTTTGGAAATTCGTGTAGTAAAACGGTAAAGACATGATTAAGAATCTCGTGTATATGATTTGAGTGAAAATGGATGGTAGAATAAGAAGTACGTTTGATAAACAATGTATTTTGAAATCGGTATAAGTAGGTATTTTGAATAATGATAAATGATTTAGGTATAAAACATGATCGGGTTTGCATAATAAAATATTTTGAAAGATAAGTTTTGGGTAACGGTCACCTAAGTAAGGGAATCACCCCTAACTCGTTGGTGAAGTCGTTTTAAGGGAAGAGGGGTGGAGTCAATCGTCAAGGTAAGGAAGTCACTCCAATCTCGATGATACATCTCCACTAGTTGTTACAAGGAATATGGATTTAAATTATATGAAAATCATGCGTGTATAAGTGCATCGAAAAGGTTCGATATGTTGTGCGTGTGAAAAGAGAAATCAAAGGTAAACTCGAGGTTGAAAGATTGCATCGTATAAAATGAACAATAGAAACACATGTTTGACCAAAGTTTGGAGTGTTCCAAAACGGAACTTTGACTAACCAAAGTGGTCGAAAAGTCTTTTGAATTTGAGGAGCATGTTTTGGCCTAATAGGTAAAATACTCTCGCCGACAAGTCGGTTAACGGTATTTACCCTTCCGGTTACTACATGTCCCAAATCAATCGAAATTTCGAGACTTGGCGGGATTTATGAAAAAAATGCCAAGGAGTGGAACTAGTCGACAAGTTGCGGGTTTCACCCCTAACTTGACGATTTCGTATCCTAAGTGTGGTTGGTACTCGTCGGGTCAAAATTTAATTTCGACGTGTTGACGAGGGTCCACTAGAACTTGAAATTTGAGATTTACCATTAAGATGTGGATTTCACTCCTAGCTTAATCGCGATATCTCGTGTAAAAAAAAAGAATAGGTAGATTGAGAGTCGTTCACTAAATTGTGGGTTTCACGCCTATTTTGGTGAATTCGTCTCATTTTACAATATGAGTGTTGTCGGATTTAGAATAATCAAGTAAAATGCATGAGGGAAGTGTGTGTTGAAGGAAATACACAAGCAAGTATAAACACATAAGAAAGCATATCAAGAATGGTACTTAAATAATGAAATGATAAAACAAGTGTTAACACATAATAGAACAAGCTTTAATGCGTACGAATAACATGTCAAATATTACACATGAGTAACATACATGTTTAAAAGAGCATAAATAAGTAACAAATAAGGTATCATGTAGTAGTCCAAGCAAAGCATACGAATAAGGCTCTAAAACTATAGACTAGGTGAAAGCATTCCTACTTTTCCTAATTCCCTATAGTTATGGCTCTGATACCAATCTGTCACACCCCAACCAATGGCGGAAACATCGGGATGAGACGAAGTGTGAAGATTGCTAGAGACATCATAACGCTATTTGTGACAATATTTAGAAAATCCAAATTTCATTTCATTTCATAACTTCAAATAGTCAACATTACAAGAAATTCAAATACAACAAGTTTAACGAAACAACATGATAACATAACAAAATTTGATACAACATATTAAACCCTAACGTCTATATGTGTATCTAGGCATCAACGCTATTTCTTTTCTTAGCATCGTCCTCATCAACCTGTAACATGTTTAAAATAATTCAATGCAAAAGCAAAGGCGAGTATACAAGTTTGGTACATACATAGCATAAGATAAAAGTGTGAACAATTCCTCATAGCAAGCATGCGATTCAAGATAAACATTAAATATGGCATGTGTATAACATATCAAACCAAGAAAACGCAACTTGCTCATGACATAACCAAAGTTTCAGTAGAGGCGGGTCGTTAATCCTATAGCGCTACATATGTCAAGGTTTGGCTCGTACGAAGTTAATGATAAGTTCAACACATAAGAATCACCCAAATTTAAAGTATCAAGCCATCACATATACAAGCATTGTTATAGGGATGTTCGTGTGTTTAGACAAAAGTTCATGTGTAAGTTTCAATAGGTAAACATGTTACACCCCAAAAGTGGTAAAAGTAAAAGGGGGAAATACGAGTATACTCACAAAGTTTGCATATGTTTTCCGATTATCCAATTGTTGACGAGTAGAGATTTAGAGTCCGAATGTATAAGGGTTAAGGTTCAAGTATGTTTAGAGTCGAGATTCGGTGTTTAAAACAACATAAAAATAAGATATGAGAATAACATGGAAAATAATCATTTAGTACATATGATGCTTGTTCTTGACACTAGGAAACTCGAAGGAGTTTAGATGTTTTCATGGAAAAAGGTTCCATTAGAATCGTGACAAGTTATCATAGTCTAGGATGATGTAATCTAGTACCCCGACATATGAACACTAGTTCATCATCAAAGATTCGATTATTCGAATAATATATTTAGGTTATATAATATATGTCCAATAGTTCAAGCATGAGGTAGAATATTAAAATCTTCATTTTGGTACCTCTAAATGTCATAGAAGTCATGTAGGAGGTAGGAAGATCAAGTCTTCCATTTAGGCACCTCTATGTGTTCACCACTACACTTGATGTAAAAAAAAACAACCAAGGAGGGTCATGAACATACAATAAAGAATAAGAAATATACACACTAACTAAGAGAAATCATCAAATCATGTGAGGATTGTATGTTTGGACAACCCAAGTTGTTCCATAATCACTCATGTATCAAAGACAAAGTTTGACATGACTTGTGGGTTAAAAACCCTAAACAAAACACCAAGTTTATGAGGTTTAATCCTCTGATTTTAAATGTCTCAACCTTGTTTTTAAGCTTAACCAACCATGGGATAAGTTGTAAGCATTAGAACATAGGTATGAGATGTGTTAGACACAAGTTGCATAGGTTTAAACAAGTTTTTGATGAACATAAAAACAAACAGAAAGTTTATGGACTATTTCGGGGCATTTCCAGGTCTGATTTCTCCAAGGAGAAGTCTAGGAATCGAACCCCATGATTATACAAGCAAGTAGGAAAAAGAATCGAGTGAATCGGATAAGAATTGAGTGAGTTATGCTCATTTTCGTGAAGGGGTGTCAATCTACTCGAACCCTTGCTTTCAGCTACGGTTTGGTGGATGTTTTGTGAGTTTTTAGGGTTGCAAAAGTGGTAGGGAGGCTGGTTATAAGTGGTATTTATAGGGGGAAGGATTAGGGTTTCAATGGGTTGGGCTTTGGAAGTGTTTAGAAGGGGTTACACCTTGAAACTAGCCCACAAAACCCAACTATATGGGGCTGAATTTTGTTGAATTAGGGCTGCCATATTTCTTTATTTTTTTTTATTTTTAGAACATTATAATGAGTGATTTTGTTAATTAAGTTGTGTAATAATATGCAACAATGTTTCCCCTAACTTGTAACAAGGTGAAATATGAAATAAAACATGATTTAACTAGGTAAAAAGTGTAATGTACAAGTTTTATTTACGAAGCAAGTTCCGTATTTTACAATGATTACGATGAAAGAATGGTTATAAGAACACAAGCTTTCCAAAGATAGAATTTCACGTAAGGTTTCTAAATGTAGGAAGTTTGAAAACGCAGGGCGTTACAGATTTTTTTTAAGATTGGTCGAAATCCATATAAAAAGCTACGGAAATCATGTTTAGGGTCCTTTCAAATTCGACCCAAATCATCAAATGCAACCCATTTCCAAGGCTAAAACCCTTATTAAACTCTTGGTAATGGTTAGAAACCTATAACACGGTGATTGTAGGCTAAGAGATGTCAAAAACATCATCTATTTGAAGAAGTCATCATATGACTCATAATTTTACCATCTTCTCAGCTTCATCTTTGTCAATTTAAGACCTATAACTAAAATTAACATATATTCAAGTCCTATTTGGTGATTCTCATACACCATCATGTTTAATTCCATACATATCAAAGATTTGTCATAAACCCACTACTCATGAAATCATCAAATCAAGCTCTACCTACGAACTAGTAGACAACACTGTTTCACTTAGTCATTTTAACGGGCACCTTGTGGGCATGATTTTTATACCTCTTCTATTTAGTTCATGGCTAATCTTTTTAACCAAGTTTCAATCATTAAATCAAACCCTTATGTCTAGCACTCATGAACAATATCAAATCTTGCATCATAACATCAATTTTTTTCACAATCTAGCATACAAATTCTTGTGTTCATCACTTTGTTCCAAAAACCCACTACACACATATATGGGTGATTATCAATTTCATAGTTTTTATCACTATATCATCAAACTTTTAACTAGGGTTTGTTCCTAGACATGGTTTCAACATAACACCACTCATACATTCAACATTCAAGCATGAATTTCAATTATGAGTGTTTATCAAAATTTCAAGATAACACCAAATGATGAAATTGAACATACCTTGTGATCTCCTAAGCTTGGTGATCACAAATTTAGTTAAAGCCCCAAAATCTTGGCTTGATTTCCCTTGATTTTGATCCAATTTGTGAGTTTAGGGTTCACTTGGAAGAACCCCATTTTGCTCCTGTGAAGATGTCGACCAAACACACCTTTTTGTGTGTGTGTGTGTTTTTTTTATAAATCTATTTTCAAGATATCTAATTTGGTCCCTCATGTTTGGTTAGTTATTAAGTAGACCACAACCTAACCATTTCTAACACTATTCTCACTTATTAACTAGGTTAAATATTCCTAGTTAATTTAGAGGGTTCGGGGAAATTTACGACTAAGTTTATTTTAGGTCCCGTTAACTCGGGCCTTTTATAAACTCTATTTATCCATAGGCCTTTATTTAGCTTTTTTGTTAAATATTAGGTTTATTTATTTAAAAATCCTAATTACTCACCGGGTAAATTTTTACCACTAACGGTACTTTACCCGTCTTTTAGTATTAACGGGGTTTGATTACCAAACCCGTTTTCGGGGTGTTACAAGAAGTTAGCCATGATTTTACTTCACCGATTTGGTTCGTATCGATAGATCCACTAGTGGTTTTTGACAGTTCGGTTGCAGGTTGTTGTGGATAATCGGGTGTGTCGCTCATTCTGTAGGTGATAATCTCTGGTTAGGGTTAGGATTTGGGGGTGATTTGATTTGAAAATTGGAACGGTACTTTTTCAGATTTGTGAAATGCAAACTGGGCCGAGAGAAAGGTAATGAGTTTAAACGGTGGTGGTTTAGGGAGATGGTGGTGGTTTGGAGAGGTGGTGGTGCTGCCGGAGATGGTGGTTTGGGGAGATGATGGCTGGTTATGGTGATTCACGGTGGTGGTTCAGGCAGATGGTGATGGTGGGTAATATAGATAGCGGGGTTGAAGAAGATGACGAGTGGACCATCTTCTTTATATATATATATATATATATATATATATATATATATTTGTTTTAATTTTTCAAGGGTAATATAGTTATTTCACACATAGTTAACTGAGAAATTTAACTGAGGTTAGGTCGGGGACCAACCGAGTTCATTTTTGACAACTTTTTGTAACACCCCAAATTCCATGAGAATTTTAATTTAAGCTAGTTATGAACAAGTGAGGATAGTCTTGGTTTTAATAATATACATATTGTTCTTGAAGGGCTAAATGTGTAAAGTGGCAAAACTTAAAACATTAAAAGAATGAAAAAATTAAAAACACACATAGAGTGTGCGTGTGTGTGTATACGATCGATCAGGGGCAGAGGGTGAGGTGAAACCCTAGTTTCACCAAAATCCATCAAATTGAAGGGCTAAACTAATGCATGAACCAAGATTGTCGATCACTTTAGTGTTTCTACCATCATGTAAGTCGAATTTTGGTATTTTAATGATGTTTGATCAAGTGGGTTTTGTGTAATATGTGATTATAGGGCAAGATTAAGCATGAATGTTAGTGATAATGAATGGGTAGATGCCAAAGTATGTTAAATTTTGATTATGATGAAGATTTGGGGAAAACCCATTTGCTATAGGTAGGGTGGCGACATGGGTATACTATCCATGTCAAATCTTATGCAAAAATTGAATGTGTATTGATTTATGTGATTGGTTATTGTTAGTTAGAATTAGTATGGTGCGAAGTTATGCGATTTCTATTTAGGTGTTAATAACAAGTGAGCACAAAAATTAGGAAGATGAACATGAAAATATATTGTACAATATTCTTTAAATGCGAAACCCGCCAAGTGTTCGATGAAATGCTCAAGAGAACAAGTTTGTGGGTTACTAGTAAGGATGATGTCGGGTTCAAGATTAGGGTTAAAATAGCTAATTTTTAATGATGTTGTTAATCGTAAATTATGAGTTAATTAGTACGGAAGAAATCGTTTGTGTTGTGTGCATATATGATCTTGTGGTTGTATATGTGTTTTACTATGTGAGTAGGGAATGAAAAGATATGATTCTAGTTAATACTTTGCGTTGTTGGAAATTAACGAGTAAAGTTAAAATAGATTACGAATGTGAAAATGAATGCAATGTTAGAATGTGTGTTTATTCTAATGAAGTAGTAATATTGATGGTATGAAAGTTTAGGATCATGTTTAGAGGGGAAAGCATGGAAGTCAAACGGAAAAGGGATGAGGAAGCATGTACGAAACGGACACTCGAGGTAAGTGATTCTGATTTCACTTCTTAGCTTATTTTAAATATGGTAGTGTTCTAGATAATTGAGTATGTTACGAAGTCAAACATGGATTTGGTTGAATGATAACGATGATTCTCGCTAAGTGGATCGAATGGGTCAAATGAGGTTTTGTTGTCATAACATAATGAAGTGTAAGTAAGTTCCGAACCTCTTTTTAGTATTTAGAAAGATTTGTTAATTTTGTCATATGTTGCGAATAGTGAGATATGTAAGAACGTAAGATCAAATGAAGTTCTAAGTTTGGTTTTGTGGTAATGGGTCAAAAATGTTAACTAAGTCGGAAAGTGTGTATTAAAGATCAAACGGGTCAAAACTAGGTAGCGGGTAAGGTAAGGTTTCGACCATTAAGGCATGAGTGTTAGTATTAGAATGATTTGGGGGCTTGGACAAATGTTATTTTACGTTTTGGGACGTTCGGGGTGCACGGACAGGGGTCGAAACAGTGAAAATAAGCAAAAAACGGAGAGCAGATCTGCAGAGGGGCGTCCCCGACGCCGCTACCAACGTCGCCGACGCTGGTGGGTTTTGGTCGACGACCTATGTTGCTAGTTAAGTCAGTTTCTTTGTTTTCTTTGATTCTCGGGCCCCGTAAGCCCATTCCTAAGCCCCGCTAGACCCCCGACATGCACCCTAACTTTACCAAATAGTTATGTGAGTTATGGATGAGTAAGGAACCCGTTTTAAAGCTTCCGAAATGCAACCCAAATTTAAGAGACAGTTTTTATCAAGTATGGGTAAGAAGGGAACTTGCTTGTGGGTATGCATAAGGATAAAATAAGTAGTTATACATGTGGGTATGTGTTTGATTGTATGTAAGTAATTGGAACTCGTAGGTGAGTATGACTATGAACGCGTAAGTATGGAGATTTATGTGTATGTAATTTACATGTATAGACGTGTGTGTTTAGGACTTGCATGTAATATTGTGTAAGATGTAAATTGGAAGTATTTGTACGAATAGAAAGGTATGTATGCATGAATTGGAATTTAAATATATGCACGAATGAATGAGACTTGTTTATGCGTATATGTGGACTTATTCATATGAATGAAATCTAACGATGCTAACCGTTTTTCTATTGAGAATGAAATGGAAGTGCAGGTATACTAATAATGGAAATTGTAGGTTTGTCACTAAAATCCAATGATGGTGTTCGAATGGATGGATGAATGGATTATCATAAGCGAAAGCAGGAGATGTTGACGCCTAACTATGCATGTTTAAAACTTATGTATGATGTCACTGGTTGCTAACGATGTGAATGTATGTGGTGAATGCAGGTGACGTGGACTTAGCTTCATTATGAAGAAAAGAGGGATTGAAGATCGAGTTAAGAGCGAGGGTTGTACGGGAAGGGATCGGTCACATAGTTTGACAAATATAAGTCTTGAAGCATTAATAAAATGGAACGTGGTAAATCCTTTTCAATGAATGTATGAAATTTTGTAGTTGAACCTTCATGTAATTATTATGTCTAGTAAAGAAAGAAATTTTTGGGCTCTTATTTTTCCGTTGTGTCGTATTTCAAGTTATTATACGTTAGTCTTACAGGGAATTGTTCATAATACGAACGGGTCATGCCCGAATTTTATTAAGTAATAGTATAATAATATCACGTTTTGGAATGTGAAGTTTGGGTGTTATACTTTTAGGACCACGCGTGTAATTAGTAAACTACTGGGACCAAGTCTGCAATTTTTGCAAACCACAGGGACCAACCAAGCATTTAACTCTATAACTTTCGTTCGTTCGTTTTTGATAAAGACTAAATACGCGGTTGCGTTAAATTTTTACTTGAGTTTCAATTTTGATATGTTTATATTAGAGAAAATGCCCGGATAGTCCCTGTGGTTTCGCATTTTTTCACCTATAGTCCCCAACTTTCTAAAATTACCTGAATAGTCCCCAACTTTTCATTTTTTGTTCCCGGATAGTCCTTGCGTCTAACTTCAGTTTGTTTTCTCTGTTAAGAGGACGTGAAATGACAAAAATACCCTTTCCTTAAAAGGCCAAACCATAGGGACTATCCGGGCATCTTCTTCATTTTTATTTATAAAACCCCATCACCACACTTCATCTTCAACCTCCACCCACCATCACCCTTCTTCATTGTTTCTTGTACACAATATAAGGATCAATTGTCGTTTTATAATCAAATTTGATTTACATCTTTGAATCTAATTGTAACAAGTCAGACTTTCTCTAAAACAAAAAAAAAACTTTTTTTTAAATAAACCGAGCCAATACGCTCCAGATCACTCCGATCTCGTGCTCCGTCACTGCAGGTGATACATCAACCGCTTAATAACCGCCGGTACACAGATTTCATCTTCACATATCGTCGTTCGACCTTCTGTACACGTGGATATTATTTCCAGAACCTTCATCGCCTTTTCCACCACCGTAACTGAATTCTCCGGGAGGATAATAATTTTCTGGCGGTTTTCACGATTCCTAACCGTACGATCTCCTTTTTCGAGTGTCGAGATGTGCAAACAGCGATTAACGCCGCTATTCCGGCGTCTACCGCCGGATGACCGGCGTCGGAGGCTGTTAGGTTATATAATTCCTTTATTAACACGCTTTGATCGGCGATTATCCGGCGAGATTCGTTATCGAACGACGCTAGTGATTCCAAAACCCTAGCGGCGCTAATTTTAGCATCTAAACCGCCTCGTTGAAGAACGAGAGTGAACGATGACGATGTTGATGATGTTGAATTGACTAAATGTTGTACTAATTGTTCTCTAACTCCTTTTTCAGGCAAAATCAGATCTAAACAGATGATAACAAGCTCAATCTGTTCAATTACTTCAATCTCATTGCAATTTTTAAACATTTTCGTAATCAACGGAACGAATCCGTCAATTTTGGCAACCGATTCTCTATTTTCACCGGATAATTTCGCGAAACTAACAATACTCGATAGATGATAACAATACGCACCTACCGAAACGCGTTCCGACTGTTCTGAACATTCGGAGCTAATCAATTTCTTCAAGGATTCAAAGGCGACGTGGTTGTTGAACGAGGCGTGGAGGAGGGTGATGGTGGGTGGAGGTTAAAGATGAAGTGTGGTGGTGGGGTTTTATAAATAAAAATGAAGAAGATGCCCAGATAGTCCCTATGGTTTGGCTTTTTAAGGAAAGGGCATTTTTGTCATTTCACACCCACTTAACAGAGAAAACAAACTGAAGTTAGACCCAGGGACTATCCGGGAACCAAAAATGAAAAGTTGGAGACTATTCAGGTAGTTTTAAAAAGTTGGGGACTATAGATGAAAAAATGCGAAACCACAGTGACTATCCAGGCATTTTTCTCTTTATATTATTGGTAGAATCGTTTAGAGCTTTTCATCTATGATATATATTAGAGAAATAGTTTAGACTTTCTCTTTTGGTTGCTTTATCGAGTGTCACTACCATATTGATATGGTGATATCGTAACAAAATGAACAGCCATTGACCAAATCCCCACTGCGTAGCGCGGAGTAATTTTGCTAGTTCATAACATATTCCGATGTCAATATACTTTTTTTTTTTGAAAGGTAACTATTATTCACAGCGGCACACCCTCGAAACAAGGGCAGCCAAAAAGCCGGACAAAACCGATTACATCACCGAAAAAGAAACCCAATTACGAGTAGAATTAAACCACTTAATACAAATAAGTTATTTTGCCTAAATTTCCATCGTATTCATAAATAAAAGTTAATCATAGGCATCTAGCCAGTCTTCCATTGGTCTTCACTGTTTTCGTCATTGCTGGAACTTTGAGTTCTAAAGAAAGATTTACCCTATACTTTATTATTAGGTTCATTTCACAAAATTTGGTTGTTTATTATAGTTGATAATATGACTTACGATTATCTATTTAGTGGTTAAATTTCTCGTTTAAAACATAAATTATTTGATGCGGGAACAAACAGAATCAAACGGCTTAAGAACAATTAATTAATCAAAGACGATAAATTAAGGGCATGTTTGGCTAAGCTTTTTTAAACAACTTAGACCACCCGTAGTGTAGAGAAATTAGGGCCTTTTTTTGGCCCAAACACGCTCATTCATGGCCCCCCCGGGGCGTTTTTTTTTTTTTTTTGAATTTTTGCTGTTTGGCGTTGTATTTTTCACGCCCGTGTTCAAAAGTTTTGGCCAATCACTAATGTTCTACTTTTTCTTGTCCAATAAAGTTTTTTGATGTTTTTTTATTTAATTTTATTTACACCTATTTTTTAACATTATGCCCTCATCCCCACTACACCCATTTTAAAAAAAAAAACGCCCCTTGTTGACTGGGCTGCCAAATGGCGCGCAACGCCCATGGGTGGGACATTATTCATGTGTACCACTACACATGGTCTTATTGACTTATTGGCTTTTTGACAGTTATAAGCTCCAAAATGATGTTTGGCAATAATAAGGGTGTATGTGAGGGGAAAAAACTAATAAATCACTTCATACTACTTTTTCAAAAAAAATCAATAAGTCAGTAGGTTGTTTCAAAACACTTAGCCAAACATACCCTAAAACCAAAGATTCAAATAAACCTCGTAGATTAATCAATACTCAAAAACCTATCTAAACAATAAGTCTAGACATCTTATTTATATAATATGAATCATAATTAAAAAAGAAACTAAATAAAAATATTAGGAAATTAAAATTCAAATAACTGATAAAAATAATCTTTTAACTCAAACTGTCTCCATCAAAATTGATTGAAAAGAGGATTCTCTATGACTTGTTTAATTGCAAAGAACATGAACTCAATAGCGATATGATCAACGGCCATTCGAAAAAGATTGTTGCCTACTATAACTTTAAACTTATTTTATAATGGTACATGATAACATTTGTATGAATTTTTTTTTACACTTTTAAGGCCGTATGAACAAATCACAACACATACTATTAATAAAATATGAGGCATGATTTGGGGTTCATTAGTAAACGCCAATGCTATCACGTGTTATGTACGTTACTTTACAAAAACAAGCGTCTTAAATAACTTCCATATCTCCTTATATATTGTACTAGTTTAAGAACCCGCAAATTTCGCGGGTGGCTTAACACAAACATATAATATCTACTGGCGTTGAAGCCCATGTATGAACTATACCAATCTTTAGATACACCGAAATCGCCAAATATGATATGGGTATCAAAAATTGCCAAATATGGGTACCGGTGCGGAAAATGTTCGGTACGGTACCTGTACCAATGTTTGTATGTAAAATTCAGTAAAATACTGCTACCGTACCGACTCGAATATACCGGTACCAAAAACGCCAAGAAGTGAGTACCAAAAAAATTGGATACGGGAAATTTGATACCGGAACCAACTATATCAAATGCTCATCTCTAGTCCTTTCCTTCACTTGTGACATAATCGAAGTCCGATCCAAGATGTAAAGTCCAAAGCCTTCAACCTAAAACACATCAGCCAAATTTTAGAAGAAAAAAACATCAACTTTGACTTTTTACTTTTTAGTCAAACGAATCAAACTATTATTTAAATTGCTGTAAACTAACCATATAACCTCCATAACAACAATACACTCCGCTAAATTTCTTCGTGTTCGATAATTTTGGTATATCTTTGGAACTATTGTCACAGCAGCATTGAGTTTCCTAACGGGTCGAGGTAAAACAAAGACGGTTGACCCAGGAGAATTCAAACCACCCGTCTTAAGTTTCGACCTTTTGGGTTCTGATTTTTTGAAAACCTGAACCAGATTCTTGAAAGAAAGGGAAGCCTCAAGAATTACATCAACCCATAAGCTTAACTATTCTTGATACTTGCCATTGTGTCGACCCAAACCCTTGACTATTTTTTCTTTTAATTTTGGTCAGTCGGTTTCAATATTTTTGAATCGTAGCGAATGTTTTGGTTAAATCCACTATATAAATCCGAACCAGACCGTAAGTTCGAAACATATTTCATTTTTTAATATCATATACACACATTTGTATACTGACATGGTGACAAAATCCGTTTATTCGGCTTCATTCAAATTGCATAATGGACTATCTTTTTTCTTAAACAATTTGGACTTACATCTTGTGTTAGTACCGGGCTAATGAAAATATTATTTCTTTACATAATCTAGGCTTTTTTTTTCTATTGGACATCCAGCAATCATATTGTGCTGCTAGTGCTACTTCATTCAAACTATGGCAACTTGTATGTAATTAACTTTTTTATGTAGTTTTTAAAACATTTTTATTTTATAGTTTATACATTTTATAAAGAAGGCCCAACAAAAGTCCAAACTGCAAAATCAAACCGGAACAAAACCGTTAGTAACGGTTCGGTTTTAAATTTGAACGGTTTGGTTTCAGTTTTGAATAATCTTAAACCGTTAATAACGGTTCGGCTTGGTTCACGATCTGACGTAAAAACGTCCAAATCAGACCGTGAACACCCTTATATTCTACAACTATTTTTTTATAGATCCCTGCCTTAATACATATGAATTCTTTTCTGGTCTGGGAGAAATTTTTTTGGATGAAATCAGTTATGATTTTTTTTTAATTTACAACTTAACCCAAAAACCAATTACACCCAACCCAAATGAACCAACCTGAAGTACCCGAACTTGACCAAACCGATAGTTAAATGGTTTAGTTATCGAGTCACTTTTTCCTAGCAAAAGACCCGAAACCCGATACAAAACCCGAAACCTGATAAAAACCCGAAGAACACCCCTACGTCCAGCGGCTTTTATTATCTAACTAAATTGCTAACTGTGATATTTTAGTTAATGAAAGTTAACAGTTAAAAGATTATATAGTCAAATAACTAAAAAAATAGTTAAAACATAAGAGAAAAAGAATACTAAATGGAATACCTTGCACTTCACAACTTCACGGTCTTGCATATGGGCCTTAAGCTTCCATTTTTAGGCTGCATAACCATTTGCAAGATGAAAACGAGTCAAAGTCGAGCATGACGAAACACATATACCGTTGCTGACATCAAATCCATAAGTATATATATTTTTTATAAATGAAATTAAATATTCCATTAAATAAGGTAAAAGTTAGATTACTATCATAATTCACAAATCTAGCTATAAACAATTTATAAATCTTTAAATAATACAACATTTAATATTTTATTTGTAATCTTATCATTAAACGTGTATAACAATTCAACTAAATAAGCAGCTAACTAACTGCTTGTCGTTGGTATGTTTTATTTTGTTCTTCAACCATTTTACTTAAATAAGATTACTATCCTCTATATGCAATTCCAAACCACCATTTCTAAGTACATATACTTGAATTCATCAAATACCAAATGAATAAATAATTAATGTGCATTACACATATAAAACAAACAGTATTTTATAATGTCACTTTAATTTTCATCAAAATTGAAAACCTAAAACCAGATTAACAACTACTAAAATTAGCAGGCTACAATATGATTGTATTTTTTACAGCAAATAAATATATTAAAATCCTAAAGCCAAATCAAATACTTGTATAGAAAACGAAAAGTGGCAGCTTTTAATATGATTAGTCAAATTTGCCTGTAAAGATAGATACAATACAATACCTGTAAATTTTCCACCTTCATGTCTATGTAAAGATAGATACAATACCTGTAACAAATCAATATAATTATTAGTCAAATTTGCATAAAAATGATTAAATTAAACATACTAACCCAACCATAAGAACCAGCTATATCGATATCAATGAACTCAGTATCGGAATCATCATGTTCATGATCTGACATTAGTTTGGACTGCGCCAGTACTAGGATAAAATGTTCCACCTTCATGTCTATGTAAAGATACATACAATACCTATAACAAATCAACATAATTAGAAACAAATGTTTTATTTCTCCAACATTTTAAGTAGAAATCCATATACTCACCACATACAGGATACATATATGTTACAACACTAACAAACAACCAACTATTAAAACTTCAACAATCACAAACAAATCAATCCACAAAAAACCCGTTTTATAACTTGATTCAACTATAAAATTGAAAAGCAATTTCAGCACATACCTAGATTCTTATCAAGCGTCTTAGTAAACTGATTCAAAGTCGGTGGAACCTTCAACCTCTGTTTCAAAATCCTCCTCTTCCTCTGAATCATGAAACTTGTGGCCATCTAACAAACCTATGCACAGATTTCAGAATCCTCCTCTTCCTCAAATCACGCAAATATTCATCACAAATAGGATTTAGGCCTTTGCATAACCATAACCATCAATTTATATAACAAAACCATAATGTTAATAGACAAAATCAACAGATTTTCGATTATAAACGGATTTAGGGTTTATATAAAAGAAACGTAATTTTAAAACAGTAAGTAAACGGAAGAAAGCATAAAGGATGATTAAAGACAGAATTAAACAAACGCATCTTAAAGATTTGGAGATCGATGGAAGATATTCAGAAATCGATTTAAGAAAATGATGAAGTAGACGGAGATCTTGAAGAACGTGTAATCATCTGTATATGTATCTTGCTTGACAATAATCTTTGTTATATGGAAACTGATTGGTATTCTAGGAAGAAATTGGAGAGAAGATGAATAGATGATTTTGAAACGGTTGTATAGTAATTAGGGTTTACAAAATAGAGGAAAAGTATACACGCGTGTAAAGAGAATGGAATGGCGCTCAAAAGGATTGAGGGAGTGGTATTGAAGTGCCATGTGGCATCTAGTGGTTTAAGCAAATGCCAAGTGACCAAAATTGTTTTGTTTTAATATAAGTAATAGACTAGTTTAAGAACCCGCAAATTTCGTGGGTTGATAAAAGAAAATTTCTTCATTAATACCGCCGACATTTAATATTATTATTTTATACACGTTAAAACACAAACGAATATATTAAATTACAACGACAAATTGAAATACATGAATATGCAACGATCACGATTCGTTGAAAATCTCTATATAAATCACATTAGTTGTTTTATCTGTAGGTTTTCCGTTGTCAATTATTAGTATTTTGACTCCATCTCATGTTTTTGCCCTTGATAAAGCAACATATAATTCAACATACAATTGTCATAATTTGAAAAGTTTTATAACCTTGATACATTAGTTTACTTGTCTATGTTTACAAAAAGATAATAAAAAGTACATAGGCTACCACTATATTTCTTCAAGTGAATTTCTTATAATTTTAAACTATGAACGTTTGTAAGTGTACTAAGTATCACAGGGTCGGTATACTATACCTTACTTGCATTTAGTAATCTCCGTTCGGGTTATAGCATAATACAAAGTTGAGCAGCAGCTGATTTTGGCAGCCATCATGGATCAATGATACTTGTCCGTCTTCCTGAACATAGCAAAACAAACACACACCGCCAAGGCCTTAACTTTATGTTATGCTAAAAACAAACACAATAAGAAAAAACTTTGTGTAGAAATTATACATAGTTAAGTGGTAAAGTATTAGTTCTCACTAAAACACATTCTGAATAACACGTATTCAACCTAAACAGGCGCGTTATCTCAATTCTGAAATGGGTCAAATTAAAAGTTTTAGCTAAAAAAAATGGGTCAACTACTGAATAGATAACATCATCAATAACATATTACTTAAACATGTACTTTATCTCAATTCTCAAATGGGTAAAACTAAATTTTTAGGCTAAAAAGATATCGGGTCAAACATGTCAAAGGTTTCCCAAACAGTACCGAACCAGTACCGAAAATCCTAAAAAATGGGTACCGTTACCGGTAGCGAAAATATCCAGTACAATACCAGTATTTTAAGGTAAAAACCGGTACCGAAAACGCAAAATGTCGGTACCGAAAATTGATCCGGGTTGAGAAATTCAGTACCCGGTTCCGAACCGGTACCATTTGCTCATTCCTTGATTCGTTGTTCAATTTGATGATTTTTGGTTGGTTGTCTCACCGGTACCAAGGTTGTGGGCTAGCCGCCACCAAAAGAAAATCCATGCCCCTTTACTAACCTGCAAATCAACAATACTTGTCAAGATTAGAATATGCCACGGGAAATAACAACATTTAAACTATATCCAAACAAATAGTCTATAGTGTATGAAAATTTTTAATTGAAACTCAAAAAGAAAGCGTGTATAATTGTAGTTGTTGCAATTCAACATAATTCTACATATTTGAAACATATCATTCTTAATCTATATGTAGACCATAATTGACAGTAAAAAATTAATGAACACATACCAACAGGTTCTGTGGTGTTGGAGTAAGGAATGAAACTTTTGCACCATTAGACCCTTCAATTGCAACAATTAAACCATCATAATGAATAAGAATTAAAGGATCCAGTTTTGAGATCATTCAATCATGTGCCTTTGCCCATTCTTTGACCTGTACAAAATCGATCAAAATTAGCATATAGATAGTTCTTTGCATCACTTATAGCTAGTAAAAAAATAAGAATAAAAACCCTGCCACGAAAACAAACATCAATCTAATTCATCCAAAGCAACAATTTTGACTACATTTGACAAAAAATGTGAATACTACCTTAACAATGATTTTTAACCTTTACATCAACTGATTAAAAATACGCAAATTAACATATATTCAAATGAATAACCGATAGTTCAACTTTCAGTTTTGGAAATAGTTCTGTTCAGTTTCGGCATATCTCAGTATCTAACCTCCACCCCAAAAAAACCCGAACCAAACTTAGCGCAAAAAAAAAAAAAAAAAAAAAAAAAAAACTAAATAAGCACAAAAAATAAGAGACAATTATGAAGGAAAACATAACAATTGATTATTTTTTTCAAATTACTGATCTTTGTTTGACATTCATTTTCCATTCTTAAGAACATTTTTTAATTGGGACATGTGAAGTGCATTTGTTTGCCCTTTAGAAAAGTCAGCGTGAACAAATGGTCTGATTAATGAATATTTTATTGATAGAACAATAAAACCGGTAGATATATAAGAGGCATGCTCACATAACTAAAACATGATGCATATTGAAAAAGCCTTTAGGTTTGCCGCATAAGAGTAGATACCGGTAGATATATAAGAGGCATGCTCACATAACTAAAACATGATGCGTATTGAAAAAGCCTTTAGGTTTGCCGCATAAGAGTAGATAGCAAATATAAGAACAAAGAATAGTTTAATCATACTAATAACACTTATTCATCAACATATAAGAACAAAAATAAGAATGTAGGCACCCTACATTTAAATCCGACTACCTCAGCCTTCATTTACCGGCCCATCTTATCCCAAGATGTTTATTGGTTGACCCATTAACCAACCAGCCTAGCCAATCTATTTTACCACCTATAGAAAAGATTAACCGACATCACACAATCAAGTTCCAAATTGTCACACCCCGATTTCCACGTGTCACCGGTGGGCCCGGTGGGGGAGTATCGTGACGTGGTTGGCAACGTAATAGTCAAACAACACAATTTAATAATGCACAGCGGAAGCAAATTTAAAATAAGATACAACCGAATTTATTTATTGTAATCAAAGTCACAATATCCGGTGTTTATCCACAGTAGGATCGAAACAAAATAACATTTATAGTTCAACAGACTTCTGGCATCCTAAGCTTGCGAGACTTTTTATTGATGCTTAGGAGACAATCCAGCCAATTTCGCTTAGTACCTGCATTCAGTCTTTTTGGGAAAATACGCCAGTTTACACTGGTAAATACAATCAACCGACTCATTTTGGAAAATGATTAAAAATTGGTTTGGATGCGCAAGGCATAAACATTTATTTAACTTGGGAGAATTATTTAACATTATAATCTTGTGAACGAATTACATGTTACTTATGCGTTCAGTAGCCCGGATCTTGTCCGGGTTAAAGATCAATAGACACACCACTTTAAGTGAGTTATACACGGGAGTACGCCTACACCCCGTGCTCAGGTCGTGGCCATCTCGTAAGATGATGCCAAGGATATCCGGGACATGGTCATTAACCCCCCAAAGGCTGTAAAGTAAACAAGACTGTTTAAACGAGCCGATCAAATTATTCAACTACCCACTAAGCGTGGAGATTCGATGCTCGATCAAGCGGTACGCTATGTACCGTAACCCAAGCCCGTATAGGGAAAATAAGTTGAGAGTATTTACCTGATGCAAGTATTAATCACAATAAGCAAAATGCACGTAGCTTTTACTGGTTCTCCTAATCTGGAACGAAGGTTTAATATAACCTATTAGAATACTAACGGGTCTTTAATTAAGCTTAAGCTTAGACCGGTCAGTTTTAACGATACGGTTCGTACGCACGATTAAGCGAAGACCGGATAGAATATGATTTAGACCCGACAAGTTTGATGACTTGTTTAATATGAGTTTACTATTCACATTCTGGGTTTTGAGATAAAAATGATATCGTTTGACCCGTTTCGGCTAGTTTATGCAAACTAGTTACATAAACCGAACCGAACGCGTATAATGCATAACGGGTAACCGAAAGGGTCGCGAACAGGTTTCCTAAGTTAATACGCTTCAATTATGTTGTGATATCATTATGATATCTTCCATAATGCCCATAACGAGTTTAATCCCTAAGCATGCCCCGTAGGGGTATTTCGGTCATTTTAAGGGTTATAAAAGAGATTTATAATACTTCTGAGATACGGGTCTGATTTAATCAGCAAAATTATTAATTTCAACAGACCACAACAGTTGGTGAAGAGTCTCATTTCCCAAAATGGCTTTTAAACCCAAATTATGCGTTTAATACGCGTATGAAGCCGTTTTAAGCGACGTACGGTTTAAAATACCATTCTGAGTTTTCTGATCAGCAAAACAGGCTCAAAACACTCTATTTATTATTTTAAATCAGTGGCAATTGGATTGGTATCAAACGGATTCGTAAAACTCGTTTTATGGCCTAAAAGGGCATATTCGGTATTAACCGAATTAATGCGATAAGCCTAGCTTAAGATCAGTTTAAAAATAATTAAAAATCTTCAACAATCCCAAAATATTATTTAACATCAGTGGGTAAAAGTTTTTGGTACCGAAAATCGGGTTTAGATAGGCTATGCGCTAATCGCGCCGTTTAATTAATAAAAAGCTTATTATTTACGCTAATGCGCATATCTCTTAATCTAGACTTCCGATTGACGTGAAAATTTACGTACATGTTTAATGATCAGTAGCTAAGATTATTGTACTTCCACATTTTCAAAATTCTCGTTGTATGGTCATAAGGGCATTATGGTCCAATTTAAGCGATTAACGGGAACGTGTGCATGCATCGGATAATCAACGAAACAAGTACAGAGACTTATCCTATCATGCAACCCTACCCTAATGAAGCACTAAGGCATCTTCGAATCAAACTAAAGCGGGTCAGAACCGAAGTCAAAGCAAAAGTCAAGGTTTTGCGCCTTTCGGTTCCGAACCGGGTTTAAACAGAAATTTGTCGAGTCGGGCAAGCGTAGACAAGTTTTTATACCTATTACCATGTTATATTAAGGTTAAAACAGGTTACACACCTCTCGGATCATTAATCGTGCATTAAATCGTATTTTGTAATTCTGTTGACTTTTTCGGTCAACGTTTGACTCGACAAACGACCTAGTTAGGTCTGGAATTGATACTTGCCCTTATAAGGGTTTGATACCCATATAATTACCTATCTAACGGTACGTTTAATTTGACATACGACTGAGCTATCGACACTTAATCACGAAGTCAACCGTTAAGCACGATATATTGACTTTTAAGCTATTTATAAAGCTAGAATTAATTTAGAAGGGTTAGGCAACTTACTAGATGATTAATGGTTGATTAGGAAGGCCCTTGATCTGCTTGTAAGCTCCTCCAATGCTCAGATTGCTTGTAAATGGTGTGAGGAAAGGTTGTGACTTGAAGGTCCTTTATATAGTGGATTAAGACACCATAGATGATTGACAAACATGTCTAGGACACCCCACAACTTATTGACACATGCCCTAGTGTTCTAGGGGGTGTTTTAGGGGCCAATGGGTGAAGAATGATCGATCAAAATGGAGTAACATGGCTGTGGCAGACAAGGGATCAAAAAAATAAAGTTTCTGACCAGATGTAGCAGTCGCGTAGCGCTACTGCATGAGCAGTTAGTGCTCGCGCTACGCGAGCCCCTAGGGTCATCCAACAAAACTTTTATTATTTGCAGTTTTGGTCCCTGGCTCTTCAAACTTTGACTAGGCACTTGTTTATTGCAGTTTGAGCCCTCGTAATTAATCTATAAGGGCCTCAAGACATATACCCACTTTGTTAAGTCCCCGGGTAACTTTATTGTTACCCGAAAAGGCCTAATTTTCAATGTTGACACTTTAACCCCTCGCACACGAATCAGATCACAACTTTCTCATACGTTACCGAAACTTTACGAAATTTAAACCGTGTATTCTAGTGAGCATAATTAACCGTTACAAGGCTTCGGGTTTGTCAAAAGGTCACTCAGAGGTATACTTTAAACATGTTGACACATTTAGCCCCTGTAATTTGAACTCTCTCACTTTTAGCTTCGTATGATCCATGATTTATTCGTTTGGAGGTATGAGCATCGTGTAGGGTTAATGTACATTATGTTTATTCACAGTTGACACTTAGAATACGTATATTCACATACTTTGCATGTTTGTCAACTTTAGTCCTTCTATAATATTTCTTCCACACGTTTAAACATTTGACACGTGTGCACACATTATAGGACGTGAATTTCCGAGGTGTTACATCCTCACCCCCTTAAAATAAATCTCGACCCGAGATTTACTGAAATAAGTAAGGGTACTTTTCTTTCATCGTGGATTCAACTTCCCACGTGTATTCGGGACCTCTACGAGCATCCCATTTGACCTTTACAATAGGTACGTGCTTCCTTCTAAGCTTCTTCACCTGTCGATCTTCAATCGACAAAGGTTTTTCAACAAATTTTAAGCTCTCGTCTATATGCACATCTGAGTGTGGTATGATTAGTGACTCGTCAGCGGTGCACTTCTTCAGGTTGCAGATGTGGAACACATTGTGAATCCCACTGAGCTCTTCAGGTAAGTTTAGCTTATAGGCAACTGATCCGACACGTTCGATAACCTCGAAAGGCCCTATGTATCTCGGGCTTAGCTTGCCTTTCTTACCAAACCGCATCACCCCCTTCCAGGGTGACACTTTAAGTAGGACTTTGTCACCTACTTCGAAGTGAAAATCCTTACGCCTTGGATCAGCGTAACTCTTCTGTCTATCCCGGGCAGCCTTGAGACGGTCACGAATCTGGACAATCTTATCCGTTGTTTCGAACACTATCTCTGGTCCTGATAACTGGACATCTCCAACCTCCGCCCAACACACTGGCGATCTACACTTTCTACCGTACAATGCCTCAAAGGGTGCAGCCTTAATGCTGGTATGGTAGCTATTGTTGTAGGAGAACTCGATTAATGGTAGGTTCTTATCCCAACTATCACCCAAATCGATCGCACATGCACGCAGCATATCTTCCAATGTTTGAATAGTACGTTCACTCTGACCGTCAGTCTGAGGATGATAAGCCGTACTAAAATTTAGACGTGTGCCCAAAGATTGTTGGAAACTCTTCCAAAAATGTGACGTGTATCTAGTATCTCTATCAGAGATAATAGACACAGGTATGCCATGCAAGGCTACAATCTTATCAACGTATAGCTGGGCTAACATATCTGAGCTATAAGTCTCTTTGATGGGTAAGAAATGTGCTGACTTAGTCAGTCGATCAACTATAACCCATATTGTATCATTTCCTTTCCTCGTCTTGGGTAACTTGGTAATAAAATCCATAGTTACACATTCCCACTTCCACTCGGGAAGTTCAGGCTGTTGTAGCAAGCCTGACGGCTTTTGATGCTCAGCTTTGACTTGTGCACAAGTCAAGCATTTGGCTACATGGGCGGCTACCGACTTTTTCAAGCCTATCCACCAATAATTTGCCTTCAGATCTTGGTACATCTTATCAGCTCCAGGGTGAATGGAATATTTAGAGCTATGGGCTTCCTGGAGGATAACATCTCGTAGTCCTCCATGAACTGGAACCCATATTCGTCCGTTTAATCTTAAAATTCCGTCTCTGCTAAGAGTCAACTGCTCCTCAGTTACTCCTAACTTTTCATTCGGGTAATTGGCTTCCAACACAGCTTCCTTCTGTGCAGCTAACAACCTTTCCATTAGGTTGTTCCTCACTTCTATGCTTTTGGCATTGATTCGGATGGGTTTCACCCTTTCCTTACGACTCAAGGCATCGGCGACTACATTCGCCTTGCCGGGATGGTATCTGATTTCACAATCATAATCATTCAAGGTCTCCATCCAACGGCGTTGCCTCATGTTTAATTCCTTCTGGTTAAACAAATGCTGGAGGCTCTTGTGATCAGAGTAGATCACAAACTTGATTCCATAAAGATAGTGCCTCCACAATTTCAGCGCGAACACGACGGCACCCAATTCCAAATCATGGGTGGTGTAGTTCTTTTCATGCACCTTTAATTGTCGTGACGCATAGGCAATAACCTTGCCTTTCTGCATAAGCACACACCCCATACCGGTGTGTGAAGCATCGCAGTAAACTACGAATTCTTCAGTGCCTTCAGGTAAAGTCAGTACAGGAGCGTTGCTCAACTTCTGCTTGAGAATATCGAATGCTTCTTGCTGCTTAGGGCCCCAAACGAACTTAATCTTCTTCTTAGTTAGAGAAGTTAGGGGTGCAGCAATCCTTGAAAAATTTTCGATGAAACGCCTGTAATATCCTGCCAATCCCAGGAAGCTACGTATCTCCGTAGGCGTCTTTGGCTCTTGCCAATTCATAACAGCTTCTACTTTAGCGGGATCCACTTGGATACCACTCTCACTGACCACATGTCCAAGAAATTGGACTTCTCGTAGCCAAAATTCACACTTAGAGAATTTGGCATAGAGCTTCTCCTGACGTAGAAGTTTGAGAATACAACGAAGGTGTTTCTCATGGTCAGCTTGGTTCTTAGAATAAATAAGAATGTCGTCGATGAAAACGATGACAAATTTATCCAAGTATGGCTTGCACACGCGATTCATGAGATCCATGAACGCGGCTGGTGCATTAGTGAGCCCAAAAGGCATCACTAGGAACTCGTAGTGTCCGTAACGAGTCCTAAATGCAGTTTTGTGAACGTCTTCATCTTTGACCTTCAATTGATGGTAGCCTGACCTCAAATCAATTTTTGAGAAGTAACTTGCCCCTTGCAGCTGATCGAACAAATCGTCGATTCTGGGCAGAGGATACCTATTCTTGATCGTGACTTTATTAAGCTCGCGATAGTCAATGCACAGACGCATCGACCCATCCTTCTTTTTGACAAACAAAATTGGCGCTCCCCAAGGAGATGAACTAGGTCTAATGAAACCTTTAGCCAGCAATTCATCTAGCTGCGTCCGCAACTCCTTCATTTCTGTGGGTGCCAACCTGTATGGTGCTCTAGCAACTGGTGCCGCTCCGGGGATGATATCGATCCTGAATTCGACTTGTCTATCTGGTGGTAGACCAGGTAGATCTTCAGGAAACACTTCTGGGTATTCAGAAATGACAGGGATGTCTTCTAACTTTGGTTTAGGCTCGTCAATGATCACTTGCGCCATGTAAATGACACACCCCTTCTTCAAACACTTGGAAGCCTTGAGCATAGTCACCTGCTCAGGCAGCCCATACTGGGTATCTCCCCGAATGGTAAGGGGCTCTCCAGACGGAGTCTTTATTACCACTTGCTTCTGGTTGCAGACAATTTGGGCCTGGTTATGAGATAACCAGTCCATACCCAGAACTATGTCAAAACCAGCCAATTTAAACGGAAGTAGAGACAGAGGAAAAGAATGGTTCTTAATGGATATAACACATCCATCTAACATAGTTGAGACGGGTTCTATGGTTCCATCTGCTAACTCTACCTCATAATTTACTTTTAAGGCTTTGACAGGTAATTTCAGCAATTCACAAAATTTATGATCTACGAAAGACTTATCTGCTCCTGAATCAAAAAGTACTCTTGCAAAGACATCATTTACAAGGAATGTACCTGTTATGACATTATCGTCTTGCACAGCCTCTTTCGCGTCCATTTTGAAGACTCTAGCATTAGTCTTCTTAACCTCCTCAGGCTTCTTGTTGTACTTTGGGCAGTTGGTCTTGATGTGCCCCTTTTCATTGCAACGGTAGCACGTTGCGTCTTTTATCTTTTTGCAATCCAGGGTTTTGTGATCCGTGGACTTGCAAATTCCACAAGCAAAGGGTTTTGACTGAGTCTGAGAGTTTGACTCCAGTCTGCACTTTCCATAGTGCTGCTTCTTGCAAATTTTACACTTGGGCTTTTCACCAGAATTATGCCCATCCTTCCTCGACTCCGACCCTTTCTTGTTGTCACCGCTCCCACGGTGCTTCTTGTTCGACTTCCGCGAACCATCGTCTTCACGCTTCCTTTTCTCGGCCTCCTTATTCCTCAGCGATCTCTGCCTGACCGCATCCAGAGTGAGGGATAAGGAAATGTCAGCTACAGACCTGAAGGTAGCTGGCCGAGAAGCTTTTACGCTTGCCTTGATTTCCGGGGCTAAACCTCCGATAAAGCGAGCGATTCTTTTTGGTTCCGGGGTTACCAGGTAAGGAACCAACCGGGACAGCGTATTGAAGCTTGTCAGGTAAGCTTGACAGTCTAGGTTCGTCATCACCAACGATAGAAAGTCAGATTCTATCTTCTCCACCTCATGTTGAGGGCAGTAGTTATCCTTGATTAGGGCGACAAATTGATCCCACGACATATTATACAATGGGATTTTTCCGGTGGCCTCAATCAGAGATCTCCACCATGCTAACGCTTCACCCTTGAAGGATTGTGACACAAACTTAACTACATCCCTTTCAGCGCACCCGCTGATATCTACCACCGTGTCCATCTCGTCCAGCCAAGTCATACAGTCGACGGCCCCCTTTTCCCCAGTAAAATCCCTGGGCTTGCAAGACACGAAGTACTTATAGGTGCAACCCTTGTTACGGGGTTCTTGATGCAGTACTAATTGTTGAGATGGGTCACTTTGATGGTTGGTGGACTGACGGTCATCACCATCTTTCTTGGGTCCATTCTTTTTGGGAGGAGGCTTGCTATGAGCCTCAGAATGTGTCTTGGGCTTTGAATGTGGTGCAGAGTGGGTCCTACTTCGAGTACCACTGTATTCCTCATATTGCCTTTCCAAAGCCTGTGTAACAGCGCCGTCTATGATCGCTTTTAATTCAGCACCCGTTAACGTAATCTGGCCGTTCCCATTTTGCTCCACTGGATGGCTATTTATTTCATTTGAGTCAGCCATTTGGATTGAGCTGTTGCAGAAAACAAGGACAATGTTTTATTTGGGAGTTTTTAAGGAATTACCCCTTAGGGTAACTCGTTAACCATGGTAATCAGAGACCATATTTGGTTAACTTATTAATCGTATTAATTTAGGATTTCAATTAAAATTTATCCTAATTGTAAACAATAACAATATATATTAGCACATAAGGCTTAGTCACATGGACAATTTGAATTTTAAGCTATGATTTCAGAGAATCAAGACTTTTAAGGTTTGAACCAAGTTCTTTACCCTCATCAGACAGGGAGTCATAGCTACCTCTGCCTTATGGCTCATATGGAAGTGAGCTGGGCTCGTAGGCATCATATTACCACGTATGGTAAATTATGACCATCTTAATTGATGCTCTCAACCCATGATTCAGAGATCATATAATTGGGTTTGGAATCTTCTAAAGAATCCTTATATATATAAGAATGACATATGATTTTAACGAATCACTTCTGCCAGGAGTGTTAACATGTTTTAAGATGTTAACAGGGATTTGAATCTTTTAAACGGGTCTTACCATCTTGGCCCGGTCTTTCAATTGACTCGAGGGCTAGGTTTCACACTTAAGATTCTTAATTAATATTTAAATAGGCAGATTATTTTCAAAAGGAATGAATATAAATTAATTATGCACATAAGGCAAACATGAAATTTTTATAACACAAACATTCCATTAATTATACATAGGTTACACGCTGCCCTAAACGGGTCTTTTCAAACAACATTTACCCACGCAGGGGTTTAAACAAATACTTGCCCACGCAGGGGCTCAATAACACACATACCCACGCAGGGGTTTAATAGCAACACATGCCCACGCAGGGGCCTAATAACATAATAGTCCACGCAGGGACTTACACAATAAAATACCCTCGCAGGGGTTGACAGAAAGATAGACCCACGCAGGGGTCAAATTAAACATACATACCTACATACATACCCACGCAGGGGTTTATACAATAAGATATGCCCACGCAGGGGCTTATCAACAGTTGGAAGGAGTCAGCGGTCCTTCTTGCTCTTCCCTTTGATCAAGCTTGTCAGTCCCTGGAAGAACGTTTCTCGCTCCCTTCGCTCCCTGTGAAATTCTCGCTCTACATAGTCCAATCTTTGCAGAATTTCTTCATGCTCTGGTGGGGAGAACCTTGGTGGTTGCGATTGTGCCCGAACAATAGGTCTGGGAGGTATCGGGTACCCACGAGTTGGGTATCCTACTCCCCATGGATCTCCATAGGGTCCTTGAGTGTTATAGTTAGCCGTTATCATGTACGGGTCTGCTTCGGCATAGTTGTAGTTGTTGTGCACTGGCGGTTCGAACGGGTTATACGCCATGGAACTCGTGTATGCCGGAATTGGGTTATCAAAACCCATAGGCGGGGGTTGCGGTGCAACTGGTTGCGAAGGCCCACCCATTTGTGGATCTTCTTGATGTGGCGGGTAGTGGCTGGCACTTGATTGGCGTGGAGAACTCAAATGAAAGTCTCCTGTTCGCACAGATATGCGCGCTCCGGTTCTCCTACGCCTTGGTGGTTGCGGGGGTGCCGGTTGAACTGGTGGCGGAGGAGGTGGTGGCGTGACTGCCACGAACCTTGGATCCTCAGGGGAATCTTGTTGCTGCTGTTGCTGCTGCTGAGGCGGCGAATGGCGAGGAGGCGTATAGTACCATTCGTGCCTGGTAAACATGGCTTGAAAGCTATCAGGACCAACATAGGGCGATCCGTGAAAGGAAGATCCGTCAGAGATCTCTATCGGGTGGTTTGGTGTGCCCCTGGCAGGCTCGACAGGGTCCGTATCCTCGTCCATGTCGTCCGCATGATCTCCAGAGAAATGATCCTCTGGACCTAATGGGTTAAAATTTCCTGGTTCTTGTAGGAAGTTTGCCGGGTTAAACCGGCCCCTAAAAACTGGTGTAGGGTCACCGAAGGAGTTGTGCGATAAGGATCGCTGTAATGGTATGTATGAAGGTTGAGGGTTGCTGGCCTCGTAATCCGATCGTGGCCCATAAGGGTTAGGAGGTGTTGAACTGTGTGAGACCGACCGTCGAGCTGGCTCAAAGAGGTTCCTCCGGTTCTGCTGGGGATCGTCACTCTCCGTGGTGGATGGAGCTCTCGCATTCGAGGGTCCAGCTTCATCATTATTGGGGGCGGTGATTGGCCCCTTGCCCCTTCCTCTTCTCCTGAAGAATCTTGGCGGCATTTTGGCAATTCCTGTCAATATGGCATGAGATAACCAAACAAAATATATGCAAAAATAAAGGTCAAATTAATAGCAGAATTTGTCCTAGGTTTTAAGTCTAGACTCGAAGTTTAGAATTGTGCAATTGTGTAGCTGAGATTAAACACAAAAGGCTAGTGTTTAATTCACTCAGTGTTGGCTCTGATACCAACCTGTCACACCCCGATTTCCACGTGTCACCGGTGGGCCCGGTGGGGGAGTATCGTGACGTGGTTGGCAACGTAATAGTCAAACAACACAATTTAATAATGCACAGCGGAAGCAAATTTAAAATAAGATACAACCGAATTTATTTATTGTAATCAAAGTCACAATATCCGGTGTTTATCCACAGTAGGATCGAAACAAAATAACATTTATAGTTCAACAGACTTCTGGCATCCTAAGCTTGCGAGACTTTTTATTGATGCTTAGGAGACAATCCAGCCAATTTCGCTTAGTACCTGCATTCAGTCTTTTTGGGAAAATACGTCAGTTTACACTGGTAAATACAATCAACCGACTCATTTTGGAAAATGATTAAAAATTGGTTTGGATGCGCAAGGCATAAACATTTATTTAACTTGGGAGAATTATTTAACATTATAATCTTGTGAACGAATTACATGTTACTTATGCGTTCAGTAGCCCGGATCTTGTCCGGGTTAAAGATCAATAGACACACCACTTTAAGTGAGTTATACACGGGAGTACGCCTACACCCCGTGCTCAGGTCGTGGCCATCTCGTAAGATGATGCCAAGGATATCCGGGACATGGTCATTAACCCCCCAAAGGCTGTAAAGTAAACAAGACTGTTTAAACGAGCCGATCAAATTATTCAACTACCCACTAAGCGTGGAGATTCGATGCTCGATCAAGCGGTACGCTATGTACCGTAACCCAAGCCCGTATAGGGAAAATAAGTTGAGAGTATTTACCTGATGCAAGTATTAATCACAATAAGCAAAATGCACGTAGCTTTTACTGGTTCTCCTAATCTGGAACGAAGGTTTAATATAACCTATTAGAATACTAACGGGTCTTTAATTAAGCTTAAGCTTAGACCGGTCAGTTTTAACGATACGGTTCGTACGCACGATTAAGCGAAGACCGGATAGAATATGATTTAGACCCGACAAGTTTGATGACTTGTTTAATATGAGTTTACTATTCACATTCTGGGTTTTGAGATAAAAATGATATCGTTTGACCCGTTTCGGCTAGTTTATGCAAACTAGTTACATAAACCGAACCGAACCGAACGCGTATAATGCATAACGGGTAACCGAAAGGGTCGCGAACAGGTTTCCTAAGTTAATACGCTTCAATTATGTTGTGATATCATTATGATATCTTCCATAATGCCCATAACGAGTTTAATCCCTAAGCATGCCCCGTAGGGGTATTTCGGTCATTTTAAGGGTTATAAAAGAGATTTATAATACTTCTGAGATACGGGTCTGATTTAATCAGCAAAATTATTAATTTCAACAGACCACAACAGTTGGTGAAGAGTCTCATTTCCCAAAATGGCTTTTAAACCCAAATTATGCGTTTAATACGCGTATGAAGCCGTTTTAAGCGACGTACGGTTTAAAATACCATTCTGAGTTTTCTGATCAGCAAAACAGGCTCAAAACACTCTATTTATTATTTTAAATCAGTGGCAATTGGATTGGTATCAAACGGATTCGTAAAACTCGTTTTATGGCCTAAAAGGGCATATTCGGTATTAACCGAATTAATGCGATAAGCCTAGCTTAAGATCAGTTTAAAAATAATTAAAAATCTTCAACAATCCCAAAATATTATTTAACATCAGTGGGTAAAAGTTTTTGGTACCGAAAATCGGGTTTAGATAGGCTATGCGCTAATCGCGCCGTTTAATTAATAAAAAGCTTATTATTTACGCTAATGCGCATATCTCTTAATCTAGACTTCCGATTGACGTGAAAATTTACGTACATGTTTAATGATCAGTAGCTAAGATTATTGTACTTCCACATTTTCAAAATTCTCGTTGTATGGTCATAAGGGCATTATGGTCCAATTTAAGCGATTAACGGGAACGTGTGCATGCATCGGATAATCAACGAAACAAGTACAGAGACTTATCCTATCATGCAACCCTACCCTAATGAAGCACTAAGGCATCTTCGAATCAAACTAAAGCGGGTCAGAACCGAAGTCAAAGCAAAAGTCAAGGTTTTGCGCCTTTCGGTTCCGAACCGGGTTTAAACAGAAATTTGTCGAGTCGGGCAAGCGTAGACAAGTTTTTATACCTATTACCATGTTATATTAAGGTTAAAACAGGTTACACACCTCTCGGATCATTAATCGTGCATTAAATCGTATTTTGTAATTCTGTTGACTTTTTCGGTCAACGTTTGACTCGACAAACGACCTAGTTAGGTCTGGAATTGATACTTGCCCTTATAAGGGTTTGATACCCATATAATTACCTATCTAACGGTACGTTTAATTTGACATACGACTGAGCTATCGACACTTAATCACGAAGTCAACCGTTAAGCACGATATATTGACTTTTAAGCTATTTATAAAGCTAGAATTAATTTAGAAGGGTTAGGCAACTTACTAGATGATTAATGGTTGATTAGGAAGGCCCTTGATCTGCTTGTAAGCTCCTCCAATGCTCAGATTGCTTGTAAATGGTGTGAGGAAAGGTTGTGACTTGAAGGTCCTTTATATAGTGGATTAAGACACCATAGATGATTGACAAACATGTCTAGGACACCCCACAACTTATTGACACATGCCCTAGTGTTCTAGGGGGTGTTTTAGGGGCCAATGGGTGAAGAATGATCGATCAAAATGGAGTAACATGGCTGTGGCAGACAAGGGATCAAAAAAATAAAGTTTCTGACCAGATGTAGCAGTCGCGTAGCGCTACTGCATGAGCAGTTAGTGCTCGCGCTACGCGAGCCCCTAGGGTCATCCAACAAAACTTTTATTATTTGCAGTTTTGGTCCCTGGCTCTTCAAACTTTGACTAGGCACTTGTTTATTGCAGTTTGAGCCCTCGTAATTAATCTATAAGGGCCTCAAGACATATACCCACTTTGTTAAGTCCCCGGGTAACTTTATTGTTACCCGAAAAGGCCTAATTTTCAATGTTGACACTTTAACCCCTCGCACACGAATCAGATCACAACTTTCTCATACGTTACCGAAACTTTACGAAATTTAAACCGTGTATTCTAGTGAGCATAATTAACCGTTACAAGGCTTCGGGTTTGTCAAAAGGTCACTCAGAGGTATACTTTAAACATGTTGACACATTTAGCCCCTGTAATTTGAACTCTCTCACTTTTAGCTTCGTATGATCCATGATTTATTCGTTTGGAGGTATGAGCATCGTGTAGGGTTAATGTACATTATGTTTATTCACAGTTGACACTTAGAATACGTATATTCACATACTTTGCATGTTTGTCAACTTTAGTCCTTCTATAATATTTCTTCCACACGTTTAAACATTTGACACGTGTGCACACATTATAGGACGTGAATTTCCGAGGTGTTACACAAATACGCTGACTTAGTCAAAGCTTAAAACTTAATTTATACCGTTCAATTAGTGATTTTAAAATCATCATTCCTTAGAATCAAACAATATGATATATGAAGAAGAATGCTCAAACCTGAATAAACAAAGCCAAATGTGGATGCATCTTTTCAAGGGCTTAGATCCAGGAATTTGGAGCAAATGTGATGTAGCATAGCTGTAAAGACCGATCACCAGAATGAAGTGAAAAAAAAAAACTAAAGGACAACATGTTATAAGCAGCAAAATAATAGCAAAATCTTCATTATGCTTTGTGTCCATCTCAAGTTCATTGACACCCAGCCTAAACGGGTCGCCTACATTAGCAACAAAAGAGTTTGTAAATTTTTTTAGAATCAAAGAAACCACGAGCATCCATAGTGCGAAGCTTTGAACTGAATGGGTTAGAAAACTATCTAAACAAACTATCGACAACAAACACATATATATATATAAAGAGACGAAAGGTGTGTCTAAATGCCAACTGGTTTATAAGAATAGCATGCTGGAGCTAAATTACCTCAAAATTAGGAAACATAATTAGAGCAACATCTTCAAGCAATTTCACAATTTACAAACTCTAAAATCCAATCTACACATGGTGAATGTAACCAAAATTTACCCTAAAAAATCACAATACAGTACATGTTTCAAACCATATCCTATAAACCTAATTCCAATCAAATCAATAACATATACATATGAATAACAAAAAAATAAGCCAATAATAAACTATTAAATAATCCAAAAAACCAATAGAACATTTACCTGAGCAAAAACCATAACTTGAAAACTAACAGAGATCTGCTACCATTAAAGAAAAATCTTAGAAAATTGAAATAATTAGAAGCCAAATGGTATATAGAATCCAATCAGTGGAATTATCAAGGGAATTCGGTTCATAGCATGGTTTTGTAGAAGTTTGAAGGTCTAAAAATCGCATATATCATAATTAGGGTTTTGTAGAAACGTAAGATTATAAGATTAAAACTTAGCATACCAAGAGGGTAACGATTAGGATGAATCAAAGATACATGAGAATCGCTTCGCTGCGAATTAGGGTTCGTGAAATATAAATCAAGATTAAACAAATATGAAACACGAATATATGAAAAAAAACATAAGTGTATCAGATTAAGGATCGAAAATAACTTACTGTGTTGCCTTCAATCGATGATTTGAATCCTTGCTTTAGAGATCTAGGTTTGTGATTTGCAAAATAAGATATAAAGGAAAGGTTGAGGAGAGAGATGGTCGTGTGAAGAAACTTACGTGAGAAGGAAAATAGAGAAAAAGAGATTGCCGCCCAAAGATTAATTCTCTTGCTAAAGAGGATGTCCACATAATCAAAATGGTTGACTAAGAATATGCCATGTGGCTAAAGATGTATTCTTTTAGTATAGGAGATAGATATCTAATGCAAAAATTAATAAAATAAATAAAAAATATTCATATGTCACTCCTAGTAAAACTTAAAGGACGATGTGATAATTTGTCAATCTATTTTATATGGTTATGTTCAAACACATCATAATTCTATATTGCCTTCAAATTCCAAGTAAACAAGAGTTTGCCAAATGGTCAATTGGTCTTGTCATCTTTAACAAATTGGATGCCAACACGGCTTGTTTCTTTTGGGTCCCATTATGCTTCTCTTACATGGAACATATAATTAAATTGTCATTGACTAAGATCATCAATATAATTACATAAATTAATGTTAGGTAAAACATATACATTTGTATCTTTTCAAATTGTTATCACTTGATTTAAAGAGTTAAGTACTTATAATTTTGTAAGAATTATATATTTTGAATTTTCTATTACAAGTTAAACCGGACTCCCTTACTTTTTGAAACTTGTAACATAAACTAGGTGGACCATTAATAGGTTTCGTTAAGCCAATGAGCTTATGGTGGAGTGGTAAGGGATAGACTTGGGTTTTCAAAAGACCCAAGTTCAATTCTTGCTTCTTCCCATTAGTTTTCAGCGACACCTGGTGATGATGGGAGACTAGGCGAGTAGGCGACGATCACTAGTTTGATCCTTGAACTGAATGAGTTTTACCTCACCGCACTGTCATGCCTTTGGGCGAGTGTTCACGGGCTTTTGCTCTAGGTGAGGGTTTTCCCCAGTTCGGAGACGAGTGTATCCAGATATGGTGAATTTCGCCAGTAGCCCCTTTCGAGGATTCGATGACGGTTAAATAAAAACAGGTTTCTTTAAACAATGTGTTATGGGTAAGTAGGCAACATGGTCATTCGACACAAATGTTAAAAAAAACATATAACCTCGTTGCACATAAATAAAAAATGAAAAATATTTTTTCTAAATCAAATTGTTACCACCCATTTGGCCCTATGACGACCAACATACCGTCTGTTTGACCAAAGATTTTCTGGATTCTAGTAACACTTGCTTATCCTCTTTTTTTTTTTTTTTTTAATTTTCCAATTTCCATTTTCTAATCTTATTAATATTTAACATATAAAAGGACCACCACCATTGTTCTAATCACAATCTTTCGATCTTGATCACCATCCACTTGATTTCACACACTTACCAACTGCATAACAAACAACATTTGATACAAAAAAAAAATCAAAGCTTTAACAAGATTGGTTGGTGGGTTGTTTTAATCAAAGCTTTAACAAGTTGGATCCTTTGATCTTTTAAACTTCTTCATCTTTCAAGTGTAATTTGTGTGTTTGCAACTTGGATCTGCTTCTGGTGTGCTTGTTTCAATCAGGTATGCACATTTTTTGTGTTTTTTATCTTTAAAATTTGATGGGTACTTGTGGTTTTCATTGTATTGTTTGTTTATTTGCAATTGGGTTGTTGATTTTCAAGCACTTTGTGGCTTAATTTCAGTTATTATGGTTTAAACTGTTGAATTTAATGATTTTATCACTTATTTTCAATTGGGTATGTTAAAACTGATTTCTAGTTAGTGATTTAGCTTAAGGGAATTGGGGTTGTGGGGTGGGGTTTTGATTGTTGATTTAAGATTTTTTTTTTCTTTCATTTTTTTTTAACTCAAGGGAACCAATGGGATCAGGTAAATTTAAGGATGTAAATGAGCCGAACCGAACTAGGGTAGGCATGGGCTCGAAGTTAAACGAGCTAGCTCGGATCGGCTCGTTTATCTTAATGAGTTGAAACGTTCAGCCGCTAGCTTTTTGAACAGTCCTAGGAAGATGATAGATCAGGGGTTGAGGTGGCCTTCAAGAGGCTATGTTAGGAAACGGTGGAAGCAAGATTCGAACTTGTAGAGGGGAATCAGGTGCTTACGACTCCACCGCCCCTTGAACGATATTTCGATCACTTTTTTGCTTAGTTGCAATAGGGTAGTTTCGAAAGTAAAGGAACATTCTTGGTTTAGTACTTTAGTTCACGAGAATTTGTGTGTTGTTTGTCGGATTTTTGGTTTATTCCAATCTATTTTTGACTTTGTATTTATGGCCAAATTGCGATTGGGTGGAAAAAACAGATGGAGAATTTTTTACTTTAATTGAAGGGAATCCTGTTCTTCCAGTTGTTATAAATCATTATAGCTATTGATTTGATGGACAGACAGATCAAGAGTTTGGTGGCTTTAACGGGATCTACAACGGATCCCGCAATCGAGAATCAAGTGGTTGTTACGGTGGGTGGTCTGGAGTGCATATTAAGCATCATCAGGGCCCTGAGGATGGGGTCCTGCTTTTCTGCAGAAAGCAGGAACCCTCTCCCAGCTTCTCCAACATCAACTTTAGGGATCGGAAAAAGGAAAAATTACAAGAAAAGGCCACCGAGATTACGGTCGTTTGATCACGCAAGGGAAGAACAACTTCGTAGAATCGCAGGTCGAATGTGCTTGAACGGGTCTAGCGAAGTTGCTTCACTCTTTACTCAGCAAGGAAAGAAAGGAACCAATCAAGATGCCATGATTGTTTGGGAGGTTAGTCGTTTTGATTTCCTGTTAATTAACTTATTCTTTTGATCTTGGATTTAGAGTGTGTTTTGCAAGTGATTAAGGGATTTTCGATAAGAATCACATAATCAACTGTAATAGAATGGATTGTAGGAAATAGTGTTTGGATCTTTGTTTTAGGGACGTCAATCATATCGGGTTAAGGGGTTTCGGGTTGGCGGTTGAATTCATGAATCTGAACATGACTCTTAAAATCATGTATAACACAAACACGATCCATATAACCCATTTATCTAAACGAGTCAGTTGGGTTGACGGTTTGGCCGGTTGTAACTCAGATGTAATCAAGTTGTGAACGGGTCAGGTTGGGGGGTTGTAAAATGGTTGTAATAAATGGGTCGTAAACGGGACGTTTGGTCAGGTTGACTTAATAAAATATAATTTTATTTTAGTTTTTTATTCTAATTTTAAATGGGTTGGCTTGTTTAATATGTCAACTTGAACATGACCTGTTTAATTAAACGGGTTTGAAATGACAACCCAAAACTTGATTATATTTGTGTTGGGTTTCTGGTCATGTAATAATCACATAGTTAGTTGTTTGAGTGTTTGACAAATTTTAATTATTAAGAAATTAATATATTTGAATAACCAAACAAAATCTTGTGGGATGGGTGTAAAGTCTTCTGCATTAGGTTAAACACAGCGGTGACAGGTGATTAGGACATTTTATTTTATCATTTGATAAAACATAATTTGTTTATCCAAACATTATTAGCTGGAGCGGTTATTTAGGATGTGTTTTTCAAAATGATTATTAGGACCTCTAAAATCAGAGTCGGATAATAGATAATCCGTTGCTTAACGTTTAGGATGGTAAGATGATTTTACATGTATAACCCAATAATCATCTTTGTATATCAACTTCTTACCTAATATTTACGGGTGTCATTCGTGTCAGGTTGGTGGGTTGACTCGTTGAACTCGAAAACTACCCATATATCTATTTGTGTCAAAAACATGAACTCTAACTCAAATACACTTAAAATCTTGTAGAACATGGCACGTTTTAACCCATTCATCCAAGTGAGTCAAATGGGTCATTAAAGGGTTGGTAGGTCGAGTTGTTTATTTAAATGGGTTGATGGGTCGACCGGCTTAATTAATCAGGGTTACATAGGTCAACCGAACATGACCCGTTTAATTAAACAGGTTAAGCAGGTCAACCTGAACACGACCCGTTTATTTTAGGTCATATATTCGTATCGTGTCAGGACTTGCCACCCCTACCTAGTATCTTAATCATGATTATTATGACCCCATGTAATTGAATCATATGTAGCTTTTCAAACATATGATATATTTTTATAACTTTTCAGAATTTCGGGTCAAGAACAGACACGGTGTTCTGTGGTGTTTTTGATGGTCATGGCCCGTTTGGTCACATGGTCGCTAAGAGGGTTAGAGATTCCCTTCCATTGAAGCTAAGTGAACACTGGGAAGTTAACCTTAAAAACACCGATGATGATGTCCTTCGGGAGATTGTCGGTTTAAACACCGAAGGGACATCAGTTAATTCACCAGATGAGACCTCCGTTAAGCTTGAAGAAACTGATAAGAACCCTGAAATCTTTCAAACCTTGAAAGAATCTTTTTTGAAAGCTTTTAAAGTGATGGATAGGGAGTTGAGTATGTATGCAAGTGTTGATTGCTTCTGTAGCGGGACTACTGCGGTGACATTGATCAAACAGGTCAGATGTTTGAAAAGATTTTTATTTAAACAGCAAATGATTTTTCGATTTTTATTAGGGGTGCGAATTTCTAACATGACATGTACCTAACACGAAATTTGCGGGTTTGGGCCAGTTTCTGTTCGAACACGCGAAACATTTAGCTTCACGGGTCGTGTTCCGGTCGACATGGCTGGTTGGCACGTTCAACCAGTTTATTTTTTGTAATTTAAAAAATATGTTTTATGTCATTACTTAAACTTATTGGGTGTTTTATGCCAAAATTTAAAAGATAAAAGAGAAATTGCAATAATTTTTTTTTTGTGTTTAGTGTAATTATTATATATAAATATTTTTTATTGTTGTAAATTTGTAAATATTAGGGTATCAATATGCAGGGGTAATACCCCTTAACGCGACGTAATTACGCATGTTCATTTGTAAATTACGCATGTTATGAATTTCAAACCCTAATTACGCATGAGGAAGAAAATCACGCATGGTCAAAACACAAAATCACGCATGGGTTGTTTCAACGTAAGCATGTTATATGCATAATTACGCACGTTATCTAGTGGTCGCAAGTTAAAGAGCCTTTTGTATTTTAAACTTTCTCTTAATATGTAAACAAAATGAAATTAAATACTATTTTCGGGTTTTACGGTCGTGTTCGTGTCAACTGAAAACTCGTGTTGTCTTAGGGTTCATGTGATTGACCGGGTTCGTGCCGTCACCTTTCCAACCTGCGAGCACGACCTATTAACCTGTGGTTTTTATTGTTGTTAAAGAACACGTGTTTTTGGGTTATAGGGTCAGCATCTTATAATTGGAAACATCGGGGACTCAAGAGCCGTATTGTGTACAAGGGATAAAGATAACTCTCTCGTTCCTGTTCAGTTGACGGTGGATCTAAAACCGAACCTACCAGGTTTTTCTCTCTGATAACTCTACCTCACTACATTCTCATATGATGTTTCTACTATGTTTATATTGTCTTCAATATGATTAAATCATATTATTTTGTTCTTGTATAAAATGATAAAGGTGGTAGTATGAATTAAAAAACAAACGTGAGCAACTTTCGACCCGCATGGCCCGTTATCCTTTTAGCTAAATTATTTGATTTAGAAAAAATTTAACTCGGTTAGTTCATAGGTAAATGGGTCGAATTCGTAGCTGAAAATAAAAAAATGTTACGTATGAGATACATTTTTTATTGATTTTGTTGTTTTACATGTGTATCTTATGCAGAGGAAGCTGAGCGGATCCGTAAATGTAAAGGGCGTGTGTTTGCTTTACGGGATGAACCTGAAGTTGCTAGAGTTTGGCTACCAAATTACGATTCTCCCGGACTGGCCATGGCTCGTGCTTTTGGAGATTTTTGTCTCAAGGAATATGGTCTCATTTCCGTCCCTCAAGTTTCTTATAGGCGCCTTACAGAGAAAGACGAATTTGTCGTCCTAGCAACCGATGGGGTAAGAAATCTGTCAGTTACTTTAACCATTATGTTCTATGGGCACATATTCAATGCATAATCAATTCTGGTTAGAAAACTACGAGAACCGCATAAGCGTTTAGGGATTGGGGTTTCTTAACGAGTGAGAGTGAGTCAGTTTCGGCTCGAGTTCCAAGTTAAGCTAGCCAGCTTGGCTCGTTTATTCTTAACAAGCTGAAATTTGAGCTCATAAAAGCATGAGCCAGCTAGTTTAAATTACATTTTATATGGCCGAATTGCCCTTCTAGTTAACAGAATTACATATAAAATGACCGAATTGCCCTTTCCGTTAACAGAAAAAATGGATGAAGTTAACTCAGTGAACTAAAATGTCAACGGTGAAACCTTTTTGGACCCACAGACAAAAAATGAAACCTTTGGACTAAACTGACAAAATGGCCCAAACCACAGGGACTAAAATGGCATTTAACTCTAAAAATAAAAAATTAATATGAGGGTGGTTTCTAGTGGGCTCATGGACCATAGTATGTGGGCTTAGCTATAAATGGAATTGGCTTATAACTTTTGGGCTTAACTTAAAGGAGCGAGCGTACTGCAGGCTCGGCTTGGCTCGTTTAAATGAGCCGATTTCTATCGAGCTTCGAGCCACGAGCTTTCTAAAGAGCCGTAGTAGAGATATGGTGGGGCAGTTAGCCTGCTAAGGCAATAAGTATAAGTGTCTATGCGGTTCTCGCAGTCCTATACAGATAACTAATATTGTTTGATACAACATATATTGACAGGTTTGGGACGTGCTTACAAACGAAGAAGTGATTGAAATTGTAGCTTCAACTGAACCACATTCACGTGCAGCACAAGCTGTGGTGGAGTCAGCAGTTGGCGCTTGGAAGCACAAATACCCGACTTCAAAAATTGATGATTGCGCGGTTGTGTGCCTGTTTCTTGGCTTAGATTCATCAACAACTTCTGCCAACAAATTCGATCATGGAAATAATGTGGAGGAGGAGGAGGATGAGTCATCATCCACCATGAATCTTGAAACAGGAAAAGACTGGTCTGCCCTCGAAGGCGTTTCGCGCTTAAACACATTACTAACCCTCCCGAGGTTTGCTCCCGGTGAGGATGATGAGAACCAAGAACCTGGAGGGAAAGCATAAGTTTTTAAACAAAAATGAGTGAAAACACGGGGGTATTATTGTCATTTTGGTTTTATTGTTCATGTTTTTTCGGTTTGAAAACCATAAAAAGAATCAAGATTGTAAAAAAAAGGATGAAGAAACAGGCAGCCTGGTGGCAGATGGTGAAGAACCCGGCTGTTTTAGAGGGTTGGGGATATCATTATTTTTATTTTTGGATTTTGGAGGGTGAAAGGGAATTTTGTGAAACCAGATCTTGCTCTTTCTTTCATTTTAAGTATTATTGTGAATTGTCAATTAAATGTTATGTTGATTAAAATTATATGGAAGTAAATTTTGTGACTGATTAATCTTAGTAGCATCTTGAATCAATTGTATTTAGGGTTTGATTATGTTCGATTATTTCGTTATGAATGGTCAACTTTGCTTAATTGTTAGGATTTGACAAGTAGGCGAAATAATCAATATATTTTAAAGGGTTCTTTTTTTTACTAAAAGTCACTTTAACTCTAATATGTGATTGTGCGCCTTTTAAAAATCATATAAAAAATGTGTGTCATCATAACGTGTTAAGATCCTAAGCCCCCAAATGTCATCAAATTTTCGAATAGTTTACACCAAGTATAGTCGTGTTTTTTGCTTTGATTTTGACTAAGTTTAACTGTTTAGCCTAAGGAAAATGCCTTTTAAAAATTATATAAAAAATGTGTGTCATCATATTCTCACGTGTTAGGATCCTAAGCCCCCAAATGTCATCATCAAATTTTCGAATGGCCTGGTCTATTCGCACACGTCATTTGTCTTTTTGCACATCCAAAGCGCTGCGCTATGGCCAAAGCGGGGCGCTTTGGCCATAGCGCGGCGCTTTGGATGTTTTTTTTTTTTTTGGAATCAGGTGGGATGTGGGTTAGTTTGGTAGGGATTTTTGGTTGGATTAGTTTGGTAGGGATTTTTGGAGGAAAAATTTTTATTTGAGTTTTATTACATATAATTCATAGTTGTTTTATAATTACGTCATTATTTTTATAGAACATATATAATATAAGTTCTTAACGTAGTTTATTTTGTTAAATTAAACGAACACGTTAAATAAAATGTACAGAAAGCCATAAGAATTAAACGTAAACAATCCAAAACCAACGTGATGTAAATAGAAGATTAACTGCAATATATATATATATATATATATATATATATATATATCAGTTTGTACATACAAAACAAAAAGGTACAACTGAGTACATAATACATAACAAAACACTAAACAAACAAACTAAGGTACCAATCCTCGTGCGGTGGGGACGGTGGGAGGGGAAGTGGAGGCAACCCAGCGAGCTCTCGTAGAGCAACGAGCGTCTCGACGATCCAGTCAATGCGTGCGCCCTGGCGTCTGAGGCGCCGGTCGAAGTCCCGAGCCACCTCACGCACTGCCGGAGGCAGGTCAGCGTAAACGTGCTGCGGGTACTGTGGCGGCTCAGGAGCTGGCTGAACTGGTGGTACCGGGATCTCCTCGACATGCTCCTCCTGAGCCGGATCCTCGAATACAGGCTGAGCCTGAGCCTGAGCCTGAGGCTGAGCCTGAGCCTGATGCTGAGGCTGGCCCGGGTACTGATCGAGGCCCAGAGCCTGTAGCTGAGCCTGCCGAGCGGCCTCCTGAACAGGAGGAGGGGCTAACACTCCAGGCCTCACCTCAATAACAACCGGGATGACCTCCGGCACCACCTCCCGATGCCAAATCAGCCCGTCATGGCCGTTAAACCTCAGACCAACATCAAAGGTACGGGTGATCTGCATGCTAGATACTGACGCGCGGCCCAACCTGGTTGACGGTATCGGATCGGACAGCTCCGGATCATGCTCGGGCACGAGCCCTAGCGAGCGTGCAATGGCGGTGATGTATGAGCCAGTGTGCAGCTGCCCGCGGAGCTGCCGGTGGTATGCTGTGGCAAAGTAATCTGCCAGGCAGGCTGCTAGATCGCAGGGCTGGCGGCGAAGTAGGCAATATAGAAAGAAAAGGTCACTGAGGTTGACCTTCTCCCTGCTGGTACCCCGCGGCACGATAGATGACGCGATAACATGGTGCAGGTATCGGTACAAGGGGTCTCTAATGGTGGTGGCCTTTTGCCAGGATTTCCCAAAGGGAACCCTGGAAATGGCCCTCCAGAAACTGATAAGCGTCTGCCTGTCCATCACCGTAACCGCCTGCGAATATAAATCAGTATCAAGCTCGGGCTCTGTGTACAAACCTGTATGGACAGCAAACTCCCGCACACTCATCTGAAACTGCTGACCGGCGAGACGGAATGTAACCTCGTGGACTAGAAAATCCGGGTCCTCCACGTAATCCACCGGATGCGGCGCGTATGTAAACGTAGAAAGAAACTCGACCGTAAGCTAAGGGTACGAGTCCGCCATCGCTATCTGAAATAGGCGCGACCAAGGAGTATCTAGTCCAACTATATCACGCGCCCGCGCGGCCTCTCCCACGGTCTCCAGCAGGTCCCACATGCCCCCCAATCTCTATGGTGCGCAACCTAGCGCATCTCCCCCTCGCCCATGACCCCTGCGGAAACTGCAGGTACGGACATGCCGGCTCTCCCTCCTCTCCCACCTCTCCCTCAGCCTCCATATGCTCAATCTCGTCATCGGAGGAATCCATCCCTGCACGTTGAAAAGATAATAAATATAAAATAATAAACAAATAATATTATTAAACAATTTAAATAAAAGATAATAAACAAATAATATTAAATATAAAATAATAAACAAATAATATTATTAAACAATTTAAATAATAAACAAATAATATTAAATATAAAATAATAAACAAATAATATAAAAATAATATTAAATAAACAAATAATAATAATAAACGAATAATATTAAATAAACAAATAATATAAAAAAATAAACATGAACCAAAGCGCCCCGCTTTGGCCTCGGCGCGGCGCTTTGGTTCTTCGTTATGAAGTACAAGCCCAGCAACTCGATCAAATCCGCCCAAATCAAATCAAAATCAAACATATAACTTGAACCAAAACAATAAATGAAGTTCGATCGTACCTAATAGCGTTTGAAATCTGGAAAAAGAAGATCTTCGCCCTAGTGTGTGTAATCGCACCTTTGTGTGTGTGTTTTGTTTGTTGATGAAGTGGGGGAGAAGGCTGCCCCGCTTCAGGTTTAACGAGGGGCCAAAGCGCTGCGCTATGGCCTAAGCGGGGCGCTTCGGGGCCAAAGCGCTGCGCTATGGCGCTTCAGGTTCACACGCGTTCATTAGCGCAAAATCCCTGTCTGTTAAAATCACGCACGGTTCCATACATCCTACCAGCATAGACTTGATCCTCTGCAACACCCATAGGTAGTTCTCTGCTTCTCAGCGGAAATTACCGCACAAGTAGCCGTAAACGATTTGTTTGTCGACTTCATGCCTACGACCTGAACAAATGGCAGGTTGTACATGTTCGTTTTGTAGGTGGCGTCAATCATTAGCACATGCGGGAAGGCACACCACATAGTGAATGATTTTTCGTGAACAAAGAAGACATCTTCAACTTCGTTTGATATCTCATTCGTGCGCATGTAATAAGTGTAATATTTTTCGAGAAGAATGTTTTCAAGTTTTTGCATCGGAGACTTACCGACATTTTTTTCGGCGTTGATCTTCTGAACAGCGTTGTGTATATCTTTCGGAATAAGCTTTCTAGCCGGATTGTTTTTTGTCAGCGTTCGCCAGATACTTTGGTTGGGAATATCTTGCTCTGCGAGCTCCTTAACCAGTTTTTTATCCTCCGAAGAAAGCCTTCTCGCATACGCGCGACCCTCTACGTTTTCAATAGGAGTGTGGTTATGATTCGCCTTCGTCACCTCGATCCTCCAAACACTTCCGGATGATTCCGAAAACCCGATCATCTCGAACGGGCAGCCTATTTTCTTGCTACCCGTTTTCCTCTGTGTAGCTATACTCTTATGCTCCCCACCAAAAGTACATTGAAACCAAATCTTGTAATTCTCTCCTCTTTTATTCGACCTCTTAATCACAATGAGGTAACCATTGTCTTTTGCCGTGTCTTGTACCCAACGCACCAACTCTTTACATGACGAAAAGGTCTGCGTTGTATCAAACGAAAATGTAACCGGGTAACAGCCTTCCTCGTCAACAGACACATCCTCCGGCTCACCATCGTCACCGAGGTTCGAATAGACTTGATGTTCAAAGCTCTGTTCACAACCGTAACTGTGGTTTGGATAACACTCCTACTGTACAAAGCTTTGCTCGCCACCGTAACCGAAATTCGAATAACCTTGTAAGCTCTGTTGACAACCGTAACTGTCGTTTGGATAACACTCATGCTGTACAAAGCTGTACTCGCCACCGTAACCGAAATTCGAATAACCTTGTTGTGCGTAAGGGTCCTCCACAGGGGTATTCAAATCCAGCTTCACCGTGTTATCACAATAACGAATGCCAGATACAACCTCTGCCTCCCTCAAGTTGGACGAGACCAGTTTCTCATACGAGTCAGAAATAGCGGCCCCCTCGTAAGAATTAGGAACAACTGACTCGTTAGAATATTGACCGAAAAGATAGTTGCTTAACCACGACATCGTTTTTTCAAGACATGTAACTAATAGAGCAAAGAAAATCGACAAACAACAAAATCACCGAATGCTGAATTTTGTGTCTGAGTAGGTTTTTAAAGTGAAAATTTGGGGTCGAAGCGCCGCGCTTTGGCCATAGCGCGGCGCTTAGGGTTCACGAGACACCTGCAACCTCGTATCACCTTTATGTCTCTGCAACTTATGTCAGTCAAACCATCAAATCACCTTTTGTCGACCTAAGCGCCCCGCTATGGCCATAGCGCGGCGCTTAGAGGTGTGAAAATAATTTTCTGCGTGTGGGATTAGCATGACCCTTTTCAAATAGTTTACGCCAACTATAGTCGTGTTTTTTGCTTTGATTTTGACTAAGTTGAACTGTTTGGCCTAAGGAAAATATAACCTATAGTTAGGGAGAGATTAACCAAACCATACATGAAAAATCGGAATAACCAAAGGAAATGGCTACTGCTGGTTCGGTTATTCTTTTTATACCCGATTTTTTTTGTTCGGTTCTAGTTATAAATATCTAAAAGTGATATTTCTATTATTTCATATAATTTATTAGGAGAGAGATTGTATATTTAATTAACTAAGGTTAAGTCATTAAGCTAAAAAAAAGGAAAAGACAAATATAGAATTGAAAATTTTGCTCTTTCCAAACATTTATTTATCATACAAAATTTTCTCCCTTTTAATACTAAATACCATTGTATAGTGGAGAGATGTTAGTGATTGATTGGTGGTAAGAGACTCAAACACCAGTAAAAACAAATAAAATTAAATAGTAAAATTGTGAGAGGACCAAATTTTAATAAATTATATAGGGTAAATACTTAACATTCATATTTGAAGTCGTTCCATACAAATTTAACATGGATTTGCTTTTTTTTTCCTTCAAAGTTTAAACAATTTCCAGGTCAATTCATATTAAACTAGGATAAAATGCAATTAGGCCATCCGTAATGGTTAATGTCCTTTAAAAGGCATTTTCCGTCACATCAACATTATAACGCTCCTTAAAAAATGGTTAATGGTTAACACCTCTTAATGCCCTCATTCATCATTACTTTCCAATTTTGTTTTCCTCATTGGACATTACACTAGAAATGTCACCTCATTCTTTATGCCCTTATAGAACCCAGAGGGATGATGTTGAAGGTATTATCAAATCATGCCATTTTAATGCTCATTACTCATGATCTTACATGTGACTTCCAAAGCAATCTTGTTTTAAAGACCATTTAATTACACCTTTAGAAACGTCACTTGAGATACGTATCCAAGTTGGGTGATCCGGCTAAGAACGGCCTGAACTCTGATATGCAAAACAGAACACCGTTAGGACTCGTTACAGGAATGGGGTTATTCCTGTAACCACCCTCCGACGTGAGAATAAGTATTCGTTTTATGGGAGTGAAGGTATTCGAGAGAGAGGGAAAGAGAGCGTTGCGATGGTCTTACTTCAAGACGTATCTTCGATTTATATTTTTTTTGGTGAATTAGGGTTTCCCTATAAATCGGAAGGTCGATTGTACGACGATTCCTACTTTCTAGGAGATGTTGCAAATCTTCTATTTGCATGGGAATATATCGATAATATTCTCATTAATGTATCGCATTTAATGACGGTTTACCCGACCCGAGATGACCGAGTGGTGTGTGGTGGCGACTAAAGGGGAGTGGTGGGGGTGGAGGTGGTGGTAGCGGGTGAAGAGAGAGGAGGGAGAGGAAAATGTGTGATAGAGAGAGGGGGAGAGAGAGAGAGTCAGAGAGAGAGAGAATTCAAGGTTTTTATATTTATAATTTATTTTTTATTTCCTACACAATTAGTCCCTTAAATATCAAATTATTTACTCAATAGTCTCTAGGGAGGTAAAATGACAAGAATACCCTCATGTGTAAGGCACATGACCATATTTAACAAAAAAAATCTGACTAAGTTAGGGCTAAAAGACATAACGTGCAGGATTTTGAAACGTTAAGGACAAAACTCGTCAAATTTAAAGGCAAAGGACACCGCCTGCAATTTGGTACAAACACAAAGGACGAAACTTGTAATTTACTCTTTAAAGATCTAGTAATCGCCCGAGAAGAGACCATTGCTGCAACATCTTGTTAGGATCTGAGTTTCTTATGATTGTGCTCGTTTGATACTAATGAAGATGAATTAGAATTAAGTGCAGCGGAATTAAATGGAACAAACTTTCAACACACAATCAAATGAGAGAATTGTTTTCAACAAACATGTTTAACATGAAATCGAATGATTATATTTATTACAATCTTCAATTACAATGCATGCATGCATACAATCTCCCCCTCAGCCTGAGCTCACAATGATTGTTCGTACAGAATGATTTGGTGATGAAGAGGTAATAGAACAGTACAGGGTACTGTTCTATTTATAGTACAGAACAAACCACTGAAGCATCTTTGCTGACATCACCATGAAAGTGACATCTAACCTCCTAACAACCTATAACCACTGATCTATACAACTACTGCTTTACAAACTACAGATTACAATGAATAAACAAAATACTAAGTAAACTACTGCTTCTCATTCCACTGTTATAGCTCCAGCAGTACTTTGTGTCTTCAGCAGTGCTTGACCCATATCAGTAGATTGAGCATTAGTGTTTCATCTTCAACAGTCTTTAAGTCTCAGCAGTTGTTAAAGATCAGCAGTTGTTGTAGAAGGGCAGTAGATAGAGGTCATCAGATGTTAGGCCACTTTCAAGGGTAAAGAATTGTTGCAAACAACTGCTTATTGTGAATCCACTGATCTGATCTAGTTTTGGCTTTATCAACTTGATGAAACAATGGTTAACCGAGCAGGGTTAACACACTGGTCTCGTCAAGAAGGGTTAATCCCTTCCTCTCGAGGATCGCTGGCTGGATCGCCTGCCGGTTGATCTCCTGCACAAGGAAACAAACCGTGACTCGTAACAAGGAGGATGGGGTGGGGGGTGCTCCTTGTTACCACTCTCCGGCGTGAGAATCAGTAGTCTGCTTGGGAAGCAAAGTATGATAGTAGTAGTAGTGAGAGAGTTGTGAAGAGATACCTCAAACCTGGTTTGGGGTTGGTATTTATAGCCGAGGAGTGAAGGAGGAGGTGGATGGATAGACCGACGGCATGCTGCACCTTTGCAGGTGTGTCAGGCATGTCGGTTGTGGAGGTGATGCCACGTCAGTCTGTCGCTTAAGTAGACCTGACAGGCGGCTGCCATTGGTGCTACTTGCTCTGTGGTGTCAGTCCCACTTGCTAAGTGTACAGGATGCGGTGCGGGCCGCATCGCTGTTTGCGGTAACTGTAGATGTTCCGGCTTCTCACTCTTTGATCAAGAAATACGCGAGATGCGGTGCCAGGCCCCATCGTCGTCTGTGGTGACTGTTGCTGTTATCCAGCTTCCCTGTATTGATAGAAGTGTTCACTGGATGCGGTGCTAGGCCGCATCGCTGTGAATACTTCCGTTTTCATACACCGGATGCGGTGCCAGCCGCATCACTATACCGTTCTCATATTCCAGGTAAGTCCTACTCCTTCATTGGGCAGATTGGATTCAACCACTGTGTCGGCGCGTTCCCGCATGGACACAAGTAGGTTGTTAGCTAGTGGGGGTTTTGATAAGGGTAATGGTCACTCGCGGTCGATGCTGACGCGAGATCTGGGACCATACCCCTTCAAGTCCCCCCAGTCTAGTGTTGCTGCCATATGCAAGTTGCATGTGGGAGGAGTACTAGACTATGGTGCCTAGAAGGTAGTTTGGAGTCTGGAGAAGATCCTAGGCCATGTAGATGGTCTTTGCTTTTTGTAAATCAAGCTGGAGATCTGGAAGGGTCATGTGATGCCTCTTCCGTACCGGTGAGAATGTTTCGTCTGATGCGAAATTCTCAGCCTCGGGTTGGGTGCCACCTGTTGGTGTGTCGAACCAACTTTGAGATCTTGCTAGGGATGTGCACAAACTTCGAACCAACCTCTGAGACGGTGGTTGAAGATGTGCACAAACTTCGAACCAAACTTTGAGGTGGTGAATGAAAAAGAGAGTGGTCTACCACAATAATTGGACATCTAATGATGATCCCTTTTGTGGGGTGTTCATGTTCTTCCAATTAGCTCTCTAGTAACCGTACGTCCTTTGCGGTTACCTCGTTGCTTGACATTGTTGGCCACGGTTGGGTGAACAATGTTGGATACTTGCGTTATTGTTGGCCATGTTTGGTCGAACAATGTGAATCTGGATAATGGTCAAATAAACATGGTCATAGGCATGGTAATGCCTACCATTATTCTATCCGTTTTACAAGTAGGGTAATAAAGTCATAAGCAGACTTGTTACCGCTGTTCGGCCGCTTGTTGTTCGATGAGATCTCTTATGATCACTGGGGATCTCGTCCACATCTCTTCCTTAGCCACTTTCCTTCACGCTCCAATACCGAGGAGTTTTCCTTGAAGTAGCTTCGTTCATCTATGTGATGACTTAGTTGTGGCTCTTCCGTAGCAACCATTTGCGGAGCTATGGGTGTGTCCGCAACGACTCATGAGTGTCTGCGGTTTTGTCATCCCATACTCACTTGAAACGAGTGTGTTGCTCGGATGTGGCTCTTGAAGGATCAGGAGTCAGGGTTGCTGATGTGCGTGCACGTACATTCCCCTCCTTCTTTTTGTTGAAGAAGTTGTTTATGCACCCTCTGTGGTTGTGAACCAGACAGGAGGGATTTGAAGTTTGAAGAGAATGAAGGCAATGCGGTTTACCTGTTTCTGAGATGCGGTTCAGTCCAAAGAATAACGCTAGTTCTGAGTATCTGACACACCTGTACGGGCTCATGTGTGTCAGTTCCGCATATTCCACGCGTGCTCGTGGGTATGTGCGGACATGTTTATACCCCCTTAACCATGGAAGGATATAATTTTTAGCTATTTTGAGGGGTATGTAAAAAAAACGACATGCGGTATAGGTTATGGTGCGGTATACCAGAGAAACCGCATGCCGCTTGTGTTTGGATAATGTTGTCACTTTTTGTTGTATACGTGGCTGAGCGCACGTGTGAGTTGGTGGAAGTTGGTGAGATTTTCTGGCATGTGCTGAAATGAAAGGACATTTGCACTGCCCGAGGTCATTAAATGCACTGTAGCAGGAGTGTAAACGTCTCCTATGTCAGGCGCGTGTGCGGCCACGCGCACGTGGTAACCTTCAGCGGAAGCGTTGCTTGACACGTGGTGACGCATAATTCGCTCTTTTTGAACGTGATGATTCAGTTTCCATGCTGCATTAATTGCGATCGGTATATAAGGGGAAACCGTTCGTGGTTTTGGTTTCCCCTCACTTGTTCAAAATTTCAAAAATTCTGGTGAGAGAAAAAAGATTTCTCTGTCTTCTCTGATAAGGTTTCTTGAAATTCCGGTGAGGTGGTTTGAGTTCGTAGCACTCATTTCCTTTTCTTTTATATCTCTGATGGCTGAACCATCAAATCCACACAATGTGGAGGGTGAAAACCCTGAACAGCCGGTGGCAGCGGCTGATGAAGACGAAGACGATGATGGTGGTGCTCCCCGTGATGGGTTACCGGTATTGAAGTGGTCAAGGGAGCAGTTTAGGGTCCTGATGACCAGCATACAAATGGCAGATGAGTGGGGTGCCACGTACCCACAAGAGGGTGAGACCGGTGCCGACGCCCCGGCGGGATATATCACCCTGTGGGCTGAGTTTTTTAACGATGGCAACCTCCGACTGCCGGTGACGGTGTTTGTTGCCGAGGTGTTAGAAAACTATCACCTTCACATTTCCCAACTTAGTCCATTTGGGATGTTCCGAATCAGGAACTTTGAGTACACTTTCCGTGCTCATGGTTTAGACGTCACTGTTGAGAATTTCCGACGGTTTTACCAACTGACGGTAAACACCGGTTTTTTATCTTTTAACCAGAGGTATGGGAGTCCCAAGCTGATGACCCCTCCGAAGGGTCTTACCAAGTGGAAAAAGAGATTTTTCTACGTTAAAGCCTATGCAGTGTATGCCAACATGACCTTTCGGGACGTGAGTGTGGGTGTTACTTCGGAGGATATTCCTGTCCCCACCGCAAGGACTGTGGATTGGTTCTCTAGGCTGCGGCCCATTGAACTTAAGAAATTGGACAACAATCAGTTGTGGTTGTTGCGAATGATGCTCACCAGGCCGGATAGGAAGGCAAGGCCTGTTCTGCGGGAAAAGAGTGGTGGTAAGTTTGTCACTCTTGGTTGTTTTCCTTGCTTCTTTATCCTCTTAGTAATGTGTATGTGTTTTATCAGAGGATGCGGTCGGCCTGTGGAGGATGTTTGAGCCCGATTTCGAGGGCAAAGTTGAGCTGATTCCGTGTGGGGTATGGGAAGGTTTTAATTTGGAGATTGTTGGAAATTTCCGCGTTCCCACACGTGATGTGTTGAATGCACCCATGCCAGAAGGCGAAGGTATCTTCTAAAATTCTCTTGTTTTTAAAGTTCACCTTTGTAATCTGCTTGCTTGATTGTTTAAATGCAGGTACCCTTGGGGATCTGGGGAAGTTTGAAAAACCTGTCCCCAAGAAACATATGGAGAAGAAGCAGGTGAAGAAAACCGCGCGGGGTCGCGGTAAGGAGAAAACTGAGGGTTCTGCCGCCCCTCCTTTGGTGTCGCAGGCCGCAGGTATCTCTCGTTCTTGTTACCGCAGATATACCGATTATGTGGTAGTATCTAACACCCTTGATGGTTTGGGTGTTCCAGGTGGTGGTGCGGCTGTAGTTGGGACTGCTGCGGGTTCCACCGTTGCTGGTGAGAAGAGGAAACCGGAGCAGACAGTTGCTGGTGCCGGTGAGTTGAAACGTCGAAAGCTACAGTCCAAAAGGACTGGTCCGACACAAAAGAAACCTGCGGTCACTGCTGGTAAGTGTATAACTTTTGCAAGTGTTTTTGTATGCACAACTTGTTTTCTGATAGTTGTTGCTTTCTTTGCTTTGTAGAACCGCAAGGTAAAGATTATTCTTTCTTTGATACTCCCGCGTCTCCCCTGCATACCACGGCTGTGGATGCGGGTGTACCGAAGGATTATGCGGCACCGTTTATCAAGGTGGTGCCTGATCCGACCGTGCAGGCGGAGAAAACGGTGGAGAAGGTTGCGGAGAAGGTTGCGACCCACATTTTTGATACCGTTGATTCGTCTAACAACTTGATCTCTCCAAATGATGCTGATAATTTGGATCTACGATTTTCTGATGCTGGGAAGCAAAAATCTGGTGCTGAGCCGCGGAAGTCTCCGGCTGGTGAGAAGGTCACTGGTTCTTCTTCTGGTGGTGCGGGTTATGATGGGCCTCCAATTCAGCCTGGAGAGTCCGAGCTGGAGTATTACTACCGCACCTATACCCCGGATCGGAGTACCAGCTATCACCGATCCCCCTGGACTGTTATGCAGGGGGATGATATTTCCAACGTTCCTTCCGCTTGCAAGGAGATTCTGGGTGGCCTGGGCACCCCATTTGAAACTGATCGTGCCTGTTCTGCGCCCCGTGAGCTGCGCATTCATCAAGTTTCCACCATGCTTGTGGGAAGTTCCATAGTGGCGAATGCCATTCTGGAAGATTAGAGGGTGTTAGGCCGCAGAGAGGAGGAAGCTGCGCACTTGCGGGCCGAGGCGGAAGAGTTAGTGAGAGCTGCTCGTTCGGGTGCGGAGCAGCTTGAAAAGGATAGGGCTGCTTTTGAGAAGCAGAAACAGACCGCAGAGTGGGCTGCGACTGCTGAGCTGAAACAGGTTCGTACTCTTGCTAAGTTACTTTCTGATGAACGCAAGAGTTGGAACGAAAAACTTTCCAATGAGCGCAAGACATGGAAAGAATCTTGGGCTAAACAGAATGAAAATCTGTTTCGTGCTCGCCAGGAGTTGGCCAATCTGAAGGCCGCAAATGCTGCTTTGGCCAAGGAGAAGGCTGCGACCGAGGCAGCTGCAGGCAGGGCTAAGGAGGATAAGGCTCGGATCGCTAAGGCTCTTGAAGAGGCCAAAAAGGCGGGGGCCCATTTTGCCAATGCCCTTGATGAAGCGAATGCTGACCGCACTCGCTTAAACCAGACCGTTGTTAGCCTCCAGGTATGGTTTGCTTTTCCTGTTTTATTCTTCCTTTTGCCTTTCGAGAATGTTTACTAATTTTGTGCAACTGCTTCTTGCTATTGAAAGGCTGAGGTTCAGACTCGCGAGGCTAAGCTCGCAGACATTACTGCCCGCGTGACTGTTGCGGAAGAGCGGGCGAATGCGGCTGTCGAGGCCAGAGATGCCCTGACCTCTTCGTTTAACCAGCTTGAGGCTGACCGTGAGTGGATGCGGAGTCACGGTATTGCACATGTAAGTATCCCGTGCCTTTGTATCTACTCGGATTAGTATGTGAATCTTATCGTTCTTTTGTTGCAGATTGTTCAAGCTATCATGGATGCGCCTGAGACCGCAACTGGCATAGACTTGATCAAGCAGCGTGCTCGTGATGCTGGTTTTAAAGCTGGTTACAGCCGCTGCATCGGCCATATAAACATTTTGTCTAAAGGCGGCTACACTGATGAACGGTCCGGGTTTCGTGATGTGGACACCGAAGCGCATCTTGATGCGGCCGTTGCATCCTTTTATGACACGTCTCTCTCTTGTGTGGAGCAGCTTGATGAATGCTTAGAGGCCGCGGATTATGTAGACTGGTTGCGGATGCTATATGCCGACGCGGAAGAGGAAAATACTGCTGGTGGCGGTCAAGATGGCGCGGGTACCAGTGGTACAAAATAGGACTTAGGTTGGCCTGCGTGCCCTTTTTTCCTCTTTGTATATGTTGGAACTTTATGTAAATCCATTGTGCACCGCGTGGGTGCCTGAATTTTTTGAATATAAAGTTTGTTGCTCAATTTGTACAAGTGTTTTTACTTCTTGCATGTTTGAACGTGTGTATGCGGGACTCTACCCATTGTGAATGGGGTTGAGTATACTCTATACCGTTGTCGTATGAGTATGCGTCAATTCCATCGCTTGCCTTGTTAGGTTTTAGGAATTGTGTAAGTTTTGTAAAAACTTGTTTCCGGAACTCTACACATTGTGAATGGGGTTGAGTATACTCGATACCTTTGTCGTACGAGTATGAGTCAATTCCATCGTTTGCCCTGTTAGGGTTTAGGAATTGCGTAAGTTTTGTAAAAACTTGTGTATTTGGCCGGATAGACAAAACTTGTGTATTTGGCCGGATAGACACTTAATGTTTTGCCTTTGCTGGCCTATTACAATATTTGTGTGTGGTTAGCACTTTGTGTAGGTATCGCGAATGAAGATTTTGCCAATCTGTTTTTGCGGATACCGCAAAGTGGAGCACGCATTTGTATTAGCAGTAACAAACAATATTGCATTGAATTGCTCGTTTATTTATTTGCAAATGGCCCGATAGGTTACATGAAAATGTAAAAAACATGGCTTACATGTAGCAGCGTCTAAGCTGTTGCGCATTCCATGTGCGTGCGATAGTTTCGCCTTCTAACATTTGTAATTTATAAGCGCCTTTGCCCAAGACCTCTTTGATGAGGTAGGTCCTTCCCACTTGGGGGCAAGTTTTCCTGGGCGCTCAGCGTTAGATGCTTCGTTATCGCACAGGACGTAGTCTCCCGGGTTAAATGTACAAACCCGCACGCGTGAATTGTAGTATTTTTCAAGCTTGGTTTTGTACTTGGCCTCATTGATGGCAGCGTCTCCCCGTTGCTTGTTTTTGGGCTTGTTCGGTGAGCCCATAAGATGCTTGGGAGTTCATCGACCCAGCCACGCCTGGCTGTTCCCAACCTTGCTTTGATGCCTTCAACTAGACTTTTGTTGATACTCTCAACTTGGCCATTCCCTTGCGGGTGTGTCACGGAGGAGAATATATGTTCAATATGTAGTTCTTCTAGCCATTTTTGAAATTCGTCAGCAGCAAAGTTGGTGCCGTTATCGGTAACGATGCACATTGGTAGACCGAAACGGCAGATGATGTGTTCCCAAATGAATTTCCTTGTTATCATAGCAGTGGTGGAAGCAAGTGGTTTTGCCTCTACCTATTTTGTGAAATAATCGACGGCTACTATGATAAATTTGACTGCACCTGGTGCGTCTGGGAATGGTCCGACCACATCGATTGCCCATTTCTGAAAGGGCCATGCGGTGGTGACCGGGATCAAGTTGTTCTTGGGGCGCAAGGTCTTGGGGGCATGCCGTTGGCAATTATTACACTTGCGCAATTCTTTGACGGCATCCAGGTGCATGCCGGGCCAGTACTACCCAGCATTCATGATTTTAGCCACTACCATGCGTGGTCCTGCGTGTATGCCGCACATTCCCTCGTGTATCTCTCTGATGAGGTATGTGGCATCTTGGGGGTCGACGCAGCGTAGGAGTGGGCCCAGGTATGACTTGCGGTATAGGATACCGTCTCCCATTTGATAATGGCACGCTTTGTATTGCAACTTGCGTGCCTCAGACTTGCTTTCGGGAGTCACACCTGATTGTAAGTATGCAATGATTGGTGTCATCCAGGATGTTGTACCGTACTGGATGACATTCACTTGGCGCAGGGGTACTGATGGATTTTGCAAAATTTCAATGCGTATCTCCTTTGCCAAGTGTTGGAAGCTGGTGGACGCAAGTTTGGACAGTGCATCCGCGGATTTGTTTTCACTTCTGTTGATATGACGGATATTGAAGGAAGTGAATTTTTATTTTAGTTGCAAGGCTTGCTCGAGGTAGAGGATCATGATATCCCCTTTTACGGTGTAGTCACCGCGCACCTGACCTACAACTAACAAGGAGTCGACGTGTGCTTCCAAATGTTGCACGCCGAGCTTAACTGCTAGACGTAGCCCTGCCAATAGAGCTTCATACTCTGCCTCATTATTTGTGCTTTTGAAATCAAGGCGGATTGCATAGGTAAGCTCCTGGCCGTCGGGGCTGACGAGTCGCAGACCTGAGCCCGCACCTTCTTCGTTGGACGCACCATCGGTAAAAAGTGCCCATATTTCTGAAGAAGGTGGCGGTGGTGCAGGGTTTTGTTCTTGTTCGCATTCTTGGATGCGATTTGCCGGTACCTCGGCGACGAAATCTGCCAGAACCTGGCCATTGATTGCGGGGCGCGGCTTGTAGTTTAGCGTGAGTGCGCCCAGCTCGATTGCCGATTTTGCCAACCTCCCAGAGATGTCAGGTTTGGATAGGATCGGGCTGATCCTGTAGTTGGTTAACACCGTGATGACGTGATTTGCGAAGTAGCGTCGCAACCGTCTTGATGCGTGTACTAGTGCTAGTACCAACTTTTCCATTATTGAATATCTTGTTTCTGGGTCGTTGAGCATCTTGCTGATGTAGTAGATGGGTGTTTGAACTCCCTCCCGCCCCACTATTAGTACCGCACCCACCGCATTTTCTGCGGCGGATAGGTATAATATAAGTGGTTCATCTTTGCATGGTGCGGTCAGAGTCGGGAGTTGTATCAAACACTCCTTCATTTCCCGGAAGGCATCTTCAGCCTCTGCGGTCCACTGGAACTGTTCTTTCTTTAGACAGTTCCGCAGGGTCTTGATGAAAAGATAAGATTTAGCTGCATGGTTGGCTAAGAATCTATTTAGTGCGGCTAGCCTACCGGCTAGTCGTTGCATCTCTTTCATCGTTGAAGGCGATGGCATGCGGTCGATCACCTGAACTTTTTCCGGGTTTACCTTGAATCTATCTTTGTTTACGATGAACCCAAGGAATTTGCCTTCTTCCATTCCAAACGAGCATTTCCCTGGATAAAGCTTCATATTGACGCTTCGCAGAGTTTGGAATGTTCTTTCAATATCAGTGAGCATGGTATCCTCTTCCATGCTCATGACGACCAGGTCGTCCATGTAGATTTCGACACTTTTGTTGATTTGCCCGCGGAAAGTGTCGTTCATCAGTTTTTGATAGGTTGCGCCCTCGTTGCGCAACCCAAACAGCATTTTTGTATAGCAGTAGTTTCCTGTAGGGGTGCGGAATGCCGTTTTTTCTTCATCCTCGATTGCCATCTGTACCTGATGATAGCCTTTGTAACAATCGAGGAAGCACTTCCATCGAAATGATACGAGGTTATCGACCTTTTCTTCGATTTCTGGAAGTGCGTAACAATCCTTGGGACAGGCTTTGTTGAGGTCTTTGTAATCGACACACATGCGCCAGCCCCCAGATGGTTTTTCTACCATGACCGGGTTGGACAACCAAGTCTGGTACTTGACTTCCCGCAGGATGCCTGCGGAGAGCAGTTCTTCGACCTGCTCCCGCGTTGCCTGATTTTTTGCGGATCCAAGGTGGCGTTGGCCTTGGATCACTGGCTTGATACCTGGTAAGGTATTCAAGAAATGTTGCGCAATGTCGCGTGGGACCCCGGTCATGTCTGCGGGTGCCCACGTAAAAATATCTTGGTTCCTGAAGAGCAGCTGCTTCAGGTGCGCTTTGGTGTTGGGGGACAAGGCGTGGCCCAACGTGACCTTTTGTTCTGGGTATTTTGCGTTGAGGACCCATTTTTCTGGTTGCTTGTTGGGTATTGGCCTTGCTATCTTGGTCGGACGTAGTTCGTCCAACGTCATAACTTCGCGGCGTGCATAGATTATCGCGACCCCTGTTTCGGTTGGAAAACCGATTGCAGAATGGGGTACCGACGTAATCATGTTGAAATCACCTTGGGATTCTCTCCCAAGGAGCACGTCATATTTGGAAGTATGAGGTAAAACCATGAAGTTTACCTCTTCTGTTCGTGTGTGCCTTCCGCTGGTAAGGCGCACAGGAAACGTAATTTGGCCAAGGGGAAAGACAGTTTCCCCTGCGAACCCGGCCAACGGGTAATCCACCGCTTGCAACCGATCTTTGTCTTCTTGATCGAACTGGTTGAAGCACTGTTCGTATATGATATTAGAAGTACTGCCCGGGTCGATGAATAATCGCTCGTTGCAGTAATGAGCTAGTTAACCGGTGATAACGACGGCGCGCCTGTCGCGCGGACCGCCTCAGACTTTTGGGAAGACGACTTGCTCATCTTTCCAGTCATTGTCCGGTCTTCTCGCCGCCTTGCGCGGCCTTCCTTTGCCTCCATTGATCATATGGGTCGAGGCCACATACATGGTCCTCTTCCCGGAGGAGGTGCCCTCGCCATGGGGGGTGATGCGTTTAGTGGCTTTGTGGCCACCTGGCAACAAGTGTTGCAGCTTCCCCTCCGGAGAGTGATGCAGTTATTTGTTGTGTGGCCCGAGTCCTTATGATACTCACAGTAGAGAGTGAGATCTTGATTTTTCTTAGACTTCATTGGTTAGGCCGGTCGCAGGGTCTGCGCGTCCGTAAGGAGGACTTCGCTTGGCGACTTGGTGATCTCGGTCCAGTTGCGGTCCCGAGACTCTTTCTTTGACGCCCGGTTATCCCGTTGGGCGTTTATTGTTGCCCTTGCGTCAAACTGGTTGGTACGCGAGAAGTACGGTTTGGGTTCATAGCGGGAGGTCTGTCCTTCCGCTTGGGGCGGCGCCTTTGTGAGGTGTGGTTTAAGTGACCGCTGAGTCTGGGCGTTTGTCTTGACCGCGGTCATGACATCCTCCCATTTTTTCGGCAGGCCGTCTTTGCCGGAGATAGTCATAACCATCTGTTGCACCGACACGGCCCCGTGGTCAGCCTTCTGTTAACTTGAAAAACAAAGACTGCCAGTAACGTTGCTGAGCACGGCCCGTGTCCGACCAGGCACGGCCCGTGTGGAGCTCTGCAGAAGCTGAAAAATCTAAAAAAAAATCCTAAAAAAAATTAAAGAAAAATAAAAAGATGATTAGGCCGTTGATTCTTAACTTTCTTAAAATCCTTGTGTCCCCGGCAACGGCGCCAAAAACTTGATGTGCGTTAGGTGTAATATATTTTTAGATGTTTATTTAAGCCCTTTTTACACTTTTAGCCAAGTTTTAAATTTATAAAACACGATATTCACTAACACTAAACACACATATGGGCAAGTGCACCCATCGTGGACGTAGTATAGTGTTGGTAAGATACCGAGGTCGTCCAAGGACACAAGAGCTTTTAATACCGGTTTATCCTCAACGTCTAATCAAATCAAAAAGTTAGAAAATTGTTTTAAACTAAGAAAAATAAAAACTAACTAAATGCTGAAAAAGAAAATAAAATAAAAACAGATAGACAAGATGAATCACTTGGATCCGACACGTGTATTAGTATAACCTTTGATTATTTTCGCACTTTTGCACTTGTTTAAGAGATTATCTTAGTTATTGTAGTAGGCCCCTCTTTTGAAGGCGACGTTACCCTCAACCCAGTAGTTTGAGTCAGCAAGGATACAATCCTAAAGGGTCGGATTATTGAAAGATAATGAATTAAGTTATTAATGCAAATTATGGTAGGCCCCGCTTTTGGCGGTGACGTTACCCTCGGCTAAGTAGTCTGAGTCAGCTGGGATACAGTCCTAAATAGCCGGGTTATAGTATTAATAGTAGTTAGCTTATGAGGGGGTCAAAGAGTTTGGATCCCCGCCATCCAATACCTATGGGCATTGAAGGAGATCCTACTAAATTTGACCCAGGTCCCAAGCAGGACCTCTAAACGCTGAACAAGGGCAAGACCCTTACCAAACCGTTCCCTTAACCCCCGACCAGGTAGCCAACATACCTCCATATAGACCGTGGAGATATGAATGGTGAAAATCTTTTATTTTATATAGACAGTAAAATAACGCCAAGACACCACGGACAAACGATAAGGAAAGATCACCTTCAACATAAGTAACTAGTTATTAAAGTCATTAATACAAAACCAAATAAAAAGTGCAAAAGATTAAAAATAAAAAGTATTATACTAAACACTTGTCTTCACCAAGTGATGTAAGAGACTTAGGCAAACATGGCCTTGATTGTCAAGAACTCTTACGATCAATCTTGGATCCCGAGACGACTCACACACTCTACGATGGACAATGGATGATGGTGGTGGATGATGGTGTTATGGTGGTGATGGGTGGTGGATGAAGTGTGAGAGAGGTGGTGTGCCAAGGGATGAGAGAGAATGAAACCAAGCTCCTCTATTTATAGGCTGAACAGAACGCTGGACACGGCCCCGTGCCCGCTGGACACGGCCCCGTGCCCGTCTGACATTCTCTCTCTTCATTAATTGTAATTGCGAATTACAATTAATGCGCCTGCTGTACTTTCAACACGCCCCCGTGCCCGCTGGGCACGGCCCCGTGGTGAGCAATGGAAGCTTCTACTGATTTGTCTTTTCTGCTGCTTCCTGGGCACGCCCCCGTGTTCACTGGACACGGGGCGTGTTCAGACTCTGTTCTCTTCTCTTTGTCTTGGGAGGTGCCGTTGAGGGTCCGGGCAGTTTACTTTTGTTCCTTTTCTTGTATTTATGGTAGAATTAGTGGTCTTTTTGCTTCTTTTGTGATTTTGAGCTCATTTCATCCTGAAAATTCAAAAGGAAGACAAAAACACTCTTTTTCCAACATTAGTACTTAAAAAGGGTTAGTTTTATGCCTTAATTGATGTGTTTTATATGTTGCATTTTACACACATCAAATACCCCCACACTTGAACTTTTGCTTGTCCTCAAGCAAAACTCTTTTAATGTGGCTTACACTCCCAAATGGAATAGGTAGAAGAGAAGTTTTTTAACTTGTCCTAGAGTGTCGGGAATCCAAGGTTTGTATAGGTTCTATTTTTATTTTATTTACAATCTTATTCGTCATGGTTTATTTTGAACTTTTCATAAGATAAACTACTTAATTGGGCATAGCATGCCTTATTAAAATTCCATTTATATACAAGTTCACATACCTCACGGGAGATCACTCAATCACTCGGCCGAAGGTGTATTTTTAAGTGAATCGCTCGAGAGCGGCACGGATTTACATTCTCCATATGCTTGCCAAGCGATCAATCCTCCTCCTTTTTAACTTTTTACCTTTGTAAATATCAAGAGGTCTTTTGGGGTGAAGGCTTGGGTTTAAAGGTGGGTGGTTGGTTAGTGGTTAGTAAAAAAAGGCGAAAATCGTAACAAGTGTCGGTTTTCGTGAAATACCTTATTTTTGGTGACATTTATTTTTGAAGTATTTCTCCAAACAAGCTTTTTGTAGCTTATGTTTGTTTTTGACTTCATTTTTTTTTTTTTTTTTGTCACGTAAAGGGTATGTTTATGAAAAACCGAGTTTGTTACTAAAATAAAGGTGAAAAAAATGAAAAAGGTTTTTGGTGGGTAAAAAAAAATTGTTTTGGGGGTAATGAAATGAAAGGTTTAGGCTCAAAGGGGTTTTCTAGGGGGATTTTGGGTAGGTAAAAAAAAAATTGAAAAATAATGGTTTTGAAAGAAAAATAGTTAGTCCTAATGCCTCCATCATTTACTTACTTGGGTTTAAGTTGGTAAGGACCGGGAGTGTATCGTCGTGGCAAGTTCTAGATTTGTAAAGACCGAGCGGCTATTCACACAAGAAACGAAAAATGAGCATTTAATCTAAATATGTGTATTTTTATGCTCAATAAAGGCTCAAAACTCACTTTTTGTGGGAATGGGTTTTTAATGTGACCAAGCATATATAATCGAATTTTAGCTAGACTTGTTATACCGTTTCATAATTTTCTTATGTTAGTTCTTTTTATCACGACGCTATCGGTTGTAAGTTTGTAAAAATATAACCCTTTTTTAACTTGTTATTCCCAACTTAAACTAAGACAAGTAAATAAAAATAAAAAATGAAAAAGTTTTTGAAAAAATTTGGGGTGTTTAGCGGTTCCAATAGAGTTTTGTGTAAGGCTTGTTTTAGGATTTTGCAAAATTCCAAGGTTTTAGCATCCCCCCACACTTAAATTACACATTGTCCTCAATGTGTCCAAAAATAAAGTTTTTGGTTGATTAGAATATGTAAAAGTGTGTTTGAAAACAAAGATTTGTGTTACTGGCGCTCTGGACACGGCCCCGTGTTGACCGGGCACGGCCCCGTGGTCAAGTGCCAGTAACAAAAATTATAGAATTGAAACAGAAGCCTGGACACGGGGGCGTGTCCGCTGAACACGGCCCGTGTCCAGTTACCTGAACTGGGTGATTTCCTGCAGGGGGCTCAGCACGGGGCCGTGTTGGTTGGGCACGGCCCGTGTGGAGCCTTCTGTTATGGAGATTTTTGTCGGTTTGTTCTGTTCTTCTGCATGGTTCCATTTTTTCTCGTTCCCTTTGTCATCCATTACCACCATGAGTGTGATTTATTCTGCAAAAACTAAAAGATTAAACTAAACTAAGGATAAGTCCGCGGAATGCCTCCGTGGTGCGCCACGTTTATAAGGGTCCTTGGCTAGACCCAATTCCCGGTCACACGTCTTTTGATTGGGGTGCCTTGCCTCCCAAGTTACACCGTCGGAGAGCGGCATCCAAGCTTGAATCGATAACCTTCATGTAGTGGATCGGGTCGTCATCCTCTATTCTTTTCCCAACTCCGAATTTTACCTCATCGTCCCCATATCTCAAAGTTAGTGTCCCGTCATTCATGTCCACTACTGCTTGTGCGGTGGCAAGGAAAGGCCTCCCTAGAATAAGAGGGACCTCGGTGTCTTCCTCCATGTCGAGTATGACAAAGTCAACAGGATAAACGAATCTGCTTACCTTTACCAAGACATTCTCGATGACACCTTGCGGGAACTTGACCGATCGATCCGCGAGTTGTATGCTTATTTTTGTGGGGCTTGTGGTTCCCAAGCCAAGCCTTTTGAACATTGAAGAGGGCATGAGGTTAATGCTAGCCCCTAAGTCGGCCAAGGCATTGCGAACGGGAGATTCCCCTATTGAGCACGGAATCGTGAAACTTCCGGGATCGATCTTTTTTTGGGGTAGTTTATTGAGCACGAGGGCAGAGCATTCTTCGCCTAAATTAACTAATTGCAAATTTTCAATTTTCTTTTTATGTGTAAGGAAGTCCCTCATAAATTTAGAGTATTTGGGCATTTGGGTTAGGACTTCGATAAAAGGAATATTGACATGCAATTGTTTTAGCAAACTTTCGAATTTTGCGAATTGCTCGTTGGTTTTCTGACGAATTAACCTACCGGGGTACGGAACTCGAGGAGCCTTGGTAGGCTCTGTTGATGGGGGAGGGTCCTTCTCCTGCGGATTTGTTGGCGTTGATTTTTCCGCGGCTGGAGGTACTTCTGCAGGCCCTACGGTCCGGTTTCGTAGCGTGATGAGGTGAACTTGCGCCTTCGGGTTGGTTTCGGTATTGCTGGGTAATGCGCCTTGTGGTCTTTCGGAAAAATTTTGAGCTAGTTGACTTATTTGTTTTTCTATGTTTTGAATGCTAGCCTGTTGATTCCTAAAGTTTGATTCTAATTGTAGGAATCTTTCCGAATTTTTCTTGTCAGTGTCAGAGACGAGGCGAGATATAGTATCTTCGAGCCTTTCTCTTCCACTTTGTTGTTGAGTGAAATTTTGTGACTCATTTCTTGATTGCTGAAAGTTTGTTCGTTGTGGTTGTTGGTTACTACTATTGCCGGGTTCCCTCCAACCAAGGTTTGGGTGGTTTCGCCATCCTTGGTTGAAGGTCCCCGTTGGAGGACCCGACGGCCTAGGTCTATTATCAATGTAGTTTACCATTTCTTGTTGATCGTCCGTTTCTTTCATGCAACTCCAATTTTCATGTGACCCACCACACCCCTCACAAGCCATAACCGAGACTGTTTTTGTCATTTCTAATTTTTTTATTTTTGAAGAAAGGGCCTCGATTTGGGCTTGTAAAGAGGTGCTTTCGTCTACCTTATGGGCGCCCGGGGCGATAGTTTTATTTCCCCGGGGAGTGTGCCATTGAAAATTGGTTTGAGCAATTTCCTCAATTTGATTATATATTTCGTGTGGGCGTCGATTACCTAAAAGTCCCCCGGAGCTAGAATCAAGTGTCTGCCTAGTATGTGGCAACAACCCATTGTAGAAAGTGGATACTTGTTGCCATATTGCGAGGCCGTGATGGGGACACTTGCGTAATAGCTCCTTGAACCTTTCCCAAGTTTCATATAAGGATTCCCCGTCCTCTTGTGAGTATGTGTTAATTTCAGCCATTAATTTAGCAGTTTTAGAAGGAGGGAAATACTTATATAGAAATTTTTGGGCTAGTTCATCCCAGGTGTTTACCGATCCAGCTGGGAGGGTGTTGAGCCAAGCTTTCGCTCGGTCTTTTAGTGAGAATGGAAACATACGAAGGCGGATGGCGTCGTTTGATGCTCCATTGATCCGAAATGTATCACATATTTCTAAGAAATTAGTTATATGTAGATGGGGATCCTCGTCCGCGAGCCCGTGAAAGGTTGCGGAGTTTTGGAGCATTTGTATCAAGTGCGGTCGAAGTTCGAAGTTATTGGCTTCGACATTCGGGGCATTGATAGCGGCGCCGAGATTACCTACGGTGGGCCGTAAGTAATCCATGAGGGTACGTTGGTCCGCCATTGGGGGTGGGTCACCCGAAACCTTCTCTTGGTTTTTGGCTTTTAACCTTTTTCTGAGAAAGCGTTCGGGTTCTTCTAATGGTTCCTTTATGTCTTTATTGGAACTGGAGCTCATACACTACGCGAGGTTGGCGTCGGGTTCCAAGTCCTGCAATAAAAACAGAAAAGAATGTTGGTCAGAAGGTTCACCACGGCCCCGTGTCGAGCGAACACGGCCCCGTGGTCGGAGTTACAGTGGTTGTTTTTCAGATCCCAGTTACTGGAAGTTGGACACGACCCCGTGTTGCACCGACACGGCCCCGTGGTCAGCCTTCTGTTAACTTGAAAAACAAAGACTGCCAGTAACGTTGCTGAGCACGGCCCGTGTCCGACCAGGCACGGCCCGTGTGGAGCTCTGCAGAAGCTGAAAAATCTAAAAAAAAATCCTAAAAAAAATTAAAGAAAAATAAAAAGATGATTAGGCCGTTGATTCTTAACTTTCTTAAAATCCTTGTGTCCCCGGCAACGGCGCCAAAAACTTGATGTGCGTTAGGTGTAATATATTTTTAGATGTTTATTTAAGCCCTTTTTACACTTTTAGCCAAGTTTTAAATTTATAAAACACGATATTCACTAACACTAAACACACATATGGGCAAGTGCACCCATCGTGGACGTAGTATAGTGTTGGTAAGATACCGAGGTCGTCCAAGGACACAAGAGCTTTTAATACCGGTTTATCCTCAACGTCTAATCAAATCAAAAAGTTAGAAAATTGTTTTAAACTAAGAAAAATAAAAACTAACTAAATGCTGAAAAAGAAAATAAAATAAAAACAGATAGACAAGATGAATCACTTGGATCCGACACGTGTATTAGTATAACCTTTGATTATTTTCGCACTTTTGCACTTGTTTAAGAGATTATCTTAGTTATTGTAGTAGGCCCCTCTTTTGAAGGCGACGTTACCCTCAACCCAGTAGTTTGAGTCAGCAAGGATACAATCCTAAAGGGTCGGATTATTGAAAGATAATGAATTAAGTTATTAATGCAAATTATGGTAGGCCCCGCTTTTGGCGGTGACGTTACCCTCGGCTAAGTAGTCTGAGTCAGCAGGGATACAGTCCTAAATAGCCGGGTTATAGTATTAATAGTAGTTAGCTTATGAGGGGGTCAAAGAGTTTGGATCCCCGCCATCCAATACCTATGGGCATTGAAGGAGATCCTACTAAATTTGACCCAGGTCCCAAGCAGGACCTCTAAACGCTGAACAAGGGCAAGACCCTTACCAAACCGTTCCCTTAACCCCCGACCAGGTAGCCAACATACCTCCATATAGACCGTGGAGATATGAATGGTGAAAATCTTTTATTTTATATAGACAGTAAAATAACGCCAAGACACCACGGACAAACGATAAGGAAAGATCACCTTCAACATAAGTAACTAGTTATTAAAGTCATTAATACAAAACCAAATAAAAAGTGCAAAAGATTAAAAATAAAAAGTATTATACTAAACACTTGTCTTCACCAAGTGATGTAAGAGACTTAGGCAAACATGGCCTTGATTGTCAAGAACTCTTACGATCAATCTTGGATCCCGAGACGACTCACACACTCTACGATGGACAATGGATGATGGTGGTGGATGATGGTGTTATGGTGGTGATGGGTGGTGGATGAAGTGTGAGAGAGGTGGTGTGCCAAGGGATGAGAGAGAATGAAACCAAGCTCCTCTATTTATAGGCTGAACAGAACGCTGGACACGGCCCCGTGCCCGTCTGACATTCTCTCTCTTCATTAATTGTAATTGCGAATTACAATTAATGCGCCTGCTGTACTTTCAACACGCCCCCGTGCCCGCTGGGCACGGCCCCGTGGTGAGCAATGGAAGCTTCTACTGATTTGTCTTTTCTGCTGCTTCCTGGGCACGCCCCCGTGTTCACTGGACACGGGGCGTGTTCAGACTCTGTTCTCTTCTCTTTGTCTTGGGAGGTGCCGTTGAGGGTCCGGGCAGTTTACTTTTGTTCCTTTTCTTGTATTTATGGTAGAATTAGTGGTCTTTTTGCTTCTTTTGTGATTTTGAGCTCATTTCATCCTGAAAATTCAAAAGGAAGACAAAAACACTCTTTTTCCAACATTAGTACTTAAAAAGGGTTAGTTTTATGCCTTAATTGATGTGTTTTATATGTTGCATTTTACACACATCAGTTACGTGCCATTTGGTCGGCAACGTCGCCTATCTCCAGGCATTCTTTATTGTATCGGACGACGAATGCTTCGAAATATTCGTCGTCCCTTCGCCAGATATTCATGACGTCCATCGTATCGCGTACGTGATGTCGCTGCTGGCTGAAATGTGCGAGGAACTTTGCATGTAGTTCCTCAAATGAGGCCAGTGATCCTACTGGCAAAGAATCGAACCAAGCCCTGGCCAGACCCGTGAGGGTCTGCGGGAAGAAATGACACCAGGTGAGCTCGTCTCACCTACCGTTGCTCCCTGCCCCCATGAAAATATTCATGTGGTCGTCCGGGTCGGACGAACCGTTGTATTTCCAAATGTTGAATGGGAATTTTGTGGTGGTGACATGGGCGTGTGCGATTCTTCGGGCAAATTTGGAGTTTTCGGCCGCGGCCCCGGCCTATAGGGCTGGTTCTCGGGGCGCTTTGCAGCGCGGAGGTATGTGTTGCGGGGGTGAGTGGGAGCAGAATAGTTGCGTCCTCCCGGTCTGCTGCTGGTGTCATGAGAATCCCCGCAATATGTATGGTTGTTCGGGTCGGTACGGCCATAACCTTCGTATTGGGGCAGCGGTCCCAGCCGGCTTTGGATGCCGGAACTGCGGTGGACTGTGGATTGCCGCCTGTTATCGCCTTGGGGGCCTAGGCGGCTTTGTATTGGGCCTCTGGTGCGAGACCCATATGAAGAATCGTCCTCATTTATTGTGCGGACCTCACAGTAAGAGGATCCGTGGTCTTCACGCCTGCTTCTGGAGGCTGGTCGTGAGGGTGCCCTGCCGTCATATTGTAAAATACGACCCGTAGGTGTATGTGGTGCCAGGGTATGCCCGGCTTGTATTTGCGCTTCAGCGCAAGCTCGGTTGTATGTTGCGGTCAGCAAGGCTGCCTGCTGGTCATACCAGGTGTGAGGATCCGTGTCCGGAGGGATCACAGATGCGTACTGTGATAGGTCGTGTCCGAACGTTAGGGATGGACCCCTTTGCGTTGATGTACCAACGTGGCCAGGATTTAGGTCTGGGGGAGCGGTCCCCGCATTCCCTGGGTTGGTGGGGTTTAGATTATCCCCACGATCTGACATGATCTTTTGTGAGGGAGAGGGATGGTACAAAAAAGTGCTTAAGAGTAGCGGTGGGCGCCAATGATGAAACAATGGTTAACCGAGCAAGGTTAACACACTGGTCTCGTCAAGAAGGGTTAATCCCTTCCTCTTGAGGATCGCTGGCTGGATCGCCTGCCGGTTGATCTCCTGCACAAGGAAACAAACCGTGACTCGTAACAAGGAGGATGGGGTGGGGGTGCTCCTTGTTACCACTCTCTGGCGTGAGAATTAGTAGTCTGCTTGGGAAGCAAAGTATGATAGTAGTAGTAGTGAGAGAGTTATGAAGAGATACCTCAAACCTGGTTTGGGGTTGGTATTTATAGCCGAGGAGTGAAGGAGGAGGTGGATGGATAGACTGACGGCATGCTGCACCTTTGCAGGTGTGTCAGGCATGTCGGTTGTGGAGGTGATGCCACGACAGTCTGTCGCTTACGTAGACCTGACAGGCGGCTGCCATTGGTGCTACTTGCTCTGTGGTGTCAGTCCCACTTGCTGAGTGTACAGGATGCGGTGCGGGCCGCATCGCTGTTTGCGGTAATTGTAGATGTTCCGGCTTCTCACTCTTTGATCAAGAAATACGCGAGATGCGGTGACAGGCCGCATCGTCGTCTATGGTGACTGTTGCTGTTATCCAGCTTCCCTGTATTGATAGAAGTGTTCACTGGATGCGGTGCTAGGCCGCATCGCTGTGAATACTTCCGTTTTCATACACCGGATGCGGTGCCAGCCGCATCACTATACCGTTCTCATATTCCAGGTAAGTCCTCCTCCTTCATTGGGCAGATTGGATTGAACCACTGTGTCGGCGCGTTCCCGCATGGACACAGGTAGGTTGTTAGCTAGTGGGGGTTTTGATAAGGGTAATGGTCACTCGCGGTCGATGCTGACGCGAGATCTGGGACCATACCCCTTCACAACTGTTCCTTTAGTAGGGTTCAATCCCAACACATCCATTAATATTATACCCTCTTGGTCGTCGGAAACCAAAACGATGCTAACCACTGCAGTATTCATGTTCGAACCACTCATCGTGGGAATAGATTCTCAGTATTTCAGGCCCCGCGGATGGCGCCAATGTAGAAACGTCACCTGAGATACGTCTCCAAGCTGGGTGATCCGGCTAAGAATGGCCTAAACTCTGATCTGCAAAAATAAACACCCGTTACAGGAATGGGGTTATTCCGGTAACCACCGTTCGACGTGAGAATAAGTATTCGTTTATGGGAGTGAAGGTATTTAAGAGAGAGGGAGAGAGAGAGAGTTGCAATAGGCTCAAACTCCTTGCACATTATCGCAGCAGCCATCACAGATGTAACAAACATCAGCCACTCAACTAGACCTCGACTCGGCTGAAATTGGCAAAATTTTCATGAATTCGACATCAAACTAGTGTGATCTACTAAGCACATTCATAACATTACCATTGCAAACAGATAGAAGAATCCGTTCACACTGCCGCAGGAACTCGTAATGCAGATTATGAGTCATTAAACCAGGCCTACGCATAATGTAATCAACGAACGCAAGAGCGGTTGGCGCTTGGAAGCACAAATACCCGACTTCAAAAATTGACGATTGCGCGGTTGTGTGCCTGTTTCTTGGCTTAGATTCATCAACAACTTCTGCCAAGAAATTCGATCATGGAAAGAATGTGGAGGAGGAGGAGGATGAGTCATCATCCATCATGAATCTTGAAAACCATAAGTTTTTAAACAAAAATGAGTGAAAGACTGAAAACACGGGGGTATTATTGTCATTTTGGTTTTATTGTTCATGTTTTTTCGGTTTGAAAACCATAAAAAGAATCAAGATTGTAAAAAAAAGGATGAAGAAACAGGCAGCCTGGTGGCAGATGGTGAAGAACCCGGCTGTTTTAGAGGGTTGGGGATATCATTATTTTTATTTTTATTTTTTATTTTTGGATTTTGGAGGGTGAAAGGGAATTTTGTGAAACCAGATCTTGCTCTTTCTTTCATTTTAAGTATTATTGTGAATTGTCAATTAAATGTTATGTTGATTAAAATTATATGGAAGTAAATTTTGTGACTGATTAATCTTAGTAGCATCTTGATTATGTTCGATTATTTATTTTCGATCACAACTCTCCGTTATGAATGGTCAACTTTGCTTAATTGTTAGGCTTTGACAAGTAGGCGAAATAATCAGTGTATTTTAAAGGGTTCTCTTTCTTACTAAAAGTCACTTCAACTCTAATATGTGATTGTGTGTCTTTTGAAAATCATATAAAAATGTGTGTCATCATATTCCCACGTGTTAGGATTCTAAACCCCCAAATGTCATCATCAAATTTTCGAATAGTTTACGCTAACTATAGTTGTGTTTTTTGCTTTGATTTTGACTAAGTTGAACTGTTTGGCCTAAGGAAAATATAACCTATAGTTAGGGAGAGATTAAGCAAACCATACATGAAAAATCGAAATAACCAAAGAAAATGGTTAATAGTGGTTCAGTTATTCTTTTTATACCCGATTTTTTTTGTTCCGTTCTAGTTATAAATATCTAAAAGTGATATTTCTATTATTTCATAAAATTTATTAGGAGAGGGATTGTATATTTAATTAACTACGAGTCATTAAACTAGAAAAAGGAAAAGACAAATGTAGAAGTATTTTTTAAAGTTTTGCTCTGCACAAACATTTATTTATCATACAAAGTTTTCTTCCTTTTAATATTAAATACCATCATATAGTGGAGAGATGTTAGTAACTGATTGGTGATAAGAGACTGAAACACCAGTAAAAACAAATCAAATTGAATAGTAAAATTGTTAGAGGATCAAATTTTAATAAATTATATAGGGTAAATACTCAACATTCATATTTGAAGTCGTTAAATACAAATTCAACATGGATTTGCTTTTGTTGCTTCAAAGTTTAAACAATTTCCAGGTCAATTCATGTTAACTAGGATAAAATGCAATTAGGCCATCCGTAATGGTTAATGCCCCTTAAAATGCATTTTCCGTTACATCAACATTATAACGACCCTTAAAAATTGGAGAGATGTTAGTAACTAATTGGTGGTAAGAGACTGAAAAGTAAAAACAAATAAAATTGAATAGTAAAATTGTGAGAGGACCAAATTTTAATAAATTATATAGGGTAAATACTCAACATTCATATTTGAAGTCGTTTCATACAAATTCAACATGGATTTGCTTTTGTTGCTTCAAAGTTTAAACAATTTCCAGGTCAATTCATATTAACTAGGATAAAATGCAATTAGGTCATCCGTAATGGTTAATGCCCCTTAAAGGATATTTTCCGTCATATCAACATTATAACGCCTCTTAAAAAATGTGTAATGGCTAACACCTCTTAATGCCCTCATTTTTCATTACTTTCCAATTTTGTTTTCCTCATTGGGCATTATACTAGAAATGTCACCTCTTTCTTCATGCCCTTATAAAACCCACAGGGATGATGTTGAAGGTATTATCAATTCATGCCCTTTTAATGCTCATTACTCATGATCTAACATGTGACTTTTGCTCCGCCGCCGCCACGCCGCCGCCACCACTGCCACCACCACCACTAAGTATACATGTATAGAAAGATGAATTCGTTTAAAGTTTAAGAGAAATTAAGTATACATGTATAGAAAGATGAGTAAAATGGATAATATGTAGTTAGGTATACCTCTTGGAAATGAAGTTGTTGGGCTTGATTTGGGTTCCACAAACCCATCCGCCTTTAAACAGATAATAGTTGTTATGTTGTGGTACAAATTTGCATAAATAATTTATCTTGACTGTTTTTTCAACTTTCATTTGTGGTATGCAAGTGCAATTTTGAAAAAGTATTCATCAACAGTTACCAAATCCATTGGATGCTTGATCACATCATGAAAATCAGAACTCCAACAAAATGAATCAAATGACAATAAGAATGCATAGCAACTCAAAGCTAACTCCTCATGGTCAACTTACTGTGAACATGTGATCATTACCCAACCTACTGAAATCTGAAAGACCAAAATCAATAAGCTTCATATCAGAATCTTTACTTTTGGACATGAAAAGGAGGTTCTGAGACAAGAAATTCAACAGAGGGCCAATAAATATTAAGAAAAACATGACTAATATTTTATTTTTTTAAAGGAAAATCTCATTAAAAAGCTTGGCACCAACCCAAAAAAGGAGGCCCGAAAAAACAACCAAATTACACCATATACTTCGGGTATTTACACCATTCCATCCACTCGATATTCTTGTGACTAGACCTATTCTTTAACCACAGATCCAAGTGACTTGATGTCTCCCAAAATATCTTCTCTATTACCTCTACCATTAGAGAAAACGACCTCACTGCGAGCCTTCCAAATGCACCAGCAACACAACAAAATAAGACCTTTCACGATCCGGGATTCCTCCTTCCTCAGTTTGCAAAATTTATCATGCTCAAGAACATCTTTAAAGCTAAAAGCGAATAAGACTGGAATTCGAACCCATGAACAAAAAGCCTGCCAAAGTTTTATCACCATGTTGCAGCCCGTGAATAAGTGATCGATGCATTCATCAACGTCCCCACAGAACGCGCAGCCGAGATCGTCAATCTGAACATTTCGTTTAGAAAGGGCCGTCTTTGTTGGAAGAAGATCGAAAGATTGTGATTAGGAGAATGATGGAGGTCTTTTTATATGTGGAATATTAATGGAAATTGGAAGAAGAGGATAAGCAAGTTACTAGAATCCAGAAAATCTTTGGTCAAACAGAAAAGATGGAGACGGTATGTTGGTCGGCATAGGGCCAATTTGCATTTACTTCTTGAATAAGTTCAGTGAATTGTTTCTTTTTACGTTAGATTTTGAATCTTGATGAATTCTTGGCTTCTTGTGGCTTGCACAATCTGCATCTTCATACAGTTTCTCATCCTTGTTGCAAATCTATCTAATAATAATAACATAAATAATGAAACTTATAATATTTAGCTTATAAACCTAAATAATTCTGTCTAACACCCTCCCTTAAGCTAGACTATTTCAACATCATGTGCAGTAGATGTTTAAGCCGTATAAAATCTTTCGGCTGCAGGGCTTTCATCATAATATCAGCCACATGATCCTTTGTTGCACAAAAGATTACGGTCACTTCTTCCTTTTTAATTAAATCTCTGATGTAGTGATATTTGACTCTTATGTGTTTGCTCTTTCCATGGTACAGTGGATCTCTTGCTAGGCAAATAGTGGACTTGTTATCGCAGAAAATAGGTACAGGATATTCTTCTTTTCCTTGTAGTTCATCTAGTATACCTCTTATCCAAACAGCTTGGCAGCCGGCTAGGTTAATGCCAACTATTCCGCTTCTGTTGATGATAGTGCTACTACCTTTTGCTTCTTTGATTGCCAGGATATCGGTCCTGATCCCAAATGAAAGATGTATCCCGATGTGCTCTTGCTGTCATCTATGTTTCCTGCATAATCACTATCGTTGTAACCTATAAGCTTCCCTTTTCCTCCTTTAGAATAGGTAACACCTTGATCTAGAGTGCCTTTAACGTATTTTAGTATACCAGCTTCCCAGTGACTTTTCTTGGGACATTCCATGAATCTACTAATTTTACTTACTGCAAACATGATGTCTGGTCTCGTATTTGTCAAATACATTAGACTTCCTACAAGACTTCTGATGTGCGTTGGTGTGTATATGTTTTAGGTATATATTTTAAGCCCTTTTTACACTTTTTAGCCAAGTTTTAAATTTATAAAACACGATATTTACTAACACTAAACACACATATGGGCAATTGCACCCATCGTGGACGTAGTATAGTGTTGGTAAGATACCGAGGTCGTCCAAGGACACAAGTGTAAGATTAAATATATATTTAATCTAGTAGCCATTATAATCATTTACATTATATGGATCAAAATATATAACAATCCTAATAAATAATTAGTTGGTAATTGTTGATGGGCCTAATTACCCTTATTAACTAATTAGGGTTTCCTCCTGGGTGCATATATAAGGAGAATAATGTAGAGGTTAAAGGGTTAGACAATTACACAAACCCTAATAACACATAACATCAATCTCGCCTCCCTCTCCATAACCGATTCCCTTGTCGGTTTCTTATCATCACCATCATTAGATTGCACCCTAAGGAGGAACCAGACCAAGATGACAATCATGTCAAACTTTATTGCTGTGTCTCCACCTGGATTCTCTGTTGGCCTGTACTGCTACAACCAGGTATGTTTTCATGTTTTCCATTATGTTCAAACAGAACTGATTCAACAACAAGAGCTTTTAGTACCGGTTTATCCTCAACGTCTAATCAAATCAAAATGTTAGAAAAAGATTTTTAAACTAAGAAAATAAAACTAACTAAATGCTCAAAAATAAAATAAAAATAAAACAGATAGACAAGATGAATCACTTGGATCCGATTCGTGTGTTAGTATAACCTTTGATTATTTTCGCACTTTTGCACTTGTTTAAGAGATTATCTTAGTTATTGTAGTAGGCCCCTCTTTTGAAGGCGACGTTACCCTCAACCCAGTAGTTTGAGTCAGCAAGGATACAATCCTAAAGGGTCGGATTATTGAAAGATAATTAATTAAGTTATTAATGCAAATTATGGTAGGCCCCTCTTTTGGAGGTGACGTTACCCTCGACTAAGTAGTCTGAGTCAGCAGGGATACAGTCCTAAATAGCCGGGTTATAGTATTAATAGTAGTTAACTTATGAGGGGATCAAAGAGTTTGGACCCCCGCCATCCAATACCTTTGGGTATTGAAGGAGGTCCTACTAAATTTGACCCAGGTCCCTTGCAGGACCTCTAAACGCTGAACAAGGGCAAGACCCTTACCAAACTGTTCCCTTAACCCCCGACCAGGTAGCCAACATACCTCCATATAGACCGTGGAGATATGAATGGTGAAAATCTTTTATTTTATATAGACAGTAAAATAATGCCAAGACACCATGGACAAACGATAAGGAAGAATCACCTTCAACATAAGCAACTAGTTATTAAAGTCATTAATACAAAACCAATTAAGAAGTGCAAAAGATTAAAAATAAAAAGTATTATACTAAACACTTGTCTTCACCAAGTGATGTAAGAGACTTAGGCAAACATGGCCTTGATTGTCAAGAACTCTTACGATCAATCTTGGATCCCGAGACGACTCACACACTCTATGATGGACAATGGATGATGGTGGTGGATGATGGTGTTGTGATGGTGGTGGGTGGTGGATAAAGTGTGAGAGAGGTGGTGTGCCAAGGGATGAGTTGCAATGAATCCAAGCACTCCTATTTATAGGCTGAACAGAGGCCTGGGCACGGCCCCGTGTCCGCTGGGCACGGCCCCGTGCCTGTCTGACACTATCTCTCCTCATTAATTGTAATTCGCAATTACAATTAATGCGCCTGCAGTACTTTGGGCACGCCCCCGTGTTCACTGGGCACGGCCCCGTGGTGAGCAATAGAAGCTTCTACAGGTTTGTCTTTTCTGCTGCTTCTTGGGCACGGCCCCGTGCTCGCTGAGCACGGGGCGTGTTCAGCCTTCTGTTTTCCTTGTTTTGCTTGGGAGGATGCTGTCGAGGGGTCGGGCAGTCCACTTTTGATCCTTTTCTTGTATTTATGTTAGATTTAGCTGTCTTTTTGCTTCTTTTGTTAATTTGAGCTCATTTAATCCTGAAAATACAAAAGGAAGACAAAAACACACTTTTTCCAACATTAGTACTTAAAAAGGGTTAGTTTTATGCCTCATTTGATGTAATTTATATGTTGCATTTTACACACATCAACTTCGATAGACACTTTCATCTACAAACTCTTCAGGATCATCCTTGGACATATTAAGACCATATTCCATAGGTGTAGAAACTGTATTGCACTGATTCATTCTATATTTTTCTAGTAAATTTATCATATACTTCCTTTGTGACAGGATTATGTTACCATTTTCATACTGAACTTCCATACCGAGAAAATAATGCAATCTGCCCATATCTGTCATTTCAAATTCTTTTTTCAGTGTGTCTTTGAAATCAGATATCAACCTCATAGAGTTGCTAGCAATAATCAGATCGTCTACATATAGACATATCACTAATTTTCCTTCGTTAGTGTCTTTAACATAGAGAGTGTGCTCATAATTGCATTTTTTGAACTTGTGTTGTAGAAAATACATATCTATTCTGCTATACCAAGCTCTTGGTGCTTGTTTTAGACCATATAGAGCACGTTTAAGATGACATACCTTCTTCTCTTCTCCTTGCTTAATGTAACCTTGAGGTTGATCTATGTAAACTTGTTCCTCTAATTTCCCATTCAAAAATGCTGTTTTTACATCCATTTGATGTAGATGCCATTCATATTGTGCTGCAAGAGCCAATACTATTCGAACTGTTTCAAATCGGATCACCGGTGCAAACACTTCTTGATAATCTATTCCATATTTTTGCTTGTATCCTTTGACTACTAACCTGGCCTTGTATTTATCTACATTCCCTTTTTCATCATATTTTGTTTTGTAGATCCATTTCACACCTATAGGCTTTTGATGCTTTGGAGGATCCACAAGTTCCCAAGTTTGGTTTTTGTGAATAGATTCTATTTTTCTGTTCATTGCTTCTATCCATTTAGTATCCTTGCTAGCCTCCTCATACGTTGTTGGATCTGCACTATTGGTATAGAGAACGAAGTTGACTACTTGTCTTTCATTATATTTTTGTAGAACTTCGGCTTCGGTGAGAGCTCTCGTGTCTCTATATACACTATTAATACTCCTTGTATTGATAACTTCATTCTCCGAATCGGTTGAAGATGAATCATTTGCATTTAACTGTGAATGATCTGCTCCTGACTCTGTTTCTTGGTTCTCCTCTCCATGTTCGAGCGGTCCTGTGTTCTCCCCTATGTGTTCATGATCAGGTTGTGATTCTACATCTTGTGGTTCTGCAGGAATTTCTCTTTGAGTTTGACTTGCATCATCACTATCCGAAATAACAAACGGTACTTCTGACTCCTTCGAATCCATGACCCATCTCTTGCTTTCGTCAAACACAACATCACGGCTTATAATGGTTTTATTGGTTAGTGGATTATATAGTTTGTAGCCTTTACTACTTTCACTATAACCAATAAAGACTGTTTTTTCCGTCTTCTTGTCTAGTTTATCTCTATGCTGTTTAGGAATATGAGCATAGGCTAGACATCCGAATACCTTGAGATGTTGTACATTGGGCTTCCTTCCATTCCATGCTTCGTAGGGGGTTATATTTGGTCTAGTTTTCGTAACTGTTCGATTTAAGATGTATGTTGTACATGCCACTGCTTCAGCCCAATAACAATTTGGTAATTGTTTAATATTCATCATGCTTCTACTTAGCTCCATTAACGTTCTATTTTTCCTTTCGGCAACCCCATTCTGTTAGGGAGTGTAACTGTTGGTTAATTGATGACGTATTCCATTCAGTTTCAGGAAATCTTGAAAAGCTTTACTACAATACTCTCCTCCTCGGTCAGTTCTTATTGTTTTAACCGAATGATTGGATTGTTTTTCCTTCGAAGCTTTGAATATCTTAAAGTAATTGAGTGCTTCCGATTTAAATTTAAGGAAATATACCAAAGTTTTTCTCGAATAGTCATCAATAAAGGTGATGAAATACCTGCATCCTCCAATTGATTCTGTTCTCATAGGTCCACATATGTCAGAATGAACCAACTATAAAGGCTCAACGGCCTGCCACGTTGCTTTCTTTGATAATGACTTCCTCGTTTGTTTTCCTGAGATGCAACCTTCACATATGTCCTCGTTTTTCATTAACTTCGGTAATCCATGAACCAGTTCCTTGTTTCCCATATTGATTAGCATATCCATGTTTACATGACCATATCGCTTATGCCATAGGATTGACATGTCTTTAGTTGTCATGGTCATTGCAAAGTTTAAGTCACTTCCGAGACGTAACGGAAACATTTTGTTGCTCGTCATCTTGATATTACCTGTCGTATCATTCACTGCATCTTTAATAACGCACTGATTCCCTTGAAACATGACTGACTGTATACCCTTTTTGTATGAGTTGCCCCACACTCAACAGATTGTGTTTCAAGCCTTGCACATAAAAAACATTCGGTATCTTCCTGACTTGTCCCCTGATTGAGATTGAGACATCTCCGCTGCCCTGAACCTCCAGTTTCTTGTCATCTCCTGTCCTTACTTCCCGTTTTGACGATTCATCCAGTCGCGTAAACAAGTTCCTGTTTCCAGTCATATGGTTGCTGCAGCCGCTATCAAGATACCAGCAGTCTTCTTTGACTGCTTCCTCCATATTAAAAATCATGAACATTGTTTCATCATGTTCATCGCTCTCATCTTCCTTGTGAATTAACACGTTGTCTGTTTTATCGATCTCATCCTTTTGTCGACAGAACTTGCCTATGTGTCCAAGTTTCTGACAATGATAACACCGAATCATATTCAAGTTTCGTCCTTTGAATTTATTTCGTCCCTTTCCTCCAACATCAGTCCGAGATGTCTTGGATCTGTCTTAATTGATGTTTTGCATTTGGAACGCATGTTCTACCGGTGTATCTTCATAACGTTTCAATCTCAATTCATGAGATTGAAGGATTCCCATTAATTCTTCGGTTGAAATTTCTTCTAAGTTTTTCGTTTCCCCTACAGTAATTACTACTGACTCAAAATTTCGAGTCAGACTACGTAAAATTTTTTCAACAATTCGTTGTTCGCTTATTTTCTCTTCGTTCATACGTAATTGATTAACGATAAGAATTGTTCTATTGAAATAATCTTCAATAGATTCCCCCTCTTTCATTTTCAGCGAAACGAATTCACAACGTAAAGTTGGGAGTTTGATTATTTTTACCCGATTTCCTCCTCTGTATGATTTGTGTAGGATGCTCCATGCCTCTTTTGATGTCGTTGCAAGGGCAATTCTTTGGAATATAGTTTCATTCACAGATTGAAAAAGAATATGTAATGCTCGTCTATCTTTCTTGACCGATTCCCTGTGATTTGCAGTCGCTTCTTCTGTGGGGTTTGTTCCCAGTTCATGAATCCCTTCGTCGACAACATTCCATAAATCCTGTGATTCGAATAAAACCTTGATTTGGTGCCAGTGATAATAATTTTGCCCGGTGAGTTTTGGAATTTGAGTTTGAATTCCTTGTGCCTGATTCATGATTCATGTTCTGATCGATTTCAGTGATTGCAGGGATTTGATCGATGTGGCTCTGATACCACTATGTTGCAAATCTATCTTTGGGTTTTCGGTGAATGAGAATTAATTGTTCATAAAATGAATCGATGAAACATTCAGTAAATGATCCGAAGTATATATACATACATATATGGCGGATAACCGCCATGCCCTATATCTAAAAATAATAACATAAATAATGAAACTTATAATATCTAGCTTATAAACCTAAATAATTCTGTCTAACAATCCTTTCAACCTTCTCCCACATCCCTGTAGTATCACACAGATAACATGATATTCATCATCCCTATTGTGAGCTTCACAAGCAGTTTGACTTTGGATATTACTGGTAGAAAGTGATAAAAGGGAAGTACCGTTATTTCTCACGACCAAAATAGAGGTACTATTTATATGTGTAAAGTGCCTTTTAGATGGAGGTAAAGGGCAAACCGGTGCACGAGGCTCACTCATCCACAGGTTCTTGAGAGCGTCGGGCCAACTTGGAGCTAATGTACGCATCCTTACCATTAGTGACATCAAATATCTGGGCATGTATACTCTAGATACTAAAGTCCCAACAATCGGAGAAATCAAACTACCCTGCCCAGTAAAAACCGGGTCCCATAATTTATTTTTAATGCAAACTCTATATGAATATGAAAAAATGAGTTACAATTTCACTCACTACACATTAGCTCATGTTTATGTTCAAGAAAGAATGGAAAACTAACATGGGGAGGTGGCAACTTACTTATGCATGGGTTAGTTCAGTGGTAAGAGTCGCAAACTACTCGGGCCGGGTCATATTAAAAAGGTTCAGTTTGGTTGGGTCAAGGCAGGCCATTTTAGAAGAAAAAATATATATATCAAATGAGTAATAAATGGAGTTATTCAACAAGTAATTTGTGCAAGAATGGCTGCAACGCCCTCTTCCCCAACTCATTTTGATCGGAAGTTCCTCGGAAATCGAAAGTTTTATCTAGTGGTGTCTCTCCCTCCTTTCATTCGTCTTCCAGTAATGTCCCCATAGCAGCCGGTTTTCCTTTCTTTGTCTCCCGCCATTTACGTATCGCCGACATGATCCCCTCTACTAACCGGTCACACTGCACTCCAACCAACTGCCTTTTCAACTCCCCTTTCCTTCATATACTTTCTCACCCTTTCAGCATCCTCCCACATCCCTATAGAATCATACAAATTTGCAAGGATTATATAATATCCATCATTCGTCGGCTCACATTCAATTGCTCGTTTTGCAATCCGAGTACCCATTTCATGGTTGTTGTGAATTTTACAGGCACTTAACAAGGCACCCCACAAACCTCCATCAGGAACTACTCCGACCGGCATAGACAATACCAAATTTTCAGCCTCACCCAAATCACCCGACCTACCAAGAAGATCTACCATACAAGTATAGTGTTTAAGGCTTGGTTTCAGAGAATAATAATCCACCATTCTCCCAAATAAAGATTTTCCTTCGTCAACAAGCCCTGCGTGATTACAAGCTGAAAGAAGCGCAAGAAAAGTAAGCTCGTTTGGTTTAACATTTGACAGCTCCATCTCTCGGAACATATCTATTGCTGATGTGGCGTCTCCATGCAACCCATAACCAGATATCATCACATTCCAAGAAATTACATCCCTTTCGGTCATTTTCTTGAATATATTTTTGGATTTTTCAAGCTGTCCACACTTGGCATACATGTCAACTAATGCAGTGGCAACAGTTACATTTGACAAAAGCATTTCCTGCTGGTTTTCTTCTATATACTTGTGTATCTGAATACCTTTCTCAACCGATGCCATATGGGTACATGCAGAAAGCATGCTGATTAGTGTTGATGCTGTCGGTTTTGTGCCTTGCAAAATCATTTTATTAAACAAGGAAAACGCCTCGGAATAACGCCCATGGCGCGTATAAGTAGAAATCATTGTGTTCCAAGTGATAACATCTTTATCTGTCCTACAAAATAGCCTCTTTGCAGTTTCCAGTTCTCCAATGTTACCATACATATCTATGAGTGAATTTGAAACCGACACATGCTCATTCATTAATCTCTTTACAGCATAACCATGAAGACATCTCCCTATATTCATTTCTCTGACTTCTGAACATGAAGAAAGAGCTGATACTAGACTGTAAGGATCGGGATCGAGGCCAAAATCAAGCATTTTTGCAAACAAGTTTATGCATTTCGCCCCATTTCTTACTTTACCATAGCCATGTACCATTGCATTCCAAACTTCTTTGTCAAGAATACGCGCGGATTTGAATACATTCTCCGCGTAACTTATCAGTCCAAACTTACAGTACATCGATACCAACGCATTGTGAACCATCTGATCTTGATGATAGTTTCTTCGGACCATAAACCCGTGAAACGTTTTTCCAGCAGATGTGCAAGTTGAGTTAGCCAAACCAGATATCACACAACTGACTACCATTGGGTCTGGAATTATCCCATAAGCAAGCATTTCCATAAATCCACTTAAACAACGTCTAACACATCCCCATTTTCCATACACACCGATAATCGTCGTCCATGATTTTATGTCTTTCACGTCAACTTCACAAAACGACAAACAAGCCTCCTCAAGAGATCCGCATTTTGAGTACATGGACAAGATTGAAGATTTAACAGGAACCGAACATCCAAGTCCAGATTTTACAGCTGCTCCATGTAAGCATCGACCAGCATACACCACCTCCAAATCGCCACAGGCTTGGAATCCACCTTCTAACGTTCTAAAATTCGGCCTCTCGTCCGCTCTATACATCTCAAAAACACACCTCAATCCGTTATCACTCTCACCGTTACTCACATACCCGATAACAAGCGCAGTCCAAGCAACCACATCTCTCACAGGCATTTCATCAAACACCTGGCGTGCACTCTCCACACACCCGCATTTCGAATACATATACACAAAGGAAGCCCCGCTGTCATCAAAAAGCCCAACTTTAAACACCAGGCCATGTACAATCATACCAGCAACCAAGTCCCGAATCTCCGAACAAGCGGAAACAACGATGGGAACAGTAAACTGGTTAGGCAAAAGAGGAGTAAAAACCCTCATGGAATTATAAAAATGGAGACACTGTGAGTACATAGCATTGGAAAAATGGGCCTGGATGATGGAGTTCCAAAGGAAGATGTCTTTGTAGCCATGAAATGAGTGAAAAACTTGTGTGGATGAAGTGGGGTGGTGGAGATTGGCGTAAAGGGAGATGAGTTTAGAAGAAATGAAGACGTTGTTGGAGTGATTGCCTGTGGTGATGATGAAAGCGTGGTGTTTTGTGAGTGTTTGGAGGGGTGTAGGGGGGCGTAGAGATAGGAAGTTGTTGATGTGGTGAAGTATGAGGTTGGTGGTGGTTGCGGAAGAATGAAAGAAATGGTGGTGGTGGTAGTGTGGTCTGCCATGAATGCAAAGTGAAATGACTTTCTTGTATGTATACATGTAACTAGAGCAAGAGGTAGTGTGAAGAAGATGATGCTTCATGGTAATGCATCTCGTTATTGCAAATACTACGTGACCATCTATTAACTATTTGCATGAAAAACCCACCAAGGGGTTCGATCCTGAGCCGCACCTCGGTTTTCATCCGGCTGTTACTTCAGCGAGGCTTCTTGTGTGGAGGCAGTACGGTTTCCGATGGAACGCCGTAACCAAGTCTGGCCAACCCAGCGCGGGCCCGGTTAAGACAACGTAAGTCTGGACAGACTTGGCTAGGGCCGTCGATTAGGCGGTGTGATATTGGGTCACTAAAAAAGAAAGTTACCGTTCAAAAAAAAAGTTAGTTTATTATGTATGTATCTCTTTACCAATATTTCCCCTCCATCACTCTAAATAAAGAAATATTTTCGAAAATAGGGAAAAGTAAATTAATCTTATTTTAATATTATGAATTTATCACAAATTACCAAACAAAAAATGAGATGGGAGTTAATAACACAACTGAGTTTCAAGAATCTTCATCAAAATAAGAGCTTTCACAGTGAGTGTGTGTGCAAATTACCAAAGAAAATAAAGAATTTGAGGTGAATCAAGAAACCCAAATTGGGGTTTCACGTGTGTAAGAGAAGAAAGAAGTGCCAGCTAAAACAAGAATCAATAACTGGTACTTGAATAATTTGAAAAATCAAGAATATGAAAAGTCTCTTCCGCCATTTCCGATCAGTTTCCGGCACTGTGTAACATTCCTGTGATCGAACATGTGATTCCTTTTCATTGGTTCGATACCAGCATTGTTAGCGGAGTTTGGGTCTGATCGGTGTAGGCTTCTTTGTTTTTTCTTTTCGGTGTTGGTGTGTTATATCCAGTTCTTGATTGCTTAGTAGGTCTCTAATAGGTCGCGGCTATTGGCATAGTTCAGCTTGATCGATACGAATCCTATTAACCTTTTAAATATCCGTGATATCTTTGCTTCTTCTCCATGGGTAGGAGAGTTTGGAGGGGTCAGAATGATAGTTGGCATACGATCCTCAGCAGGAAGGAAGTTAGGAAGGAGAAAACCTTTGTCAATAGGGAACTTAGACTCCGTAATGCAACTTCATTTTTTATATCTAACCTTCTTGATTCTTGTACTCGAGCAACACTGTGGAAGTCTTTTGAACATTTGGATAACCTGGAGGATGCTTTCGTCCCTTTCAAAAAAGACAGAGCTGGGAATAAATTTGGATTCATAAAATTGTCCAATGTTAAGGAACCGGCTTGGTGGATTGATAAGCTGAAGGAAGTGCGAATTGACGGGGCGGTTATTGGTGTTAACCTAGCAAAATTCGACAGGGATGGATCGAAGACTGAGTTACGGAACAAGGGAGATAGAGTTTCGGTATTCTCCAGACTTCAAGTGGTGGAACCTGCTTCCAAACCCGTCAGGGCCCCGGGTGTGTCTTTTGCCCAACATCGGAAACAAAACTTACAGTTCTGTTGTAAAACCGAAAGGTAGCGACAACCCTACTACTTCTGTAGAACTACCCCCTATGAACACGGAGAGTCTCTCATCGGAGAAGCCAAAGACATTGACATCCTAAACAATTTGAAAGAACATCTCTCAGGGATCATGGAGGAAGGACTTAAGTTAAAATACCTGGGCGGACTTAAAGTTTTACTTTGCTTCCATTGCCCTGAGGAAGCGGAAGAATTTCCCTGCCAAAAGGTGAACGAGTGGGAGAAGTGGTTTTCGATACTTTACGTTTGGGAGGGTATCCCACCTATCTTTGAAAGAGTCGCTTGGATTAAAATCTTAGGTGTTTCTGTCTCTCTCTGGGACCGTCATGTGATCAATAAAATTGGTGAAGAAGTGGCAGGCTGTCACGACCCCCGACCTAGTTTCCTGGTTCGAACGCGGCGGGACAGAAAACCCGTGGTATTTGGTATTTAATTTGGCAGCGGAAATTTTAACAGGATCGGTTAACTGAAAATACTCCTTTATTTTATTTCAAGTTTCGAGATAAACCCCGTAATTTACAATAAAGGAATTTCACTGGGAAATCCCCTGATTACAAAAACATGTTTATTTATTTACTAAGCCACTTCATTCAAGCTGGTAGTGCTACGCGGCACTTTTTCCTTGTTCACAGTAAATCACCTGAAACATGTTTAAAAAGATTTTTATCAGCGGGGAAATACTGGCGAGTCATTCAATTTGTACAAAATGAGACATTGTTACAATTTACAGCATTAAGAGTTTTCACATTTGCCCTTATCTTAAAATTATCTGGTTCAGTTGTCACTCGATCGGATCTATGACTGTGGACATATCACTAATTAGGCTCGCCCACCTAAAGTGATAAATCATTAGTAGTAATGTGCACAAAACCCCCACTTACTGCCAGTAATTAAAGACTAGCAAAGACTTAATCACTGCAAAGTATAACTGGAAAACATTTAGGGTTTTACAAAGCAACTTGATAAAAAGAGAATGACTCACATTACAAGTTTAGACAGTCAGAGTATGCCTACTGATTAAGCCTGGTAACCTAGTTAAAAATAACAATGCAAACGAAACTAGGTTAGTAAATTAATACAACATTTACGATAGCTCACGAGATCAAAACCCTCACGACGAATGACAAAGTATAGCCCGTATTCAGGCAACACTTAAACATCCATCGGATCAGTTTTAATCGATCGGACATTGTATCATAGCAGTGATCGAGTTATTACCCTGTTGTCGCAGCAGAGGTTCGGGATTATAACAACTTTTGAACGAAACAGCGTATAACTTAATGTGTGTAGTGAATTTTTACGTCGAAACAATCAGACCATGCAAGTGCCAAACCCCTGCATTATATACTGGATTTTGGTCTCCCCCGCGTGTCGTGCCAGGCACCCTGGCCTCTGGCGCGTGTCGCGACAACGACCAGTTTAGGCTAGGGTAGCCTCGTGTCCAGTATAGCCTTGGTGAGTTAGCTTCAAACGAAAATTCGAGTTTTACTTCATTTTTATGGATAATTATCCATTAGGGGATACCCCCCTTGAGTTTTAGGGGGCCCTGATCCCAGTTTTGACTGTTTTAAAAATTTTACGGATCGTGCAATACTACTTAGGGGTCTCAATTAGGGTTTCCTAATGTGCATTAATAAAATAAGGAATAATAATTTTGGAAAGGGTTGTTACACCCTCCCCACCTTGTTTAAAATCTCGTCCTCGAGATTTATTGGAACAAGTAAAGGTACTTCCGCTTCATTTCCGATTCCAGTTCCCATGTATACTCTGGTCCTCTTTTCGAATCCCATTTTACTTTGACCAGCACTAATTTCTTGTGCTTGACCTTTCTGTCTTCTATTTGGAGAGGTTTCTCAAAGAATTTTAGCTTTTCATTTACCTCTACATCTTGAAGAGGTACTACCAGTGATTCATCAGATAAACACTTTTTATGATTGGATACATGAAATACATTATGTACCCCGGCTAGCTCTTCTGGTAGTTGTAGTTGATAGGCAACTGGTCCTATTCGTTGGGTAACTGTGAATGGTCCTATGTATCTTGGACTCAGCTTTCCTTCCTTACTGAATCGAACTACACCTTTCCATGGTGAAAATTTTAAGAGTACTTTGTCTCCAACTTGAAATTCTAGTGGCTTGCGTCGATTGTCTGCATAACTTTTCTGAAGATCTCGAGCGGTTTTCAGTCTTTCCTTGATTTGAGTTATCTTGTCGATGGTTTCCTGAACAATCTCGGGACCTGATAATTGACTTTCTCCTATTTCTGCCCAACAGACTGGAGTTCTACACTTCCGTCCATATAGTGCTTCGAACGGGGCAGCACTGATACTTGTATGATAACTATTATTATAGGAGAATTCAATTAAGGGTAGGTGGTCATCCCAGTTTCCACCAAAATCTATTACACATGCCCTTAGCATGTCTTCCATTGGATTGTCCTTTCACTTTGTCCATCTGTCTGCGGATGGTATGCAGTACTTAGGTTTAATCGTGTCCCCATTGCTTGTTGGAAGCTTGTCCAAAAATGTGAAGTGAAACGACTATCCCTATCTGATACAATGGAGAGTGGAACTCCATGTAGTGACACTACCTCGTCTACATATAGCTTAGCCAATTTTTCCATGATAAAGGTTTCCTTCATTGGTAGGAAATGAGCTGATTTGGTTAATCGATCTACAATCACCCAGATTGCATCGTTACCCTTTCTGCTTTTGGGTAGCTTAGTAACAAAATCCATTGTTTTGAGTTCCCATTTCCATACAGGCATTTCTAACTGTTGAAGCAAACCTGAAGGTTTCTGGTGTTCTGCCTTAACTTGCGAACAAGTTAGACACTTAGAAATGTATCTAGCTACGTCCTTTTTCATTCCTATCCACCAGAAGTTATTTCTTAAATCTTGATACATCTTGTTATTACCAGGATGCATCGTATACCTAGATTTATGGGCTTCCTCTAAAATCTTATCTCTTAAATCTCCATGTCTAGGTACCCAAATCCTTTTCTTATGGAATCTCCAAATTCCATCAGTCCCTTGTTCTAATTCCTTTATCCGTCCTTTCATTCCTTCAGCATCTTCCTTGATTGCTGTTTCATGAACGTTCTTCAGTTGTTCCATTAAATCTAACTGTAGATTTAATCTAAGAGCACGAACTTGCCTTTGCTTTTCATGATATTTACAAATTTATCCAAATACGTATATCGTCGATGAAGACAATTACAAATTTATCCAATGTCACACCCCGATTTCCACGTGTCTCACCAGTGGGGGATTATCGTGACGTAATTGGCAACAATATAGTCAAACCACACAATATATGAATGCACAGCGGAAGCATAAAGATAATTATATTTCAACCATTGTTTGTAATATCAAATGTATCACGAATAGTCGAAAAGTATCCACAGGGGATCAAATACAAATAAAAATATAAGTTTTGTTCAACAGACATAGGCATCTTAAGCTTGCGAGACTCGTTATTGATGCTAAGGAGATTTATCCAGCCAATTACGCTTAGTACCTGCATTTAATCTTTTTGGAAAAATACGTCAGTTTACACTGGTAAATACATTCAACCGACACTTTTGTAAAAATGTTTATTAAAATTGATTTGAATGCACAAGGCACAAACTCTTTTATAACTTGGGAGAATTTTTTAAATTTATAATCTTGTGAACGGATTACATGTTCCTTATGCGTTCAGTAGCCCGGATCTTGTCCGGGTTAAAGATTAATAGACACACCACATCAACTATTTATGCACTGACGAGTGTACGCCTACACTCCGCGCTTAGGTCGTGGCCATTTCATAAAATGCTGCCAGGGATATCCGGGACATGGTCATTAACCCCCCAAAAGCTTTTAAGTAAACAAGACTGTTTAAACGAGCCGATCAAATTTATTCAATTACCCACTCAACGGTGGAGAATTTGATGCCCGATCAAGCGGTATACTATATACCGTAACCCAAGCCCGTATAACGGAAAATAAGTTAAAAGTATTTACCTTTGCAAGTATAAATCCTTAATCGAATAAATTGCAAATAGCTTTTACTGGTCTCCTATTCTGGAACGAAGGTTTAAAATAACCTATTAGAATCCTAACGGGTCTTTAATTTAGCCGTAGCTTAGACCGGTCAGTTTCAAAGGATAATTACGGTTTAATCGCGTGAAAGGCGAAAACCGGGAATGGAATGTGATTTGGACCCAAAAAGTTTGAAGACTTGTTTTATATGGGTATAATAACCACACTTTGGATTTTGGGGTCAAAACAATATGGTTTGACCCGTTTCGGCTAGTTTATGTAAACTAGTTACATAAGCCGAACCGTGCGCGCAAAAAGGCGCAACGGGTAACCGTAAGAGTCCTACACTGGTTTCCTAAGTCAATATGCTTTAAAGAGGTTGTGGTATCAGTAGGATACCTTCCATAATGCCCGTAACGAGTTTAAATCCATTTTATGCCCCGTAGGGGTATTTCGGTCTTTTTAAAGATTATAAAAGAGGTTTCTGAGTTCTACAGGAAATCTGAGTTTCCCGAACAGTTTATAAAGTCCAAAATACTTTATTTATTATTCAAAATCAGTAGCAACTGGAATCGGGTCAAAAGACCTTGTAGAACTCAAGTTATGGCCGAAAAGGGTATATTCGGTATTTACCGAACCGTTGCCATAACCGCAGGTTATGAGCAGGTTAAAAATAATTAAAAATCTTTAAAAATCCCAAAATATTATTTTACATCAGTGTGTAAAAGGTTTGGTGTCGAAATCTGGGTTTAGATAGGCGTTATGCTAATTGCGCTATTTAATTACTAAAGTTTCCGTAATTTGCGCTATTTAGCATAACTCCTATTCTGGACCTCGGATTGACGTGAAATTTTAGGGACATGTTTAGAAATCAGTAACTAAGGTTATGGTCCTTTCACATGTCCGAAATTCTCGTTTTAAATTGAAAAGGGCGTTACGGTCAACTTTTAAGCATTTAACGGAAAGGTGTAAAAGACTCGGACAAACAACGAACCGGTCACAGAGGGTTATACCATCATGTAACCTGGTCCTAAGAGAGTCCTAAGGCATATCTAAATCATATTTTAACGGGTCAGAACTGAAGTCAATGCAAAAGTCAAAGTTTTGCGACTTTCGGCTCCGAACCGGGTCAAAACAGTAAATGGTCAGATCAAACAAGCTTAGACTAGTTAATATACTTATTATCATGTTTTATGAGTGCTAAAACAGGTTACACATCATCTACATTACTGATTATGCATGAAATCGCAAAATAGCATTTCTGTTGACTTTTTCTAAGCACGTTTGACTCGACATTCGGACTAGTTAGAGTGGGAATCAGAGGGTGCCCTTTTAGGGGTTTAAAGCCCACATGATTACCAACATATAACTATCTTTGATTCGACAAACCACTGGACCATTTGTGATTTATCGCAAAGTCAATCGTTAATTACGACGGATTGACTTTTAAGCTAAACTATGCAAAAACTAAGCCATAAAAGTGTAGGCATACTTACAGAAGCTTGGTGCACGACTAGAGATGTTAGAGGAATGCTTTAGAGCTCCAGAGATGAACTAGAAGGCAGGTTTGAGGTGTGTTGAACATTGGTGCAATGCATTGCCTTTTATAGTGAAAATTTTGGCATAGGATCATTATAACACACTCTACAATGGTTCATGGATGATCAGCAGGTGTCCTATAGTGTTAGGGGACATGTAGAGGGCGCCCATGCTTCAATTAATGCATCAATGAACGTTTACAAGCTCAAACATTGAATCTGTCCAAACTTTCTGCATCTGGGACTGTCACGCGGCCCGCATTAAGATTCAAGCAACTCACACGCGGGCCGCCTGAATCTTTAAGTCAGAAAACAAATCTGCAGGTGGCGCGCGGCCCGCATTAGCTTGCTGGTTTCAATCACGCGGCCCGCCTGAGGTCTGATTTCGAAGATTTTCAAATCTTTTGTAATCATTAACCTGACCTTTCGGTTTCGAAGGGGTAACTTTGCGATTTGGCCCTCGATTATTTACAATTAAGGGCCTCGTGACTTTTACCCGCATTGTTAAGTCCCCGGTTAGTTTAATTACTATCCGAAAAGCCTTAACTTTTATTGTTGACGCTTTTAACCCCTCGCATACGAATTTGATCATAACTTTCTCGTTTTAAAACGGAACTTCGCGAAATTTATATCGTATATTCTAGCGAGCGTATTTTACTGTTACAAAGCCTTGGGTTCGTCAAAGGGTCACTCAGAGGTATAAATTAAACATGTTGACACAATTGACCCCTGTAGCTTGTAATCTCTCACTTTCTCCCGCGTTTCGCTCCGTACGATCCATGATTTATTCGTTTGAAGGTACGAGCATCATTTAGGGTTACTATACAGTATATTTACCCCTCGTTGACATTTCTAATCCTCGAATTTACATACTTTCAAGTTTTGTCAACTCTAGTCCTTTATTTAGTATTTAATACCACGTGTAAACTCATGACACGTGTCAACACATTATTGGACACAAAATTTCGAGGTGTTACATCCAAATACGGCTTACAGATCCGGTTCATTATGTCCATGAATGCAGCAGGAGAATTTGTTAATCCAAAGGGCATGACTGTAAACTCGTAGTGGCCATACCTAGTCCTGAAAGCAGTTTTAGGTATGTCTTCTTCTTGTACCTTCAGCTGATGGTATCTGGAGAGCAAATCTATCTTAGAGAAATATCTAGCTCCTTGAAGATGATTAAAAAGATCATCAATCCTAGGTAATGGGTATTGATTCTTAATTGTAACCTTATTCAATTCCCTATAATCGATACACATCCGCATCGAACCATCCTTCTTTTTCACAAATAACACAGGTGCTCCCTAAGGGGATGAACTAGGTTGAATGAATCCTTTTCCTAACAATTCATCTAACTGCTTTTTCAATTCTAACATTTTGGTGGGTGCTAACCGATAAGGTGCCTTAGCTATTGGTGCGGTTCCAGGGATTAGATGAATTCTAAACTCTACTTCCCTACTGGGCGGTAATCCAGGTAGCTCTTCTGGGAATACATCCGGGTATTCTGATACTACTGGAATTTCGTTAAGTTCCTTGCTTTTCGTGTTAATGATTACCGAAATCATATACACTATTCCTTCTTTTCGTTCATAACTAGCAACTTTCATTACTGAAATGAACTTGATTGGTTTACGCGGCTTATCTCCTGTTATCAAAATTACTTCCCCTGCTGGCGTATGAATTTCTATGGAATTCTTATCACAAAGGATTCGAGCATGGTTGGCTACTAACCAATCCATTCCTAACACGACATCGAATCCAGCTAAATTCATAGGTGGCAGGTTTGCAGAAAATTTATGTCCTGAAAGTTCTATTTTTCCTTCTCGAAGAACCTTATCAATATTAACAGAATTTCCTTCTGTCGTTTCTACCGTATAAATTTGCTTAAGTTTGGTTAAAGGTTGCTTAAGAGCTTGGCAGAATGAAGTATTTATAAAACTTTGGTTTGCACCAGAGTCAAATAATACTTTTGCGTAAACATCATGTACAAGAAACGTACCAGCTATCACATCTGGAATCAGATCTGCTTCTTGAGTTGTCAGCTGAAAGGCTCTTGCATTCTTCTTATTGATTCCTTAGGCAAGTTTGGATTTGTTATCAGCTGGCTTAACCAATTTTGGGCAATCAGGCTTAAAGTGTCCTGTTTCGCCGCAGTTGTAGCAGATTACGGATTTCTTCCTGCATTCCTCCTCTTGGTGGCCTGGTCTCTTGCAGAAATTGCAATTTTCTTTACATTTTCCAAAATGTTTCTTTTTACAATTCCCGCAAAATGGCGGTGTGGAAGACTGCCCGGTTCCCTTTTTCTTGAAATTACTACTATTATTACCCACACGAAATCCTTGGGTAATCTTTTGAGCCAATTCCTTTTTCCTATTTTCTTCTCTCGTGCGCAGCAGTCCGTCAGTCAATGTGTTTGCTAATTCGACCGCATCGTCAACCGTGCGGGGTCTCGCAGCTTTGACTATATCACGAATCTCGCTAATTAGCCCCCAAATATAGCGAGAAATAAGCACCGGTTCTGGCAAAGCCAGAGTTGGTACAATTCTAGCATACTCGAAGAATTTCGAAGTATACCCTCGACAATCAACATCCACCATCCGGTGGTTCAGGAACTTATTTGTCATTTGTTCCTTTTCATAGGCGGGACAAAATTTTCTTTCTACTAATTCCTTAAATTCCTCCCAACTCATGGCATAAGCCACGTCACTTCCCTTGGCCTGCAGCACCGTGTTCCACCATTCTAATGCCTCTTCCTTGAAAAGGTGGGATGCATACATGACCCTCTCTTCTTCAGCACATTTACTTATTTTAATTACTGCTTTGGTCTTTTCTAACCAACGCAGTGCGGCAGTCGTGTTGGTGCATATTTGTGACAACAGCTTAGATTTGGTCTTTGGATATCTTGTAATTAGTTAAACGATAAACGGTTAGCGGGTTTAGCTTTGTATATGTGAAATAATAGAGTTTGGGCTAAACAAAACCCAGTTGGGTCATAGGGGGACAAATTGGGCTTTGACTGTAACAACTCTCACTAAATATTAATGCTTATTGTGCTAATTGTCTAATAAGGAAACCCTAATTAAGAAACCCTAGTAGTTATGCATTAACCCTAAAATTTTCAGAACAATCAGAATCAAGATCAGGGCCCTAAAACTCATGGGGGGGGGGAGTAAACCCTAATTGATAATTATCCTCCGAAACTCGTTGTCTAAATTAGGAATTCACGAACTGTCAACTCAGCAGGGCTACCCAGGTGACAAGCCTACCCTAGGCTAGGTAGACATGCCCCGCGACACGTGACAGGTGTCATGGATTCTTTCGCGACACGCGGGAGGTGCAAGTTTCGGGTATAAATAGGGGGCCTTGGGACTTGAATTCTGACACTTGTTCGACGTTAAAGTTCCATATATACTACGAGATATTAGCTGTTTACTACAAAACACACACTGCACGAAACGCTGCCATGACAAACAGGGTAATAACTCGATCACTATTACGATACAACATCCGATCGATTGAAACTATCCAACGAATGTTTAAGTGCTGCTCAAATTGGGTTTATACTTTGTCATTCATCGTTAATTCGATGGATGTTTAAGTATCGCACTTTGTCATTTGTTGTGAGGGTTTTAATCTCGTGAATTGTCGTAAATGTTGTATTAGTTACTAACCCGGTTCGTGTGCATTGTTATTTAACATAGGTTAACAGGCTAATCAATAGGCTACGCTCTGCTTACATAAATCTGCATTGTGAGTCATTCTCTTTTTATCAACTGTTTTACAAAACTCCAAGTTATTTTTAAAGTTATAATTACAGGGATTAAGTCTTTGTAATCACCAAATTACAGCCGGTATGTGGGGGTTTTGTATACATTACTTGTTTCCCGTCACACTTGGACAAACGGGTAGCCAAGGGGTGATCTGACCACAGTCACAAACACTATTGGACAAATGGGCTAGCCAATAGAGGGTCGAGTGACAAATACCGTGGGTATATGGTTGATAAACAGAAACATTGTAATCGCTCTTAATACTGTAAATTATAACAAATGCGTCATTTTAAATAAACTGAATGATTCACTCAGTATTTCCCGCTGACAAAACCTTTTTCAAACATGTTTCAGGTGATCTAGTGTAATTCAGGAAAAAATGTCGTGAAGCAGTACAAGTTTCAAAGAAGTGGCTCAGAATAAAAATAAAAGAAACATGTTTTGTAAAAATAAAAGATTTCCCAGTGAAATCACTCTATTGTAAATTACCAAATTTTATCCTTAATGTATGTAATAAATCAACCGGGCTTTTCCAATACTAAATCGATCCCGATAAAGTCTTCAGCTGTCACTTTAAATTAATAAATACCACGGGATTCCTGTCCCGCGGCTCCTGACCAGGTCAGACCTGGTACGTGGGCCGTGACAGGAAAAGGTGGTATCAGAGCCACTGATTTAAACTTACTGCTAAATTTAAGCCTATTAAAGTATTTGGGGAAATACTTAAAATTTCTAATTGATATTCTGTGATTATGTGTTTTATTAACTAATTATTTGTTAGTTACAGTATGGGTAAACAAAAACTTTCGGCTATCTATCATAAATTAGATACTTCACCTAAAGAAAAAGGAACTTCCTCTAAATACCCAACAGATATGGATGAAGGAATATTTGTCCGTAAAGCCCAGTTTGAAAAGCCACTTTCTCCCAGAAAAAGAAATTTGATTATTAGGAAAAGTCAAGAGAAAGGAAAGAAATCACAACCAAAGAAAGTGAGGTTTAATCCAGAAATCCAGGAAATAGGCAATCATCCACCTTGGGAAGACAAATTAGATGCAAAATCGGCAGATCTTTATATGTTAGCTACTGTAGCAGTAAATGCGAACCTTTAAACTACCGGTCCCCTAATCTATTGTTAGCACTCCTATCCAGAAACCCACTACCCAGTAAATAAATAAGTTACAATAAATCCTAGTGTGTTTAAATTTCAGTTGTTCTTTGTATTAAATTAATTACACGATATGCAATAATACTTAAATAGTATTTGTGAAATTTTGTTATAAAATTTTAACTTAGCATTTTTGTGCATTTTACATATATGCTAAACAACATGAGTGAGCTATCTGAAGCTTTTCAGAATCTCAATCTCTATCCTGTACCAATAGAAGTTTCCAACGACTTCACTAGTTACATTGCTGAATTGGAGGAACCTATGGAATTTAAAGCTCCACCTCCGGAGAAAGCAAAACCTAAGAAAAGAAGATATGTAGGATGGAGAAAAGTGCGCAGGAGGAAACCAGCAACTAGGAAAGTTCCAAAAAATAGAAAATCCTATGGATAAAGGAAAAGGGATCGAGACTGGAGAGAGTTCTAGGCCAACAGGGATAGAAATCAGGGAAAATTCTAGGCAAACAGGAATAGAAATTGGAGAAAGTTCTAAGCAAACTGAAGAAATAACATTTCAAGAAGTGATAGATCGCCTACTGGCAAGTTGTGATGTCATTAGACCTATCAACAACAATCTCTACCCTTATCCTGCTCAAACCCAACTTCCAGTGAATTGGGAACCAGCCATTCCAGACCCTCTAATCCAGGCTCAACCTTTGGGAATGGACGAGTGGTCGACTAACGGCTAGCAGTTTCAAAACATAATAAATAGTCCTTATACTTTTCTCCCTCAGTTTGACCCAGAACCTATACCAAACCCGCCGATGAGCAACGAAAACTTAGCCGAACTCCGCCAGTTTGGCGAAGAACTGATAGGTACAGGGAATAGGATCCGGGAAATAGGAGAACAAATCTCCTGGAAATACGACGAAAGGGAGCATCGCTACTAAAATGCCAGCTGACAAAAGAATAGGGGAGGGGTTCTGAGAAGCTATGTTTGTATAATAATAGTAATGACTAAAATATAAACTTTGTAAAATAGGTTACAAAATATAACTCTGTAAAATAGCTCAGGAATAAAATGTTGTAAGATAAACAGTGTATGGATGCCTAATATAATCTATCAAAATGGAAGTCGAGAAATCGACAATTTTGGCTATATATGTGTTGTAAAAAGATTTATGTGATTATGTGCAATTGATTTGTTAAATTAACAATTGTTTGACACTAATAGTTTATACCTATAATAATTATCAGATGGAAAACGCTAGTAATGAACCAGTTAATGAAGGGAATCAATCTGAGCAGAATCAGGAAAATCAATTTATGACTAGGCAAGATATCGGGAATATTGTTGCCCAAGGGATAACCAATGCTATTCCAGCAATCCTGGCTGCCACTCAAAAACCTGCTGAACCTCAACAAATTATTCCTAGTAAACGTACTCAAGAAGATAATTTAAGTAATAGTGTAAACGGAGGCGGCAATCATGATAATCATGACAATGATCCGCGGCAAGCCCCACTTCTTAAGAAAATGAAAGCTGCAACACCTGGTTGCACTTACAAAGAATTCCTTGCCTGTAAACCAGCAGGATTTGCAGGTAATGAAGGCGCAACTGCAACACTGCGTTGGTTAGAGAAAACCGAAGCAGTAATTGCAATAAGTAAATGTGCCGAAGAAGACAAGGTGATGTATGCATCACACCTTTTCAAAGAAGGGGCACTAGAATGGTGGAATACGGTACTTCAAGCCAAAGGAAGAAATGTGGCCTATGCCATGAATTAGGAAGAATTTAAACAATTAATGGAAAGAAAATTCTGTCCCGAATATGAAAAAGAACAAATGGAGAATAAATTCCTAACCCACCGGATGATAGGTGTAGATTGTCGAGGATATACTTCGACTTGCTTCGAATATGCTAGAGTGGTACCAACACTGGCTTCGCCAGAACTGGTACTCATTTCTCGCTATATTTGGGGATTAATTGGCGAAATCCGTAATATCGTTAAAGCTGCAAGACCTCACACTATTGACGATGCTGTGGAATTAGCTAATACCCTAACTGATGAACTGGTGCGCACAAGAGAAGAAGATCGAAAGAAGGAATTGGCTCAAAAGATTACCCAAGGAATTCGTGTGGGTAATTTCAAGAAAAGAGGAACGGGACAGTCCTCATCTCCTCCTCTCTGCAGAAATTGAAAAAAGAAGCACTATGGAAGATGCAATATGATCTGCAACTTTTGCAAAGCAGTAGGACATCGTGAAGAAGATTGCAGAAAGAAAACAAGAATTTGCTATAACTGTAGAGAAACTGGACATTTCCAATCAGAATGCCCTAAGTTAGCCAAACCAATGGACAATAAAGCGAAGATGACTGATGAGCTACAAAGAAGAATGCACGAGCATTTCAACTAACTACTCAAGAAGCAGAACTCATTCCAGATGTGATAGCCGGTACGTTCTTAGTGCATAATGTGTATGCAAAAGTATTATTTGACTCTGGTGCAAACCAAAGTTTTATTAATACTTCATTCTGCCAAGCTCTTAAATTACCTTTAACCACCCTTAGGCAGATTTTTACGGTCGAAACGGCAGATGGGAATTCTGTTAACATAGATAAGGTTTTGCAAGAAGGAAAGATAGAACTCTTAGGCCATAAATTTTCTGCAAACCTGTTACCTATGAAGTTAGCCGGATTCGATGTCGTGTTAGGAATGGATTGGTTAATAGCCAACCATGCTCGAATCCTTTGTGATAAAAATTCCGTAGAAATTCGTACCCCTACAGGAGAGGTAATTTTAATTACAGGAGATAAGCCACGAAAACCATTGAAATTCATTTCAATAATGAAGTCGGCTAGTTATTCAAGAAAACAAGAAGTAGTGTATATGATTTTTGTAATCATTAACACTAAAAGTAAGGAACTTCAGGACATCTCTGTAGTCTCAGAATACCCATATGTCTTTCCAGAAGAATTACCTGGGTTACCACCCGATAGAGAAGTAGAGTTTAGAATTCATCTAATTCCTAGAACTACACCAATAGCCAAGGCGCCTTATCGATTAGCACCCACTGAAATGCTAGAATTGAAAAAGCAGTTAGATGAATTTCTAAGCAAAGGTTTCATACAACCTAGTTCATCCCCTTGGGGAGTACCAGTGTTGTTTGTGAAAAAGAAAGATGGATCGATGAGAATGTGTATCGATTATAGGGAACTGAATAAGGTTACAATCAAGAATCGATACCCATTACCTAGGATTGACGATCTTTTTTATCATCTCCAGGGAGCTAGGTATTTTTCTAAGATAGACTTACGCTCCGGATATCAACAATTGAAAGTACAAGAAGAAGACATACCGAAAACTGCTTTCAGAACTAGGTATGGTCATTATCAGTTTACAGTCATGCCCTTCGGATTAACGAATGCACCCGCAGCATTCATGAACATGATGAATCGGATTTGTAAACCATATTTGGATAAATTTGTAATTGTCTTCATTGATTATATACTTATGTATTCCAAAAGTCAGGAAGAACATTGTGAGCATCTACATGCACTCTTAACTTTGTTAAGAAAGGAAAAGTTGTACGCCAAATTCTCGAAGTGTGAATTCTGGCTACAAGAAGTACAATTCTTAGGTCATGTGGTGAATCACGAAGGTATTCACGTAGATCCCTCTAAAATAGAAGCAATCACTAAATGGAAGGTCCCACAAACAGCTATGGAAGTCAGAAGCTTTCTAGGCTTAGCTGGATACTACAGACGATTTATTAAGGATTTTTCTAAGATAGTTGTACCCTTGACTAAGTTAACCTGTAAAGCAGTTAAGTTTGAATGGGGACCTAGACAAGAAGAAGCTTTTAAGATTTTAAAGCAAAGGTTGTCAAATGCTCCAATTCTAGCCCTGCCTGAAGGAACGGAAGATTTTGAAGTCTACTGTGATGCTTCAAAATTAGGATTTGGATGTGTACTAATGCAACGCAAGAAGGTAATTGCGTATGCCTCCAGGCAATTGAAGAAACACGAGGAAAATTATACAACGCATGACTTAGAGTTAGGAGCTATAATTTTTCCCCTTAATATTTGGAGACATTATCTGTATGGAAGTAAGTTTACTGTTCATACAGATCATAAAAGTTTAAGGTACGTATTTGGGCAAAAAGAATTGAACATGAGGCAAAGAAGATGGATGGAAATCCTAAGTGATTACGACTGTGATATTCAATATCTCGAAGGAAAAGCAAATGTAGTTGCAGACGCTTTAAGTCGTAAGTATCATGAAAAGCAAAAACGAGTCCGTGCTCTTAGATTAAATCTACAATTAGATTTAATGGAACAACTGAAGAAAGTTCAAGAAACAGCAATCAAAGACGATTCTGAAGGAATGAAAGGATATATAAAGGAACTAGAACAAGGAAATGATGGAATTTGGAGATTCCATAAGAAAAGAATTTGGGAACCTAAGCAAGGAGAATTAAGAGAAAAGATTTTAGAGGAAGCCCATAAATCTAGGTATACCATACATCCCGGTAACAATAAGATGTACCAAGATTTAAGGAATAATTTCTGGTGGATAGGTATGAAAAAGGATATAGCTGAATACGTATCTAAGTGTCTTACTTGTTCACAAGTTAAGGCAGAACATCAGAAACCTTCAGGACTACTACAACAATTAGAAATTCCTGCATGGAAATGGGAACTCATAACAATGGATTTTGTTACTAAGTTACCCAAAACCAGAAAAGGTAATGATGCGATTTGGGTAATAGTGGATCGATTAACCAAATCAGCTCATTTTCTACCTATGAAGGAAACCTTTAGCATGGAAAGGTTAGCCAAGTTGTACATAGACGAAATAGTATCCTTACATAGAGTTCCACTCTCCATTGTATCGGATAGGGATAGTCGGTTCACTTCCCATTTTGGACTAGTTTCCAGGAAGCAATGGGAACCCGACTAAATTTAAGCACTGCATATCATCCACAAACAGATGGACAAAGTGAAAGGACAATACAAACTCTAGAAGACATGCTCCGAGCATGTGTAATTGACTTTGGTGGTAACTGGGATAATCACTTACCCTTAATTGAATTCTCCTATAACAATAGTTACCATTCAAGCATTGAAGCTGCCCCATTCGAAGCACTGTATGGACGCAAGTGCAGAACTCCAGTTTGTTGGGCAGAAATAGGAGAAAGTCAATTATCAGGTCCTGAAATTGTGCAAGAAACCACTGACAAGATAACTCAAATTAAAGAAAGACTGAAGATTGCTAGAGATCGCCAGAAAAGCTATGCAGACAATCGCCGCAAACCACTAGAATTTCAAGTTGGAGACAAAGTACTTTTGAAAGTCTCTCCTTGGAAGGGAGTAGTACAATTTGGTAAGAAAGGAAAGATGAGTCCAAGGTACGTAGGGCCATTTCCAGTATTGCAACGAATAGGACCAGTTGCTTATCGTTTACAACTACCAGAAGAACTAGCTGGAGTACATGATGTGTTTCACGTATCCAACCCCAAGAAATGTCTCTCAGACGAATCCCTGGTAGTACCTCTTCAAGATGTAGAGGTAATGAAAAGTTAAAATTTGTAGAGAAACCACTACAGATAGAAGATAGAAAGATCAAGATTCTCAAGCACAAACGACTAGTGCTAGTCAAAGTCAAATGGGATTCAAAAAGAGGACCAGAATACACTTGGGAGCTGGAATCAGAAATGAAGCGGAAATATCCTCGCCTATTCCAGTAAATCTCGAGGACGAGATTTTTCTTAAGGTGAGGAGGATGTAACAACTCTCACTAAATATTAATGCTTATTGTGCTAATTGTCTACTAAGGAAACCCTAATTAAGAAACCCAAGTAATTATGCATTAACCCTAAAACGAACAATCAGAATCAAGATCAGGGCCCTAAAACTCAGGGGGGGGGGGGTAAACCCTAACTGATAATTATCCTCCGAAACTCGTTGTCTAAATTAGGAATTCATGAACTGTCAACTCAGCAGGGCTACCCAGGTGACAAGCCTACCCTAGGCTAGGTAGACATGCCCCGCGACACGCGACAGGTGTCGTGGATTCTTTCGCGACACGCGGGAGGTGCAAGTTTCGGGTATAAATAGGGGGCCTTGGGACTTGAATTCTGACACTTGTTCGACGTTAAAATTCTATATATACTACGAGATATTAGCTGTTTACTACAAAACACACACCGCACGAAACGCTGCCACGACAAACAGGGTAATAACTCGATCACTATTACGAGACAACGTCCGATCGATTGAAACTATCCAACGAATGTTTAAGTGCTGCTCAAATTGGGTTTATACTTTGTCATTCGTCGTTAATTCGATGGATGTTTAAGTATCACACTTTGTCATTTGTTGTGAGGGTTTTAATCTCGTGAATTGTCGTAAATGTTGTATTAGTTACTAACCCGGTTCGTGTGCATTGTTATTTAACTTAGGTTAACAGGCTAATCAATAGGCTATGCTCTGCTTACATAAATCTGCAATGTGAGTCATTCTCTTTTTATCAACTGTTTTATAAAACTCCAAGTTATTTTTAAAGTTATAATTACAGGGATTAAGTCTTTGTAATCACCAAATTATAGCCGGTATGTGGGGTTTTGTATACATTACTTGTTTCCCGTCACACTTGGACAAACGGGTAGCCAAGGGGTGATCTGACCACAGTCACAGACACTATTGGACAAATAGGCTAGCCAATAGAGGGTCGAGTGACAAATACTGTGGGTATATGGTTGATAAACAGAAACATTGTAATCGCTCTTAATACTGTAAATTATAACAAATGCGTCGTTTTAAATAAACTGAATGATTCACTCAGTATTTCCCGCTGACAAAACCTTTTTCAAACATGTTTCGGGTGATCTAGTGTAATTCAGGAAAAAGTGCCGTGAAGCAGTACAAGTTTCAAAGAAGTGGCTCAGAATAAAAATAAAAGAAACATGTTTTGTAAAAATAAAAGATTTCCCAGTGAAATCACTCTATTGTAAATTACCAAATTTTATCCTTAATTTATGTAATAAATCAACCGGGCTTTTCCAATACTAAATCGATCATGATAAAGTCTTCCGCTGTCACTTTAAATTAATAAATACCACGGGATTCCTGTCCCGCGGCTCCTGACCAGGTCAGACCTGGTACGTGGGCCGTGACATTGCCCATGTAGGAAATCCTAACCCAAGTAGCAACCTTGTGTTATATAAACAAGGCTTTGCTTTAGGGTTTAGGTTAATCAGCCAAAAACAGAGTGTGTGAGAATTTCGTAAGAGCATATACAGCTTGGACGAAATTGTGTGTGTTAGGGTTTTGATTGATTGTAATTCATGAGATTGATAATCAATAGAAACCCGGTTTGATTGTGAATTGCTGATTACTACTCGTTTCTGTGATATTCTGATCAAGAGGATTCCGCACTCTTGATTGGATTGACAATTCTGTGAAGATCCATACAACAAGGGGACCTACAATTGGTATCAGAGCATTAGGCTCTTGAAGGATCGATTCAAAATTGTGCTTGGCAGAAACAGGAATATTGTTCGAAAATTTTGAAACCTGAAAAATTAGGGTTTCGAAATTTTTTGTGTGTTTGATATAAATTTTCAAAATTTTTGGCTGTTTTGCAGGATTTCAGGAAAGTTTTTGTCGATTCTGGAAAAGTTGTTGGCTGAAAGAGTTGAAGATTCGAAGACTGTTCTTCGTGTTCTTTGTGTTTTTCGATCAGTTCTTCATAACTTTCAAAAATATTGTGCTGATTAGGTTGTCTGATTTTACAGATTTGTGTTGGAGAAGAGATAAAATCTTCAGAATTACGGACAGATTAAGTTTCCAAAGTTACTGGACCAGCGAATTTGACTATAGGCGATTTTAACAAATTCGCAGACTGGAGTAGCATAATTAACTGATCAGCGAATTTGGGACTTGATATCTCGGTGACCGGCGAAGTTAAATCCAAAGGCGACTTTGGTAACCGTATAATTTTCCTCAGCGAAATTATCACGGTGTTCGGTGACTTTACTAGTCGTCATAATAGCGAAATTGATCAGCGAAATTGGCAGCAAATTTAACCTTTCAGCGAAATTAACTCGAACTTTACAGCGAAATAGAGCAGCAAAATTAACAAACTGACTAGAGAAATTAATTACACTTCCAGCGAAATTAACAGAGGATTTAAAACCAGCAAATTTAAAAGGGTGGAATTTTTGTTGGCAAGCGTCGATAAAATTTCGTTGTTTTGCAAATAGAAATTGATCCGTAGCTCGTTTGATAAAACCGTCTGCACCGTTAAATTCCTTGCATTTTTAGGACAATCCCGAATTCGCTTTTCGACATTATATATCATTGGATTCGTCTTTTCGAGACGATTCTAACGGTGTAATTTGGTAACCACTGTTTTTGGAGATATTTTGTACGGTTTTATCAGTCTGGAACGTTTAAAATGTCGAACATGTCTACTTTGAATGAGCTTTTGAAAATGGAGCATGAGGTTGGCACTACCAACAAACCACCTAAGATGATAAAGGTGGAAAATTATTTGACATGGAAGGATCGTTTTCAATCCTTCATTGAATATCAGGACACTCGCATGTGGATATGTATCGAAGATGGGTACACAAACCCAACACACGACTTTGAGGGTAGATCACGTAGAACAGCCTATGTGAACATGCAAGAGGCTGATAAAAAGATGTATGAGGCTAAAAAGAGAGCCCTGGTTGCAATAAAAATGTCCTTACCTGATAGCATCAAGCATACCTTCAAGAAGTACACTAATTCAAAGGATATGTGGGATGCATTAGAGAAGAGATACGCGGGAAATGCAGTTGTCAAGAAGAACAAAGTTGATCTACTGAAGAAGCAGTTCGCTGTTTTCAAGTACATGAAACATGAGTCACTTGAGGACATCATCACTCGATACTACCATCTGATGTCGGAAATGGAAAATTATGAGATAGATTGCTATTCTGACATAGAGAAGAATGACAAGCTGCTCGATGCCTTACCTACTAAATAGGATATCTACACTCTCATGATCAAGGGAGAAGCAGATTATGAGACAAAGGAGCTGGAAGAAGTAGTTAGCAAGCTGAGAGCTTATTAGCTCAGTATGAAGAAGAAAGACACTGGATATGATCAGGTTCAAGATCCAGCGATTTACAATGGACTTACATCTTCTTCATCTCACAACGCTTCTAGCGACTCTGCTACTGCGTTTCTGTCGTGTAAGAATGAGCAGGTCACAGTGAATGAGGATGGTGATGTGTGTTTTGTAGCTGCTTCAGGAGGATCAATAGGAGCCAAGAGAACATCAGCTTCTAAGCAGAGTAGTAGTGCTAAGTCAATGCCTATGAGTGTGAAGTCTGCTGAAGAACATTTGGCTCTACTTGCTTCGTTTGTTGCTTCTTATGAAAACTACATTCAGGGAAAGATATCTGATCCTGCTACTTTAGATGAAGATTATGATCAGATTGACCCTAGTGATCTAGAAGAGGTGGATTTACAATGGCAGATGGCCATGATTTCCAGAAGAGCAAGAGGTTTATGAACATAACAGGAAGGAAGTTTGTAGGGAGGACTGTTGGTTTCGACAAGACCAAAGTGAGGTGCTTTAACTGTCAAGGTTATGGGCATTTCGCTAGGGAATGTCAAAAACAAAAGCAAGACACTTCGAGTCAGAGTTCAAATAACAGGAATGCATCAAACAATTCTAGCTCAAAGGCTTTGATATCTACTGCACGAGAAGGTTCATATGATTGGAGTATTCATCTAGAAGATAATGAAAATGCCACTCAGGCATTCATGGCAGAGATAGTGCAAGTTGATGATAATGATGAAGCTACTGTGGGAGATGCTGAAGCAAAAGTGAATGCTGAGGCTGAGATAGAGAGTAAAGCTGAAGAAAAGAAGGTTGATCAGACAACAAATACTGAAGATGAAAAGCAAAAGTCTGAAAGGGAAGCTGAAGAAAAGGATGCTAAATATAAAAGAATGGAAGCTCAGCTTGCGGCTCTCATGGCCAACCTTGACAAACAAACAGGAGAGGTAAAGTCTAATTCTGTGTGTTTAAAATGCCGTGAACTACAGGGTGAAGTTGACAGGTTGTCAAACAAAAAATCAAAGTCTGGTAAATGAGATGTCTAACATAAAGGAATCAAATTTTTTTGCTAAAAGAAATGAGTCTCAATACTTAAAGAAAATAAAAGGTTATGAAAGTGAAATTGAAGCTGTAACCTGCAAATTAAATGAAAAACTTCAAGTCATAGACTTAGCTCATGAAATGATGGCTGAGAAAACAAAAGAGATTTCTGAAAAATGCAAAGAGTTGTCAGATGCACAACTCAAAATTGTTGAACTTGAAAAGAAATTAGGTCAATTCAGGGACTCTACTTTTGTTATGAAACACATGATGGGTGGGTTAAAGAAGAGTAATGACAAGACTAGTTTGGGATTCAAGGGATTTAATGAAGTCCCACCTCCTCTTAGTCATGATTATTCATTCCTACATGATGAAGATGAGCTAACAAATTTTATGTCAACAGCACCAAGTAGTTCCACATCAAGTCAAGGTGATGAGTCTGAGAGTGATGATGCTAAGAAGGATAATAACAGTAAACCTGTTTTGAAAAAGAAAACTTCACATCTTAAGAATAACAATCCAACTTTTGTTAAAAAGATTAATTTTGTTCAAGGAAGTGACATGAAAAACGAAACAGCTGTTATTGAAAACGAATCTAATGTAGAGTTTGCTAAAAACAAAAACAAAGAAAATTCTGAAACTAAGCAAACTGAACCAAATCCTTCTAAGGCATCATCATCAAAACATGAATCTAGTTCAAAGGCTTCAGAAAAGAAGTCTTCGAAAAGGAGATCGTGCTTCAAGTGTCACACAAAGGGACATGTAGCTAGTTGTTGTCCTAACAAAAAGACTGAAGCACAAGTGAGTGAGAGAAAGAGGGAGAAATCACCTGAGAAGAAAGGTGATAATGAGGAGAAAGTGGAAAAATTCTCCAAAGAAGTCAGCGCCTAAGCAACCAGAGAATGTTGCTGTTGGTGTAGATAAGGCTGAAAAAGGAACTCCACAAGTTCCTCGTTTTCAAAGAAATCAACCAAGATTTCAGCCTAAATCTCCACCAGGCAGATATGTGAGACCTAGAAGCAGTTCACCAAGAATGAACAATAATAATTCTAATAATTTCAGAAATCAAGGTTAATATCAAAATCGATACCAAAATAATGGTGGTCGAACTTTTTATAACAATGGCTTTAGAAATTATAATAATCAAGCTTCTTGGAATCAAAATTTTCAAAGGTCAAATAGTCCAAACATATATAGGAACCCTCAGGACCAAAGACCTAGTGGAAATCAAAATAAAATTCCATCAACAGGTCTGAGATCCAAGACTCCAGTTAGGAGTAATGGATATTTGATGGATGTTCCAGTAGTTGGTGAATTTGGGTGACCCAAGACCATTAAGGCGTGGGTCCCCCAATCTAACTAATTTCTTAGTTGGTGTGTGCAGGAGCTGCTAAGGAGGATTATCAATTTATGGTATGTTGATAGTGGCTGCTCTAGGCACATGACGGGGGATGTGAGATTGTTGACAGAATTTGAAAATTATGATGATGGACATGTGAATATTAAATGATTTAAAATGAAGTTCAAAGTGCTGAAAAGAAACTAATTGAACTTCATAGAGTCGACACACAAGATAACCTGGCAGATCTTTATACTAAAGTTTTTGACAGGGCTCGCTTTGAACATTTAGTCGAACTCAACGGGATGAGGAATCCTGAATAACTGGTTTTTCATAAGAATTTTTGTAAATAGTTTACTGCTTTCTTAAAAATCAAAAATACAAAAACATTGAAAAATCAAAAACATAAAAAATAGAAAATCAATAATGAGTTATCACTGTGTGAAAAAAAAAAGAAATGGTAGTACATCAGCAAGTTAGACTGTCACACTAAAACTGAAATTAAATTGCTTAAATGTGATAGCAGCTTCATCATACGATGTACCAGTAGGCAAAAGCATGAAATAATCAACTTACCAATGTGATATAAACATAAACAAACTGAATATGAGTGGGGAACACAACAGTGATGTATGGTTTAATGACCTTAAATCTTGCGTTGATAGATTGCCAAAATCTGAGGTTTTGGGTCTTTATACTGTTATTTCATCTGGGGATATCAGGGTTGTCCTTCTGCTGCATCCAGATACATGCTGACCTAGGCACAACCAGGATATCTTAAAAGAGCAAAAAATGCCAAATCGCATAAATGAAAAAGCTCTCTTAGAGAGTCATTCAAAAGTGCAAAATGCATAATTCGTACCAAAAATGGTATTTGTCTTAGCCCTCGTTAGATATTTTGGTCTCTTTGCTGTACGGAAGTACTGACTTGATCACCAATTATCTATCGTTGTAAAACAAAACGGATGAATTCAGTATACTCACCTACTACGATGAATCTTTGTGCATACCTTGATCGCGAGGGTATATCCTGAAGTGGGACACACTAGTATATCAGAAATTAAAATTATCTTAACGTATCATACGGTAATGGTACTTGAAATGTTCATGCATTTTGTTTAAGTGGACAAACATACTGGTAATTGTCTTGAACTGCTTTTCATGAAAAATTATATAAGAATTATATAATAGTGTGAAAACAGTTTGATTGTGCTGATATGATCTTCTTACCGGTGACTCTCAAATATAGTGTTTATTGCTTTTGTATTTACTTGCTTTCAGAAAATATAAAAATCCAAAAATTGTGTCTTTTTCTGTTTAAAAAATTCTTAATGTACGGAAAACTGTTATTCTTGGAGGAATTGTTACTGATAGGGGGAGACGGTGTTAGACAGTGAGTTCAAAATCTTAAATCATGCATGTACTTGTGTGTTGGACAAAAGTTTTGCGTGTTGGTGAATTGAAAATGCTTAATCTGTAATATAGTTGACTATCTCTTGAATAATAATAATTGTTTAACTATGTTGAAAAATTCTTATGGTTTCTCGAGATGTTTGTTTTATAGTATACAGATTGAAGCAGTATGTTGCTGAGAAGTTGCTGAGAAGATGAGAGTTTGTTTGGATGCATGGTAGAACCTCATTTCTACATTGCAGACAAAGTTGAAGAGTTTGAAGATTGCTTTACAAATGTTGAACTGGAGTTTACTCAAGTGCTAACATGTTGAAGATTTGGTGATTGGATGCATCAGCTTAGGGGGAGTCTATTGCTGACAGAAGCTGTTAAAGGGAAAGCTATCCAAAGACCAAAGACAATGCAAGATTACATGAGGATTGCAAGATGACTGAAGACAAAGTTATTTTATGAAGCTATTGTCAAGGGGGAGTTTGTTGGTACATATTTATAACAACAGCTTAGATTTGGTCTTTGGATATCTTGTAATTAGTTAAACGATAAACGGTTAGCGGGTTTAGCTTTGTATTAGTGAAATAATAGAGTTTGGGCTAAACAAAACCCAGTTGCGTCATAGGGGGACGAATTGGGCTTTGCCCATGTAGGAAATCGTAACCCAAGTAGCAACCTTGTGTTATATAAACAAGGCTTTGCTTTAGGGTTTAGGTTAATCAGCCAAAAACATAGTTTGTGAGAATTTCGTGCGAGCATATACTGCTTGGATGAAATTGTGTGTGTTAGGGTTTTGATTGATTGTAATTCGTGAGATTGATAATCAATAGAAACCCGGTTTGATTGTGAATTGCTGATTACTACTCGCTTCTGTGATATTCTGATCAAGAGGATTCTGCACTCTTGATTGGATTGACAATTCTGTTAAGATCCATACAACAAGGGGACCTACAAGTCGCCCCTTCATTGCCTGCAAATTCGACTGGCTTACAGGCAAGAAATTCTTTATAAGTGCAACCAGGTGTTGCAACTTTCATTTTCTTAAGGAATGGGGCTTGAACCACATTATTATCATTATTATCGCTTCCATTTACACTGTTACTAAAGTTATCGTCGCGTGTGCGTTTACTATGGTTGGCTTGGGAAGGCTCAACAGGATTCTTAACAGCAGCGACGATTGCTGGGCTAGCGTTGGCTATTCCCTGAGCAACAATATTTTCGATATCTTGTCTATTAAGAAAATGGTCTTCATTATTTTGTTCAGATTGGTTAACTTCGTTTGCCGGTTGGTTTTCTGCATTTTTCATCTGAATAATTAACAATATATGCAAATTATGTCACACAATGGATAACAACTAAACACAATAAGGCAATCACAACACAATTAAGTCAACACACATATAGCCAAAATCGTCGACCTTGCGACATTCATATATTTTTATAATGTTATGCGTCAACACAAACCGTCAATTTTACAAAGGTTTTATTGTAGTTATTATTACACAATATCATATTATTATTATACATATTTTATTATTATTACTATTATTATTATACATATTTTATTATTATTATTATTATTTTTTCACATATTAATATTATACAAAAACTTTTTTAACTTCAGTTAACTGGCTTTCTCAGAAACGACGCTCCCTCTCATTGTACTTCCACGTGATGTTTTCCCCCACTTCCCGAATCCGATTTCCCGCATCCACCAGTTCCTCGCCGTAGCGGCGCAATTCGGCAACGTTCTCTGGGTTCATGGGTGGAAAAGGTGCAGGTTCAGGATCAAACTAGGGAAAATAAACATTTGGGTTATTCATAAAATTCTGGAATTGCCAGTCACTCGTCCACCATTCTTCCAGCTGTCCTGTAACAGGTTGGGGGTTGACAATGGGGTCTGGAATAGCCGGTTCCAAATTGATTGGAAGTTCAGATTGGGCGGGAAAATTGAAAAGGGTTTCGTCAGCAGGTCCGATGAGGTCACAATTTGCCAATTTCCTATCAAGTTCTTCCCAATGTGGCATCTGGGCTTGACCGGAACTCTCCCCTACTTCTTTTCCCTTTCCTTTTGGATCCTCTGTTTTCTTTACTCGTTGGGCAGCAGGTTTCTTCTTGCGTCCGCGTTTCCAATCCAGCAGCCTTCTTCTCTTTTTGGGTTTTGGTTTCTCCTGTGGTTGGGCCTGGAACACTATTGGCTCCTCAGTGTCAGCTTGATAACCGGTCTGGGTTCCGGTTATATCCATATTAGAAGTATGGATAGTGAAACTTCGGAGGGCTTCCGATAGTTCATTCATGTTGTTAGGCACACATGAGGAAACACACAAAATTTCAAGTTAAAATTTTATTTATTAAAGCAAATTCTCACAGAATCACAGAATGGCAAATTGAAAAATTTAGTATTTTTCAATTACTCATATGGGCTTAAATCAGTGGCTCTGATACCACCTTTTTCTGTCACGGCACCCGGCCCAGTTTCCTGGTTTGAATGCCGCGGGACAGAAAACCCGTGGTATTTGGTATTTAATTTGTCAGCGGAAATTTTAACAGGATCGGTTAACTGAAAATACTCCTTTATTTTATTTCAAGTTTCGGGATAAACGCCATAATTTACAATAAAGGAATTTCACTGGGAAATCCCCTGATTACAAAATCATGTTTATTTAGTTAAAGGATGTTTTAAATTTTATAAATTAAGACAGAAATTAATTCACAACTTTTTTTATATAAATCAGTTTTATAAAGAAAAAATGTCATTGGTTTGCAACACATAACAATCGATTACAACTTTTAGTATTTATCAGTTGTAGAGATAGAAAAAAATTGTAAAACGTTACATATTTTTTAAATGTGTTGAGCACCTAGGAAATATGTTGGTAGAAATAAAATATTTATTTACTTAAGATTATGAGGGTAACTAACTAATACTTATTCTGAGTGGCTTGAGTAAAGAAATTTTTGGTTCATAGCATTATAATTACAATTTGGTGGATAATTTTAAGGTTTGGTAACGATACGTTGTTTGATAGGGGGGCACTGGCTTCTGTTTTTCTTTAGAAGCGAATTTAAAAGAGTAGAAGATGAATTACAAACTTGGTACATATGATAAGATTTTTTATTTGACCTTTTTTAATAAGGTCACCAACATTTTAGTTTTATAAAATTTAGAGGTTTAAGTGGATTTTATTTTTATAAAACTGATCTATATAAAAAATTAGAAATTAATTTCTGTCTTAGATTATAAACATCCTTCGCCTTAATAGAAAAATTAACTTAGTTAGTGGTTAGATGAAAATTTATAAAAATTACGTGACAAAGCTATTATTTTTTTTCATATAAAAATTGCATGTATATTCTTTTTTATTACATATGTAACAAAATTAATTAAATAAAATAAATTTAAAAGAGTTTGAGTAAATTGCCAAAATCGTCCCTGTGGTTTTATATGCCAGTTTCACCCAAATATCCTCAACTTAACAGAAAAAAAAAACTAAGTTAGTGGTTTGGATGAAAATGGCAAAAAGTTACAAACGTTGGGGGCAATTAGGTACAAAATTGTCATTTTGGACGAAAATGGCAAACCTGCCCAAACCTCAGGGACGATTTTAGCAATTAACTCAAAAGTAAAAGAATAATTAATTCGGTCTCTTAACACCCGGTTAACATGTTAACATACAACTCATTTAATGCCCCTTAACACAAGGAGGGAGTAGTTTGCAATCTCGGTTAACATGTCATGTCACTGTTAACAACCCAAATGTTAGAGTACACCCCATGGCCTAACTAATCATTAATTAAATCTGTTAACTTAGATCATAATCCGTTAACTTAGATTATAATGTTATACTAACGAATCACTACTTAAAGTCGCATAATTACTAGACTGAAGGGTGTGGGGACGTGGGTTGGGACATGATTCGCCACATAGGACCATGAATGGAAGGCTATACCACCCCCTTGCCGGATCCACCATGATTCGCGTGGACTAAACCACCGTCCTCTTTTCTATTTTCCAAGTTTTCCTTTTTCCTTTTTCTTTAAACAAGAATAAATTAAAACAAATACGGGGATAGTGGTTCGGGTCATGACCGCACCTTTAGAGTAGTGGTTTTGGATGGTAGATTAGAGGTGGGTGACATGACGTCTATGTGGAGGGCATTATGGTCATGACCACACCCTATAGCCTTAGTAAGAATAACAAGTCTAATTTATGACGTACCAGTAAAATTATTCTCATTTACTTTAAATAAAAGTAATATTTAATAGATACAGAATAGTAACAATAATAATTTTATTTATATACATTATTATATATAATGTAACAAGGTTGTACTTTATGCTTGTAAAATTGTAAATCACTATTAATACAAGTTGATAAATGTATATTAGTTAGTTAGTTAATACGTAATTATTGTCATACAAAATAATATATATATATATATATATATATATATATATATATTTGTGTATTACATATTTTTCAGTAATTAACTCGTCTAATACACAAGATATTATGGTATTTCAGTGTTAGTTATTACTAAGGTCGGTTTTTGTAATAAATTCAACTTAATTGTGTAAACTCTCATATAGTAACAAAAAAACATGAGTTATATGATTTTTTTACTTACAATATAACTACATCGTTTATATTATACTAAACAAAAATATTATGTATATGTAGTATACAATTCTATATCCTAGTCTCATTATGTCATATAATAAGTGACATGTGTGTCATTTCGTATGTACATGCCATATGTTACATGTATGTATTCTAGTAACTTAGGCTATCCGTAGTGGGGCTCTATATCACGCCAACCTCATACATAGTGTCCCATAGTGCTGTCAAACACCGATACGACAGGCGATATAGGTGGTTGAATTTGAAGGCTCGTGAAGAGCATAGCGGCGTGAGGGGGGACATTTTCAAAAAACTGGCCTTTGACTTTGTTGAACAAAACTGATAAAGCACAGTTACCCAGCAAGAGCTGCACTTACAGTTGGTGTGCTTTTGTGTCCCAGTCGAGGGTAATCGACACAAGAATCGTCTAGGTTTGGTTGCTTCCTATGTCGGCACACATATTAATGTCCTTACAAAATAGTAATGATCAACGGCTTCATAGACGCTTTACATACCGGATATTCAATACAAGAATTTCAAATATTTTTAAAGATTCATTTGATATAAGATAAAAACACATGAATTCACCAACATTATGTTGACTTTTCAAACTTACATTAATTCAGGAAATTAGTGGACTTTGCATGGAAACAAGACAAGAACAAGAGTCGGGAATTTGATGCCATCCTTATGAAGGGTTTGGTTCACATATTCCACCTTCGTGCGAAATATGGAATGCAAAGCCTTAATTTGTATAATTATATTTTGTGAGCAAGTCTTTTGTCAAACTTTAAGCATTTGGATTGTCTTTCATGAACAAAACATGTGACTTGTAAATTCTATTTAAATCAATCGTAATAATGTACATCGTATTTATTTTGTTCATATAGCATGCTTACTTATTCGAATGCAATGATTATTTATCAAGATCACACATCGCGCTTCCGCCTACGAGTGGGTGTGACAGTTCCGAGGCGCCATGAGGCGTTATAGCCCAATATGGCGCTATATAACCCCCACTACGCATGACCTTAGAAGAGATCACTGCAGACCATATGAAGCTGTGAATATATGATTTGTCTTCTCACCTATTGTATATATAGCAATTCTAAAAGCCAAAATAACAGTAGCAAAGTAATTTACTTTTTTTTCTTTTTAAGTATGTGTCGATATAGATCTAAGTTGGTTTACGTTTTTACGTAAATGGTCAACGTTTTGTCATAATTCTTTTATTCGAAAATGAGTCGGATCAAATATAATACGTTTTTAATAGGCAGTATGTAAGTTCGAGTTAATTTACCTTTCAACACTATTGTAAAGCACGATACCATTTTTTAACTTAAAAAATACTATTTTCTTACATGTTTTTTAATATGTTTCGGTAGAAATCTATATTGTTTTATGTTTTAACGTAATTTTTTCTCGGCAATGAATGAATCAGGTCAAATATAATACGTTTTCGTGCTTATTTTATGTATGTTTTAGTTGGTCTACGTTTTGACATAAGTTTTGTTTGGAAAGGAGTCGGATAAGATATTTGACGGTACAAATTCGAGTTATTTTAAATTTCAACCCCGCAGCAATGCGTGGCGGGTCAAAATTTTAGTTATCAACATATCACCACTAAATTAAAAGTTGATTTCTACTGTATACTAATGTAGCCAAGAAGCGTTGATGATTGAGAATTACCTGTGCTCAGTTGTATATTATAGGATAAATTACACTTTTCGTCCTTTATGTTTGTAGTGGATTGCAATGGATGACCATTAACTTTAATAATTACAGTCACAGTCCTTTATTCAGAAAACTTATTACACTCTACGTCCTTTGACCCTAACCAAGTTTGTTTTACACGTTAAGTCATATCATGTGCACCTCATGTGAGGGCATTTATGTCCTTTTACAAAAAAAAAAAAACTAAAAAAAAACCCATGGCATCAATAACATCATCATCACCAGCCATCCAATCTCATTCACCAAAGTTCTCTGTGCTTCGACGACCATTGTTCCCCAAATCTCAATAACTAAAAAATAAAACCCCTTTTACACACATATGCAGGCTACAACTTCATAAAACACAAATAGCAGAAATAGAGGACCTTTACCGGCGGTACACCAGAGCAGATCTCAGGCCGTCGGCCGTCGTGTTGCTCTGACGACCACTGTCTTCGCCTCGGTTTTCTCTCCCGAAACCCTAGATACAACATCCAGTGTAGTAACCATCGAAAAACACCTCGATAACGGAGATCTGTACATCGGGAGCTTTTCCGGCAACGTATCGAACGGATTTTCGGTAAGTATTTGAAGGTTGTATGTATGAAGGCGATTGGAGAAAATTTTAACAGATTGTATGTGTGGAAGAACAGGGACAAGTATGTTGGAGAACGGGAACAGATCTGGAAAATTTTACAGGACTATAAAGGAAGCTATGTGTGAAATAACATGAACGAGTATTTTGGAGATTGGGGAAACTTTTATCAGATTGTATCATTTCAGGTTCAACAGATTGTTAATGGAACATTTTATCTTGGAACTGATAGTGGTGGGAATGAGGATAAGTTGGGGGGGTTTTATAATATGTTAGAGGATTTTAATTGTTTTTATAAGTGGTTGGATTCGATGGTGGCAGATTTGTTGGTTATGATGGATTTGGTGGTGATGGTGGTAGGAGTTGGTTGGAGAGAGAGGGGGTAGGTAGTGGTGTGGTGGCAGGTGGTGGTGGTGGTGGTGGTGGTGAGTGGTGGAGAAAAAAGAAGAAATAGGATGTGGGTTTTCAGTGGGAGAGAATGAAGTTTATATATATGTATTTTTTTATTAAAGATAATTTTAAAATGACTAAATTACCCTCATGTTCAATGCATATGTCATATTTAACTGAAAATTATAACCTAGTTAAGGCCAAAGGACGTAGAGTGTAATAAGTTCTCCAAATAAAGGACTGTTACTGTAATTATTAAAGTTAAAGGTCATCCATTGCAACCTGCTACAAACATAAAGGACGAAAAGTGTAATTTACCCTATATTATATATATTTTATGATTAATATTAGACCATGTGTAGTCGTTAGATGACTAATGCCCCCATCCTGGAGCGTTTTCTGCCATGTGGTCGTACAGTCAGCATGGGTGTATTATTGTGCGTTATTGCAAAAGTGGCGTAGTGAGAATAATGCCCAATAACGCCCCTTCCAATCATTACACAATTATTATTTTTTAATTAAAAACTTAAAATACTTCATTAAATTAAAAAAAATACAATACTAGAAATAAAAAAAATAAAAACCGACTAAATTAAAAAAAAATACATTGGTTTTCGTCTTCGCTTTCTTCATCCTCGCCAACTTCGTCTTCCTCGTCCTCCGTTTCTTCTTCACCCTCAGGTGGGACATACTGAACCGACCATGCGTGTTGTACCAAATAAATCGTTAACGCGGAATGGTACGGTTCGTAACGCAATTCTCGTGCATTATTCACTCTATCTTCCATTGACGCCTGTGGATGCTCCTACTGAACGGCTTCCGGTACATAATTCTGGCATATCGCCTTTCCTTCATCTTCCAAAATCATGTTGTGCATGATTATAAAAACGTACATAGCATCTCTCATTTTTTGCTTGGTCCATGCATGTAAGACCCTTAGTCCATTTTATACGATTTACATATAAACATCCACTATTATGGTGTATTATCGATTACAAACACACTTAAAATATTATTTATTAAAACATTTTAAGAATTTAAAACATTTCAACACTTGCGTATAAATTTGCCGTTTAAAATGAGACGACGCAACTTTTCGCGGAAGCTTTATTCTTTATGTGTTCGGTTCCTCATTGAGCTTGATCGTCCTCCGATAATTCAAATAATATCTACATTTCATAAAAACATGAAATGAGTTAGTTATATGGCGTTTAAAACGTGTTTAAACGAAAACGCAAGACAAAACAGTCAACAACAACTGTTTGGCCAGTTCTAGTGGCTCTTGTGGGTCGCGAGAGCTTTTAGTAAATAGGTTGCGGGGCGTGACAGCCGTCGCGTTGCGCGATGGTGATTACTTCTTCCCGTCGCGTGGCGCGACGCCCTATTTTTGACAGCAAGTTTGCAGCCAAGTGCTGCATTTTCTCCGAAAACTAATTTTCCACAGAAACGAGCATAACTTCATCGTTTTTGATCCGTTTTACACGATTCTTTTTCCTACGTGATCGTAATTTAATTCTCCATCATATGGAGATAACATCCAACATCCGGATTAACAAAATTATAAACTTTTAAGCCTTCGGCTTAATATCCTTTTTCAAAGCCCGTTCATGTTTTTATCAAACAAAGCATGTTTGTTTGCTCCCGAAACTCATTAAATTCATAATTTCAATATTTCCTATCATATTAGGTTCAAGTCACGGGTTTCTTACGTATTTAAAACCTGTTTATGCTCAAGTGCTTATTTTGATCCGTTAAGGGTATTTAAGCACTTTCAAGCTTAAAATCGCTTTCAATTGCTTCTAACATTGCATTACCACATTTCTTATCATAAAATTTTCCACCACAAATGTATTTATGGTAGGTTTAATGTGGTGATCTATATAACCCGAGTTTTACCCCTCGAATCATTATTTTATGGCAAAGACTCAAATAGAGTCATTTGACTAAAGATTTACATCTTTCGATTTCTATACTTATTCTAAATATTTATCCAACGATAAAACTCATTTCCAAACAACCTTTAAGGGTTGTTTGTTCAGTTTAACTTATACGGGCGTTTTGGTCCATTTTAGCACTTTATTAACGATGAGGGATTTTATAAACATGTTTAACTCACAAACCCTCTTTTTAGCTATGATTTTGTTTGGAAACTCAAAATGCTTTCCAAACGAAATGACCAACATTTGTAACATTCAGTTTACCTAACAAAGTAACCCAATGTCCATTTTAGACTTCGTTTAACTCTCATTAAACCTTATGTTTTAAATGAGGGTTATTCTATTATGCTTACCTGGCTCGGATTGTTATATTGACCCATTTCAATACCTTGCTTTAATAGCCGCTAGGTAATAGCGACGTAAATATCCGCTCGATATTTATTCCTATAATCATACAACTCGACAACCGTTAGTCGATATTGTCAAGGGTGATATCTTCACCTTTTGACCCGTTTAGTCAAAATGACCGATTATATTGGTGAGATGACATTTATTACCATCTCGTCTATATGACTCGCTCCGGTTTACACCGTGCAGTCATTTTACTTATAGTTAATTTCTTAACACTTTTTGGCCTGTTATGGCTTACGTCCTAAGTGTCTTTAAAAAAACTAACGGTCATGGTCAACGCATGACCAAATTACCGTTTTACCCTTATTGTTTGTTTTGGTTTACCTTATAAGGTAACCATTAAAAGTTCTATATTTACTTAGTCATTGCATGACTAAGTATCTGTATTAGTCCTTTTTAACCATTACACATGGTTTATCATAATCTTTGGTTATCTTGTTCCGTACGACTACACGTCGGAACATTATATCTTGGTTGTTAACTTGTCTTATTCGTAGTTGATACGATAAGAGGATATTCTATAATTTAAGAATGTTGTAAGTTATACTTACCTTGCATCCAGATTATGCCTTTCCTTCTCTCTTGATTCGTTTGACCCGCTTCCTTTCCAACCTTTTACCTAGCTTGCCAAGCGTCAACTATCATTGAAATTGTAAGATGGTTAGGTTAGTCATAATCATTTACGACTATTCCATCCTACTCTTCTTATGTCGAATTTATCATTCGATCATGTACTTGGTCGGTTTGACTTTTTAAAGTCAACCGCCTATCAACGTTAATAATTACTCGATGTAGCTCTACTACTCGTTTAATTACTTAGTCCATTATCCGATAACGTCATTCTTATGTTACCGGTTTAATCATTTTAACACATGATGATATCAACATCATTCTAATCAAGAATATATCATCATTTTCATTTTATCATACAAAACTGTTTCCTAGAAAGTATGATCATGTACTTGAACACACAATTCATTCAAGTATTTCCTTATTACAATCACGTATGATGATTCTAATCATAGTTATATCATCAATTTCGTCATATGATTAAAACCCACTTAACCTAGTGTGGTAAATCATTCAATCCATAGCATGTTATGTATGATTTTCACTTAGGGTTTTGTTCCTAAGCAAGTATACATCACTAATCTAGCCATAGCTTCTCTAATTCATGCCTAATTCACGATTAGGATGATTATCCAATTTTTACAACTTCACCAAACATCAAGATTTTATATACCTTATGATCCCCTAGCTTGGGTGATCATTAATCCATGTTCAATTGTGAATTTAGACTCCATTTGGACCTTTAATTTGATGATTTGTTGGAAACTTAGGGTTTTGGCTCCTGGGGAGCTTCTGGTCGACGAACAGAACACCTAGAACACACTCAATGTATGTTTTTATGTTTAAGTTTTCTTTTTATAACTTAAGTTTCCATTTATCCAAATCTGGCCCCTCTTGTTTGGTTAGTTAATTAAGTAGGGCACAACCTACTTATTTCTAACAATATTCCCCACTTATTAACTAGGTTAAATATTCCTAGTTAAATTAGTGGGTTCGGGGAATCTATGACTAAGTTTATTTTAAGTCCCGTTTACTCGGGCCTTCTATAAACTTTATTTCCACAAAGGCCTTTATATAACTTTTATTTAATATTAGGCTTATTTATTTAAAATCCTAATATTCACCGGATTAATTTTACCACTAACGGTAATTTACCCATCTTTTAGTATTAACGTGGTTTGATTACCAAACCCGTTTTCAGGGTGTTACAAGTCTACCCCCCTTAAAGAGGTTTCGTCCTCGAAACCTTTCTTATATAGTTCATTGAGTTTTAAACTCAATGCATTTGACCCGAGTAATCTTTTCAGCATTACTCATACTTTAACCAATTGTTAGTATTACTTGAAAAATATGGTAATATCTTTTTGGTTACAAAGCATATACATATTTTATACGAAATAATGTAAATCAAAATAACGTAATCTCGTTATTTCTACCGATTTGGTTAACTTAGCGAAATCTATCGCTTTTATACTTTCGGACTCTTCATGAATCCGTTATTTTAACCTGTTCAGAGGTCTTTTGTGAAATCGTTCACTTTGAACAAACAAACTCCTTTGTTTGTGAACTTATAGCCTTATGATCCCTCAAAATAGGTGATCAGTATTTTCGGTTAGTGAGGTCTCATGGGCCGTCACTTTTATCTTGTATCTACATACTTTTATTGTTTACTTGACCGAGTCGCCAATTTGGCCACTTAATCATGTAAATCTATTGATTTTTGTTTATTCCATGCTATTCTTAAAATAAATAGCGTATTATCCAATTTCTCAATTTGAATTTCGACCTTTACCGGTCTCACTAACTGGACTTATTAGTCTAGTTACTTTATACCCATCACTCGGGCTATAATGTGATTATACTTCACATTACTTTTCTTGACCGTGATCGTGTCACTTCAGGTTTAGGTTTATTTCAACCTTTCATTTTCGAAATATCTCATTTCGAATATATCATCTTGCTCCTATCAGTGTCAAGACCTGTATCTTTAATATTTACTATTTAAATTCCTATCAGGATTCATATTTATAAAAACGTTATCTCTTACTAAAACTGAAATTTTAGTTTAGCATCTTTTCTTTAACTTTTGTCAATTATCCATACCAGGATAATGACAGTTAAGAATTTATTCTTTTTACAGTCTTTGTTTTACGCGGGGATTCTCAACTAGTTCCCTCGCTTTATCTAATTAACCCACAGATTTTATCATTTAGCCTCATGGGCTATTTCTTTAGATTTTCACCTTGTTAAAACAAGGTCCTTATAACTCATTTCTTTACATTGATGACTCCAAGAGTCATTTTGGGTCCCGCAGACCTTTACATTGTTCATAACCCGAAGGTTATGATGATCCCATAGATCCTTCTTTTTATGTTTGAAAATCATTTGTTTTTACATTTGAAATCGGTTAAGTTTGACTGTAGTCCGTATCTACAATCGTTTTCTTATGCCATTCGGCATTTCTTTGTATTCAACCCATTTGACTTATTCATGTGAAGTCCATCACTTGTGAACAGTCAAACTTTGTTCTTTATTGATTCCGTTCAACCTCAAAATAGTTGTGTCACACCCCAACCGATGGCGGAAACATCGGGGCGTGGCACTGAGCGAAACAGATTGTCCAGAAGTTTCCATAACAACTATATTTACCAAATATATAAAGCAACACGTCTCATACCATGTCATAAATGATAATACAATTATTACAGAAAAGATCTAGTCAAATTGTTCTGTTCCGACAACTCAGATTCTTATTACAGACAATTGTTTATTGTTGACCTAGGTCTTTCCTAGCCTCGATTTCACAGCAAAGAAAGCAAATAAGCATCCTAAGCACATGTCACATATGTTAAAGTAAAAGTCAATACACATAGTGTAAAGGTGAGCATACAAGTTTAATAGATATAATAGAGTTCGAAATTGTTTACGCATAACCAGGACGTACAGAGTGTAAAATGAGGCATATTAGTTATCGACATGAACCTATCGATACCAATGACTGCGGGTTGACTGCCCAAGGCAGTTTGCGATACACACTCACCACTGTGAGCCATGTAACTAATTGTCCTTAACAACCCTTGAGTGAACAGGTGCTGAGTCCAAACTATAGTACTATCGTTGCTAAGGCAGGTAGACAGCATTCCATGTGTAAACATAACAAACAAGCATTCATTAAGTCACGTATAACATTTGGTAATGGTTAGCGTGAAAAGTATTGCGTAGTGTGATCGATGTGATTTAGAATAAGTAACGTATGTAACACCCAAAAGTGCATAAAGCAAAAAGGGATCGAGTATACTCACAGTGATTGGTGGATTGAAGGGAGCGCTAGAGAGTAGGGTTAGCCTGACCAGAATGATAGCATAACAAATAAGTGATGCGTAAAACGATGCGATGTGTTAGTGGGTCGGATAGCGGGTCGATCAGATGGTAGTTCGATCGGACAGCTGATCGTGCGAGTGGCAGTCCGCTCGGATGGTCATCCGATCGGATGACCTTTCAAGTGGATTGTTTCCTCCTTTGAGAAGTATGTGTTTGTGTATGATGGCTTGACTTTTGAAGTTTTTGTTGTAGCATTTTTAAAATATAGAAGTATCTCTACCCTTCAGGTCAATATCGAACGGTCATTTGGTCGGACGGCAACCCGATTGGTTGGACACTTTAGTGAGAACAAGTTCACAGCAGGACGGTCACTCGATCGGATGACCATCCGATCGGGTGGCAATCCTTGTGCATGGAACGCGTTGAAAATTGTTTAAGAATGGAAGTTTAAATGTCACATGTTTGAGCGGTTATCCCGATCGGATGATAGTCCGGTCGGACAACAACTCGTTCGACGTTCAGACTTCAAATGTTGGTAAACAGTTTAAGTGTGGGACCCAAGGTGTAGATCGATCGGGTGACAACCCGTTCGGGTGACAGTTCGATCGGACGTAGTCCAATCGGACGGCATTCCGTCCTGGTCGTTCCGTTCGTCTTACACTTGGTTATTTCAATAGTTCGTCGTTTTATCGAGATGTGTTGATAACGTGTTAAGAAACTGGAACCTCGTCAATACTTGGTACTCCGGGTTGGACAGGAATCACCCAAACCCGATCAGTTAACTGTTCAAGACGGTGTTCCATGTTTAACCCGAAATCGGTAAACCTCATGGATAGAATCCAGATCTTGGACCAACTTAACCACAAGAATGAGTAGGAAGTCGATGTAAGCTCCGATTCTATCGGTTTTGAGTGCATTGAGTGTAAAAGAGTTGAAAGAAAGTTAGAAACCATCTTTCAATCCTTTTCACCGTGAATATGTTTAGATCTATGAGAGATCTTCGTTTGTTTATGTGGAAATCGGTTAGATTCAAGTTGTTCTTGAAGGATTGAGGCCAAAACATGAAGTTCCTAAGAACACCATGATGACATCATCCTAGAACATCTCAAATCTAGTGATTTCATGGTTAAAAGTTAAGATTTAAAAGATAGAAAGGTGTAGAATCAAGTGAAGATTAAAGATGTACAAGATTTAGGTTGAGATCTTACCGGAATTGAGAGAAATCGGAGAAAAAGCAAGGTTGAAGCGCTGGTCGGACAAAGAGTACCAAAATTAGAAAGTGTGATGGTGACATGGGGTATTTATAGGGTTACCCAAAGTGGAAAGGAGTGGGTCGATCGGGTGGCAGCCTGATCGATTGGCTGGCCGATCGAGCGGTAGCTCGATCGATCAACTGGTCGATCGGTTGGTCACCTGGTCGATCAGTCAACTGGTTTGAGTGTTCGGCGCGACGAGTTTTGCTGTTTCGATTGCGATTACGAGCGTTGCGATGCGATAGAGTTTCCTATTCAAATTACTTTTAATCCCAACTACTATATCTAACATACAATCATCCTACATCATTTGCGTTTAGCGTTTGCGATTCGATTGCGATTGAGTTTCGATTGCGCTTGCGATTGATCACCACAACATAACATAATTAAACATGCACAAGTAACACATAATAGGCACACACACATATATAATTAGCCAAAAAATGCGTAATTCGGGCTGCGAGCGCGATTGCGATAAGCGATAAAACTTGCGATAAATGGCGATAAATATCGATTAAATCTCGATTATTAATTGATACTCCACATAATACAACTAACGCTAAGCATAAATTAGACCATTTACAAGTCAAAGAAGTCAAAACAGGAATTGAGCAAGGAGTGACAGATCACAATTAGCAATCTTTTCTTCCTTTGACTTCAATCTTGACTTTGACTTTGACTTTCGAAACACGGGGTGTTACAAGTTGAACATAATTATCACAATTTCGATTTACGAAATTTTATAGTCGTCAAGTCATAACTCATAATCCGAGTCTTTTGACTTTCAATCTGCGTTCCCATTTCTTGGTCTACGCATGTGTTTAGATCCTTACCCATCAACCGGGTATTTTACTGAAGTCTTTATTAATGCAACCATTCTGGTATGCATTAAAGCTTCATTTTGATTTGTTTGGTTGTCTTAGCGAAATCCCTCGCTTTCTTTAACCAAAACTTTATTCTTTATCTGACCACCCTTGACGGTCTTATAATTCCTGAATGATGATCATATTCATCATCCTTTCTTTACTACGACCAAGTCAATGACTTCGATCGTCTTTTTGTATGGGCAATACCTTCGTTTTTATGACCCTGCGGTTCATTTATACTTTGGTTTCATATGCCCCTTGTTGTCAACCATGGCTCTTTCGTCCAAATTTAACTTATTTCACGTATTCCCTTGGATCAATTATTTCTATGCGCGCCATACATCATTTTTATGGTTCCCTCGAAAACCATTAATATGAGTATGCCCATAAAATTTCTTGACCCCAAGGTTCTTTTAACTTTTTCTTTCTTTTCGACCTTACCACATCGGACATAACTGTATTCATTACAAGAAGCTCAAGGTATCATGTGTTCACTACTTACTTGGCCAAAGTAAGTGATTAACACATGGTACACATGACCTTATTATAATTACCACCTCACGTCCCATGTAAGTAATCTCTTGATTTATTTAAATTGGTAAAACTTTATTTAATTGCCTAAAAAGTTATTAGTTTTACCTGTTTTATCTTGGAACATATACCATGTTCCTTTTTATAACCATTTATACAATCACATTCGTTGATGTGATCATTACATTTCTCAATTTAATCTTTATTGAGAATATTTTCTTGGATGATTACTTTCGTCCAAGTTTATATTAGAACTAAATTCAGTTATTGTCTTATTATTCACGACTGTGAATAATACGTATCTCTACTGAATTTCTCTTGGAAATGTCATCCTGGATAGGTAACCTATCCAGATTTTCCAAGTTTTATATTCTATATGCAACTATTGGTGCATCCGTCTGTCGTCTACGTCTTGTATCGAGTCTAGAGTAGGATAGGCTAGATCTGGGCACGGAATCCAAGAATCTGTTATTGGATGTGATTCCGCTCCAAATGACATGTTGTCATTTGGAGCGAAACCCCTATGTTGTGATTCCGCTCGAGAGTGTTTTAAGCCTGATTCCGCCCGAATATGTCAGTCTGATTTCGCTCATGATGTAACATGCTGATTTCGCTCCTGATGATCTTGCATGTTGGAGCGAAATCAGGACACCTATATAAAGGGTATCATTTGGAGCGAAATCTAAGAATAGTTTAGGGTGATTGTCTTCCAGTGAGCCACGAAGTGCTGCCGAAGTGTTGACTCGATTGTAAACGTCATCCAGATCAATAGAATCAATAGTTTAAAGTGAATACTCGGTGAATTGAACCTGATTTGTCTGTTTCCGCCGTTCAAATCAGGAATAGTTCTTCTGATAGACTCAACTGGGTCCGAACACGATCCTACAGCAACTATCATTTACTATGTATTTGTTGCATATTTCTGTTTATGCTATAAGTTTAAGACGTGTACCTTGTGGATACTTGCCCTGATAAACATTCCTTGTTGTTCGATCTCTCATTCAAGATCGTTTCTCGATTCCAGTCTTTAGTGTGTATGACTTACTTGTCATACTTCAGACCATTTCCTTATCGTATCGATAATTCTTTAAACTCTCATCATCTTCCAATGTGAGGTTCCTTCAACTTAAAACATTTACAAATATTAGTAACTTTAACCTTTATAAGCGCCCGTAACATAATACAAGCCTTTCTACGACACGTGTTAACACACGTAATTCGTTTAACTATATCGGTCTTTTATCGCTTTATTTGGGTAACGTGTTTTACATGATAACCCTATACGTTGTTTTCGACACTTTACATGCTAGACCGCTAATGTATTGAATAACTTACCAGATTTTGCGATCAAGTCTCGAACCGAACACTTTACTCTTTAAACCTGAGCTTTGATTACCAACTTGTAAGACCCTCAGTCCATTTTATACGATTTACATATAAACATCCACTATTATGGTGTATTATCGATTAAAAACACACTTAAAAATATTATTTATTAAAACATTTTAAGAATTTAAAACATTTCAACACTTGCGTATAAATTTGCCGTTTAAAATGAGACGACGCAACTTTTCGCGGAAGCTTTATAATTTATGTCTTCGGTTCCTCATTGAGCTTGATCGTCCTCCGGTAATTCAAATAATACCTACATTTCATAAAAACATGAAATGAGTTAGTTATATGGCGTTTAAAACGTGTTTAAACGAAAACGCAAGACAATACAGTCAACAGCAACTGTTTGGCCAGTTTTGGTGGCTCTTGCGGGCCGCGAGAGCTTTAAGTAAATAGGACGCGGGGCGCGAAAGCTGTCGCGTTGCGCGACGGTGATTACTTCTTCCCGTCGCGTGGCGCAATGCCCTGTTTTTTACAGCAAGTTTGCATCCAAGTGCTGCATTTTCTCCGAAAACTAATTTTCCACGGAAACGAGCATAACTCCCTCGTTTTTGATCCGTTTTACACGATTCTTTTTCCTACGTGATCGTAATTTAATTCTCCATCATATGGAGTTAACATCTGACATGCAGATTAACAAAATTATAAACTTTAAGGCCTTCCGATTAATATCCTTTTTCAAAGTTTTGACCCGTTCATGTTTTTATCAAACAAAGCATGTTTGTTTGCTCTCGAAACTCATGAAATTCATAATTTCAATATCTCCTATCATATTAGGTTCAAGTCACGGGTTTCTTACGTATTTAAAACCCGTTTACGCTCAAGTGCTTATTTTGACCGTTAAGGGTATTTAAGCACTTTCAAGCTTAAAATCGCTTTCAATTGCTTCTAACATTGCATTACCACATTTCTTATCATAAAATTTTCCACCACAACTGTATTTATGGTGGGTTTAATGTGGTGATCTATATAACCCGAGTTTTACCCCTCGAATCATTAGTTTACATTAAAGACTCAAATAGAGTCATTTGACTAAAGATTTACATCTTTCGATTTCTATACTTATTCTAAATATTTATCCAACCTAAAAACTCATTTCCAAACAACCTTTAAGGATTATTTGTTCAGTTTAACTTATAAGGGTGTTTTGGTCCATTTTAGCCCTTTATTAGCAATGAGGGATTTTATAAACATGTTTAACTCACAAACCTTCTTTTTAGCTATGATTTTGTTTGGAAAGTCAAAATGCTTTCCAAACGAAATGACCAACATTTGTAACATTCGGTTTACCTAAAAAAGTAACCCAATGTCCATTTTAGACTCCGTTTAACTCTCGTTAAACCTTATGTTTTAAATGAGGGTTATTCTATTCTGCTTATCTGGCTCGGATCGTTATATTGACCCATTTCAATACCTTGCTTTAATATCCGCTAGGTAATAGCGACGTAAACATCCGCTCGATATTTATTCCTATAATCATACAACTCGACAACCGTTAGTTGATATTGTCAAAGGTGATATCTTCACCTTTTGACCCGTTTGGTCAAAATGACCGATTATATTGGCAAGATGACATTTATTACCATCTCGTCCATATGACTTGCTCCGGTTTACACCGTGCAGTCATTTTACTTATAGTTCATTTCTTAACACTTTTGGCCTATTATGCCTTACGTCCTAGGTGTCTTTAAAAAAAACTAACGGTCATCGTCAATGCATGACCAAAATACCGTTTTACCTTTATTGTTTGTTTTGGTTTACCTTATAAGGTAACCATTAAAAGTTCTATATTTACTTAGTCATTGCTTGACTAAGTATCTGTATTAGTCCTTTTTAACCATTACACATGGTTTATCATAATCTTTGGTGATGTGCACAAAATGCAACATATAAATTACATCAATTGTGGCATAAAACTAACCCTTTTTTAGTACTAATGTTGGAAAAAGTGTGTTTTTGTCTTCCTTTTGTATTTTCAGGATTAAATGAGCTCAAATAAACAAAAGAAGCAAAAAGGCAGCTAAATCTAACACAAATACAAGAAAAGGAACAAACGTGGCATGCCCGACCCCCCGACAACATCTTCCCAAGCAAAACAAGAGAACAGAAGGCTGAACACGCCCCGTGCTCAGTGAGCACGAGGGCGTGCCCAAGTGTCAGCAGAAAAGACAAAGTTGTAGAATGTAACGCCACGCTTCTTCGTACTTTCCATAATTAGAAAACGTTATTTGTATTTCTATTTTTGAAAACTTGTTTCCTTTGTAATCGTATTTCGTTTCAAATCATTGTAAATCTGAGACTTCGATCGTAATGAAATTCTATTTTTATACATACTTATACGTATCGCAATACTTGGGTTATTCTATTTTTATACATACTTGCAACTCATCCCTTGGCACACCACCTCTCTCACACTTCACCCACCACCATCACAACACCATCATCCACCACCATCATCCATTGTCCATCATAGAGTGTGTGAGTCGTGTCGGGATCCAAGATTGATCGTAAGTGTTCTTGACAATCAAGGGCCATGTTTGCCTAAGTCTCTTACATCACTTGGTGAAGACAGGTGTTTAGTGTAATACTTTTTATTTTTAATCTTTTCGCACTTTTTATTTGGTTATGTATTAATGGCTTTAATAACTAGTTTCTTATGTTGAAGGTGATTCTTCCTTATCGTTTGTCCGTGGTGTCTTGGCATTATTTTACTGTCTATATAAAATAAAAGATTTTCACCATTCATATCTCCACGGTCTATATGGAGATATGTTGGCTACCTGGTCGGGGGTTAAGGGAACGGTTTGGTAAGAGTCTTGCCATTGTTCAGGTGTATAGATCCTGCAAAGGACCTGGGTCAAATTTAGTAGGACATCCTTCAATACCCACCGGTATTGGATGGCGGGGGTCCAAACTCTTTGACCCCCTCATAAGTTAAACTACTATTAAAACTTTAACCCGGCTACTTAGGGCTGTATCCCTACTGACTCGGACTACTTAGCCAATGGTAACGTCACCTTCAAAAGAGGGGCCTACCACATTATGCATTAATAACTTAATTAATCATCTTTCAATAATCCGACCCTTTAGGATTGTATCCTTGCTGACTCAAACTACTGGTTGAGGGTAATGTCACCTTCAAAAGAGGGGCCTACTACAATAACTAAGATAATCTCTTAAAATGTGCAAAAGTGCGGAAATAATCAAAGGTTACACTACACACGAGTCGGATCCAAGTGATTCATCTTGTCTATCTGTTTTATTTTTATTTTATTTTTCAGCATTTTAGTTAGTTTTGTTTTTCTAGTTTAAAAACCTTTTTTCTAACTTTTGATTTGATTAGACCTTGAGGATAAACCGGTACTAAAAGCTCTTGTGTCCTTGGACGACCTCGGTATCTTACCAACACTATACTACGTCCACGATGGGTGCACTTGCCCATATGTGTGTTTAGTGTTAGTAAATATCGTGTTTTATAAATTTAAAACTTGGCTAAAAAGTGTAAAAGGGCTTAAAATATACTACACTTCACACGCATCAAGTTTTTGGCGCCGTTGCCGGGGACACAAGGATTTTAAGAAAGTTAGGAATCAGCGGCCTAATTGTTTTTTTTTTTCTAAATTTTTATTTTATTTTTAGGATTTTCATAATTTTTCAGCTTCTGCAGAACTCAGCACGGGCCGTGCCCGTTGAACACGCCCCGTGCCCAATCATTGGAACTGGCAATCCTGTTTTAAGTCAGACAGTAAGCTGAACACGGGGTCGTGCCCACTCAACACGCCCCCGTGCCCAAGATTCAGTTACTGAAAACAGAACCGTAAGATCCCGGCGGTTGGTAATTTCTGACACAAACATGAGTGATACTGATACTTTTTACTTTCGGCACTCTTATGGTACGTGGTGTCAAATATGTGGAGGTTCTCATGAAGAATTAAAATGTTGTTTTCTAAATTATAAGCCCCACTATATAGACCCGTTGTTTTCCTGTAGCTTAAGAGGGGCAAAAGTAAAAATAATCCCTATCTCTCCCTCGAATGCGCTCAACCGGACATTCTAGGAGAAATGCTTCTTGACGAACTATTTCAACTAGAAGATCTAATTCTTAATTGGTTAAAAGAACTTAGGATGGATTTTAGTGATTCATCTCAAGACGATACCAAAGAAGAATTGTTGAGATCGCATTCAAACAACTCTGATATTTCCAACGATACTTCCAACTCTAGCGAGGACTTGATCGATAGTCGTCCCTGTGCCGATTGTGCCGTGAAGGACTCTCCATCGACTTCGTTCGGTGCATACATAGACCTGAGCGATTTGGCATACACCTTCTTTAACGAGAGCCCGGGAAAGGGTTGGACTTGTCCACCTACATTTAGCATAGGAATCACCCTCACTGACAACCTCTTGAGTTCTCGTCTTAATCTGGAGCAATTAAGGTATCTTAGGCACTTTGGGGTTGTCCCATCAAGTAAAGAGCCGCCCGATCGAGATAAATTCCTTAGAAACCAGAAAATCCTTAAGACGGCTTCTAGACACGGGGCCGTGTCCAGGTCAACACGCCCGCGTGTCCACTGAAAGATTCTCTTCCGATCTTCATCAGAATACGGACAAAATGTGTCAGGATTCTGTTTGCACACGGGGCCGTGTCCAGCCAACATGGGGCCGTGTGCAGCATGCTGTCGTTTTCTATAAATGCAGCAAGATTCCTGCTCATTTGGACCACTCCAAAGGCAAAGATCTGCTGAAATCTTCACTTATACCATCCTAGGTATGTTCTAAAGAAGGTTCTCAACAACTATCTTGTCTTTTCCATTTTTGTTCATTGCCTTCTACTTCAGTTTTCACTCAATACCTCCATTAAAGCTTGAATCTCCATGATTCCAAGCTTTATTGTGATGTTTGTAAGGTTATTATTCAAGGGACCTTGTTTAAAATAAGTTTTACAACTTTGTTTTAAATTATTCATGCTTAAAAACAACTTACAAATGGAAAAATAATTTAAAACCCAAGGTTTCTTGCTCTAAAAAACCTGCAGACTACTGGACACGGGGCCGTGTTCATTGAACACGGGGCCGTGTCCGAGGTACTGTTCCATAGGAGAATTTAAACTCTTGTCGGTCTGTTTCTCAGAATGGCGAGCCGAACTAGCGGAACATCTTCATCACAATCAAGAAACAACCGACAGGGAAGGAGATCATTAATGGTGGAGGACTCTCTTGTGAACTATGTCTACGCTTTAAGAGAAGTTATTGATGAAATGACGGGGGTGGAAGAAGCGCTGGTCGACCGTATTAATCACTTAACAGTGGGACTAGAAGGGTGTCTCTGAGAGGTCAACCTTTTGCACCAAAGGTTGAACATTCTCGCCTCTCCTCCTTTGGTACCGGTCATTACCCAAAGGGCATGGAATGTGGTGCCCGAAGTCATCATACCAGCCGAATGGTACACTGTGCACCCAAGGCCTCCTCGTGATATACTACAAGGAACCCCGGTTGGTGCCGCTCCCCCTCCACGAGATGTTGAGGAGAATGAAGCCGCCTTCTTCCTCCCAAGGGAGATAGAAGAATGGCTTTAACAACATCTAGGAACACCCCTCGGCCGGAGTTCTACCAAATTTTTAGATACCGGGATATTATTCTCGGAATTTTGGTTCTTAATGTAAAAGTAGAGCTCCTTAGTATGATTTTAGGCACCATTTGACCTATCTAGTTTAACTTCTATCATTCTTTTTCTTTATTTTTCTAGGATTATGTAATTCTCTCTATGACTTTAATGAAATGATGGTTTTAGTGTTTGGATGATGTTGTAATGGAAAAAACACACTCGGGATGGTGAAAGATAATAAGGGAAACTTGCACCAGCGCCCCATGCACAAAATCAGAGCCACCCAACAAATTCTTCTTCGTTACAGCAAGTTCAGCACGGGCCGTGTCCGCCCAACACGGCCCCGTGCAACCAATCTGCAGAAAATGCCCAGTTCAGGTAACTGGACACGGGCTGTGCTCACTGAACACGGCCCCGTGTCCAGGCTTCTGTTTCTTTTTACAATCTTGTGTTACTGGCACTTGAACACGGGGTCGTGCCCGGTCACCACGGGGCCGTGTCCAGAGTAACAGTAACATGAAATTTTGCTTTTTCACACCTTTTTACACATTCAATCAACCTAAAAACTTATTTTTGGGACACATTGAGGACAATGTGTAATTTAAGTGGGGGGGGGGGATGCTAAAACTTTGAATCTTGCAGGTCCTAATTAACAAGCCTTACACAAAACTCTATTGGAACCGCTAATCACCCCAATTTTTTTCAAAAATTTTCATTTTTTTTTACTTGTCTAAGTTTAAGTTGGGAATTTCAAAATTCTAGAAAGGGTTATATTTTTACAAATTTACAACTGATAGCGTCGTGATAAAAAGAACCAACATAAGAAAATTATGAAACGGCATGACAAGCTTAGTTAAAATGTGATTATATATACTTGATCACATAAAAACCATTCCCACAAAAGTGAGTTTTGAGCCTTTATTGAGCATACAAATACATATCTTTAAACTAAATGCTCATTTTTCGTTTCTTGTGTGAATAGCCGCTTGGTTCTTACGACTCTAGAACTTGCCACGACGATACATTCCTGGTCCTTACCAACTTAAACCCAAGTAAGTAAATGATGGAGGCATTAGGACTAACCCTTTTTATTTCTACACCATTATTCTTCTTTTTTCTACCACCTACCCAAAATCCCCCTAGTTAACCCCTTTGAGCCTAAACCTTTTCGTTTCTTAACCCAATTCAAACATCTTTTACCCACCTAAACCTTTTTCCTTTTAAACCCTTTATTTTAGTAACAAAGCTCGGTTTCTCTTATGGCTTGAAATATATATATATATATATATATATATATATATGAGAATGAAGCCAAAGAAATAAACAAACAAGTTTATCAAAAATAACTTTGTTTGAAATGCTTCATCAAAATAAAAAACTTTGAAAAAATCAAGTTTTATGAAAACCGACGCTTTTTACGCTTTTCGCCCCTTTACTAACCACTAACCCAACCACCCACCTTTAGCCCAAGCCTAACCCTTCACCCAAAAAGTCCTCTTGATGTTTAGAAAGGTCTATAGTTAAAAAGGAGGAGGATTGATTACTTGGCAAGCATATGGTAGGAGTAAGTTCCATGCCGCTCTCAAGTGATTCACTAAAAATACACCTTCGGCCGAGTGTTGAGTGATCCCCCGTGAGGTATGTGAACTTGTATATAAATGGAATTTTAAAAAGGCATGTTATGCCCTAATAAGTAATTTATCTTATGAAACGTTTTTAGTAAATCATGACGAATAGGATTGTAAATAAATAAAGATAAAAACTTAATAATGAATCTTGGAAATCCCGACACTCTATGACAAGCCCAAAAACCTTCTCTTCTACCCATTCCATTTGGGAGTGTAAAGCCACATTATAAAGAGTTTTGCTTGAGGACAAGCAAAGATTCAAGTGTGGGGGTATTTGATGTGCACAAAATGCAACATATAAATTACATCAATTGTGGCATAAAACTAACCATTTTTTAGTACTATTGTTGGAAAAAGTGTGTTTTTGTCTTCCTTTTGTATTTTCAGGATTAAATGAGCTCAAATAAACAAAAGAAGCAAAAAGGCAGCTAAATCTAACACAAATACAAGAAAAGGAACAAACGTGGCATGCCCGACCCCCCGACAACATCTTCCCAAGCAAAACAAGAGAACAGAAGGCTGAACACGCCCCGTGCTCAGTGAGCACGGGGGCGTGCTCAAGTGTCAGCAGAAAAGACAAAGTTGTAGAATGTAACGCCCCGCTTCTTCGTACTTTCCATAATTAGAAAACGTTATTTGTATTTCTATTTTTGAAAACTTGTTTCCTTTGTAATCGTATTTCGTTTCAAATCATTGTAAATCCGAGACTTCGATCGTAATGAAATTCTATTTTTATACATACTTATACGTATCGCAATACTTGGGTTATGCGTTACCGATCTCAAATGCATACGCTTAACCGATACCCGACATACTGCTACTCATAACTTATACGTGCTAGTTAGTTATTAAATACGTGGTTACATGATGATGATGATGGTGGTGGTGGTGGTGGTGGTGGTGGTGGTGGTGGTGGTGGTGGTGGTGGTGGTGGTGGTGGTGTGGTGGTGGTGGTGGTGGTGGTGGTGGTGGTGGTGGTGGTGGTGGTGGTGGTGGTGGTGGTGGTGGTGGTGGTGGTGGTGGTGGTGGTGGTGGTGGTGGTGTGGTGGTGGTGGTGGTGGTGGTGGTGGTGGTGGTGGTGGTGGTGGTGGTGGTGGTGGTGGTGGTGGTGGTGGTGGTGGTGGTGGTGGTGGTGGTGGTGGTGGTGGTGGTGGTGGTGGTGGTGGTGGTGGTGGTGGTGGTGGTGGTGGTGGTGGTGGTGGTGGTGGTGGTGGTGGTGGTGGTGGTGGTGGTGGTGGTGGTGGTGGTGGTGGTGGTGGTGGTGGTGGTGGTGGTGGTGGTGGTGGTGGTGGTGGTGGTGGTGGTGGTGGTGGTGGTGGTGGTGGTGGTGGTGGTGGTGGTGGTGGTGGTGGTGGTGGTGGTGGTGGTGGTGGTGGTGGTGGTGGTGGTGGTGGTGGTGGTGGTGGTGGTGGTGGTGGTGGTGGTGGTGGTGGTGGTGGTGGTGGTGGTGGTGGTGGTGGTGGTGGTGGTGGTGGTGGTGGTGGTGGTGGTGGTGGTGGTGGTGGTGGTGGTGGTGGTGGTGGTGGTGGTGGTGGTGGTGGTGGTGGTGGTGGTGGTGGTGGTGGTGGTGGTGGTGGTGGTGGTGGTGGTGGTGGTGGTGGTGGTGGTGGTGGTGGTGGTGGTGGTGGTGGTGGTGGTGGTGGTGGTGGTGGTGGTGGTGGTGGTGGTGGTGGTGGTGGTGGTGGTGGTGGTGGTGGTGGTGGTGGTGGTGGTGGTGGTGGTGATGATGATGATGATGATGATGATGATGATATATTAAAAATTGAATGTAGTGAATAGTGACAAAAGTTTTTGTCTTCACCTACAAAAAGTGTTGGGGGTATGGGGCGTGGGTTGGGTACAAACGGCCAAGTCACCACCCCGGATGGGCTTGTGTTTTGGTGTGGCCTCTTGGGTGGGGGTTTCAGCCTGGGTGTTGGGCGTGCCTAGCGGTCTTCCGTGGCCGGCTCTCCTTGGCTGGTTGGCTAGGCTATATCGGCTAGGTTTAAAATTTAAAAAATAAGCATTTGGCCAAGCCAAACGGTTCACCCAACTCCTATACGACAGCGTTCCGGTCGGTGATATAAGTCACGAAGACCGGGTGGCGGTGGCCAACATCGAGTTCTGGGGCAAGGAGCGGAAGCCGTTTGACAAGCTCGCCCTGTTCAAAATCTACCTAACGCTTAACTAAGCTTTTTTTTTATTTTGTAATCCTTTTTTGTAGGATTTTGTAATTTTTACGAAATTTTCATAATAATTTTAGACTTTTTTTTATTTTGTGTGTATTTTTTAATTTTAAACTTTTTTTTTTAATTTTTATAACACTGGTCAACCCACGCGGGCTAGCAACACCCCGCCATACCGACCCAACACGTCACTCACCAGCGGTGCCCCTCGAAGTCCACGTGTCAACCCTTGCCCCAAACCCCCGCCCCACTATACCCCACGGTCTAACATATTTTCAACATCTACAAACAAAAGTGTCGGCGGCAATAGTTGTTGGCCTATATTGGTTGACATGGGCGGCAAGGGAACAGTGCCAGGCAGCTGCGTGGCACTCCCCTATTGGCCTAAGTAATATATGATTTTATATCCGCTTTAAAATTACGATTTTGCCATCGGTATAAATTACGTATTTGCCCCCAGTTCAAAATAAAATGACGCTTTTGCTCCCAGCTAAATTTCTCAATTTTGCCCTCGGTTCAAATTGATTACGATTTTGGCCACAATTTAAAATTACGCATTTGCCCCCAGTTAAAAATAAATTTATACTTTTGCCCCCAGTTAAAATTTACGAATTTCCCCTTGGTTCAAAATTACGATATCACCCTCAATTCAAAATTACGTTTTTGCCCCCAGTGCAAAATAAAAATATGGTTTTCCCTAGCTAAAAATTAGGATTTTACCCTCGGGGAAAAAATTAATTTTTCCCTCAAGTAAAAATAAAAATATGACTTTGCCCCAGCTAAAAATCGTGTCAAAGAGTTGTCTAACACTCTTTTTACTTTTTATTTGTAGCAAAACTATAGTATTGTTTTTTAAATTGGTTGAGAATTATTCCGCCATCACCCCATTACGCAGATGGGGAATCACCTAGTAATTAATAATAATTCAATGAAATGAACAGTAACTTGATATAAGTTGATATTTATTTATTTAATATTCTGAATTCATATATGAGGATTATGAGGGGAGGGTGGGAGGTGGGGTCACTAAATCAGCTAATGAGGACATTATCTATTATTATCTATATATTAAAATTTCAACACAATGAACAGTAACATCATCAAGAGGATGAGCAAATGGTATTGGGTATCGGTATCAAATGTACCAAATCGGGTATATTTTCAGTACCGTCTTTTGACATTTTCGGTATCGGTTTGGCACCGGGTTTTACCCTCAAATACTGGTACCGTACCAATACCGACTGGTACTGAACCGTACCGTGCAGGTATATTCGGCAACGGTACCCACTTTTGGGGATTTTCGGTAACGTACTTTTAGTACCGGTTGGTACCGAGCTCATCAAATCCTGTAGCAACATAGCAAGTATTGCACCGTTTAGATTACTTTTCATACACATTATAAGTAAACTGTATTTCGTTTGAATGAGGTTTTATATACACAAATTATTTTGTTTTTTTTTTTGTCTTTTTCTATAATGAATGAATTGTAGCATGTAAAATTAACTTGGATGTCTAGATTATTGATGAGCAAATCATATCAAATCCTGTAATCAAAGCGGTATCGTATCGGTACCAAATTTACTATACCAATCATTTTCGGTACCAATTTGGTACCCACCTTTTAGCATTTTCAGAATCGTTACTTTCGGTTCGACACCGGTATAGCACCATACTTGTATTTTCTGATTTTTACCTTCAAATACCATACTGTATGGTATCGAGCATTTTCAGTGCCGGTACCTAATTTCGATGATTTTCCAGATTGGTACTTTCAGTGTCGTTACCGGTACCGAGCTCATCTATATTTTAACGTATTAGCACCGTAATAACTAAACTGAAAACAACAGAATTTCCAACGTGTAGGACGTGTGGGTCTTATTATTATATATTAGATTATTTAAATCGTTTTTTTAGGACGAAGTGACTATCATTACAACGTCATTTTTATTTATGTTTTGCTATTTGGTATCTGCTTACCGTTACCGACACGCGTTTTGCAGACATTAGGTCCCCGCCGCAACGTGCGAATGAAAAATCAACTAGTAATAATAATAATAATAATAATAATAATAATAATAATAATAATAATAATAATAATAATAATAATAATAATAAATTAACTAAACATCAACGTATAAGTTGATGTTGATATCTTCAACATATTATAGTGCAAAAGAGAAAATATATATATATAATAAGAAGAAGATAGAAAGACAGTAGCAAACGAAAGCCTTAGGGCTGTATTTAACTGTTTTATTTTAATATTTAGATCTCTACACATTTTATATTTCATTAGCTAATTATATGGTGGTAATATAAGAGTAATATCTAACTTGTGTATTAATTGGAAAAAAAATATATATATAAATATATCAACAGCCTAACCACTTGCGGCAGCAAGTGGTGTGACTAAATTGGTTGTTTTGATCAAATTATCACACCCTCATTTCACTATATACCTTTATTTTAATTATTTAAATAAAAAAATCCTAATGTCACACTAATATACAACCACCTTTAGTAAAACGAAAGAAAGGAAAGTTATTCGCTAAAAGACAGCCTTGCGGCCGCTGCCTTGAGGGCTGTTTGGTTTTTCTTTTTATTACTAATCTCTCCAACTAATTATTATAAATTCTAATCCAACTTAACCCTAATCCTTCCCTCTATAAATACAACTTAATCTCAACCTCCTTACCACTTTACAAACTCAAATCTTACTCCCAAATCACTTAAAAACGCAGCTGAGTTCTGAAATTCAGACACATTGTTACCTCTCCACTAAAGTGAGCATAACTTCTTCATTTCTTGTCCGTTTTACCTCATTCTTTTTCCAGAACACTTGGATCGACCTTAACTTCGATTTCATGGGTATTTCACAGTGAATAAGTCCCTGGAACTCCGGCAAATAGGCTCTAAAGTTCACTGTTCGTTTTGTTTTGAATCAAACCTTGTTTATACTTGTTCAAACTTGAGTCTAACTCACTCAAACCCACTTCCTTATGCTTATAACCACTTCTATGGTTAGTTAAGCTTAAAAACGGGGCTGAGACATTCGAAATCAAAGGTTAAACCTCACATATATTCTGTCTTGTTTAGGGTTTTTAACCCACAAGTGATGTTCAAGCTTCAAACTTGATGAAGGTGTGATTATGGACTAATTTGGGTTGTCCAATATAGAATCCCCACATTACTTGATGATTTCTCATAGTGTAGTTGTTTATTATTCTTGTATTAATATTAGTTCATGACCCTCCTTGTATGTTTTTACATCAAGTGTAGTGGTGAACCATACGAGGTACCTAAATGGAAGCTTGATCTTCCTACCTCCTACATGATTTCCATGATACTTAGAGGTACCTAAATGAAGATCTTAATCTTCTACCTCATGCTTGAAATATTGGACCTAATAATATGTAATATATAAACACATAATCCAAATAATCGAATCTAAAGATGATGAACTAGTGTTCATATGTCATTATACTAGATTATATCATCCTATGGTATGATAACTTGTCACGATTCTAATGGAACCTTGTTCCATGAAAACATATCAACTCCTTGGAGTTTCATAGTGTCAAGAACAAGTATCATATGTACTAGGTGATTATTTTCACATGCTATTTTCTTATGTCTATGTTTGTGATGTTTAAATTCCGAATCCTTAAATCTTCCGAATTCCCCAAACTCATACACTTTGTTTCTTCGCATAGAAGGACTTGGTGTTCCAACCTCCTAATCAACAACAACTTACTCGCGGATTCAAGTAGAAGACTTGCAAAACCGTGAGTATACTCGCAACCCCCTTTTTATGTTTACCACTTTTTGGGGTGTAACATGTTACCTTATTAAAACACACTTAAACTTATTCTTTATACAATGCACAAAACAATCCTTATACATGAATACTATGTTGTGATACTTGATGCTTACGTGGACCATACTTATGTGATATGTTTTAGTCATTAGCTTTCACGAGCCTCCATTTGACATGTATAGCGCTATAGGAGTAACGCACCGCCCCCCTTAAACTTGTGGTCATGTCGAATTAACTAAACTTTCTTGCGTAAACAGAGGATTGGCTAGAAATATTGCATGCCATGTTAGGTTGATCTTGTATAAACAAAGTTGCCATGTGGATTCGTTTTTTTTTTAACTTTATACTTATACTTATTCATAAACTTGTATACTCGTCTTTGCTTTTGCATTGAATTGTATTTTAAACATGTTACAGGTTGAGGATTGATGATGCTATGAAAACGGACTAGAAAAGATGCCTAGATACTCAATTAGACGTTTAGGTTTAAAGTGTTGTATCAATTTTGTTATTATCATGTTTAAACAATGTTGTTATTTGAATTCTTGTAATTTTTTGACAATTTATCTATGAAATGAAATCGGTTGAATTAAATATCGTCACAAATAGTGTTATGAAATCTCTTGCAATCTATTTCGTCTCACTCCGATGTTTCCGCCATCGGTTGGGGTGTGACATAGAACTTCCATCGCCCAACACAGGGCCGTGCTCAGCGGACACTGGGCCGTGGTCAACTATAAGATTCGCAGAATCCAGGCAAATCTTGATAGTATAGATATGCTTCTGCACACGGGGTCGTGCTCAGCGGACACGGGGGCGTGGTCAACTAATGCAGACAAACTGCAATTAATGAAGAAAGAGAGGAGGATGGACACGGGGCCGTGCCCGAGCTTCTGTTCAACCTATAAATAGGAGTGCTTGGTTCACTTGCAACTCATCCCTTGGCACACCACCTCTCTCACACTTCACCCACCACCCACCACCATCACAACACCATCATCCACCACCATCATCCATTGTCCATCATAGAGTGTGTGAGTCGTCTCGGGATCCAAGATTGATCGTAAGAGTTCTTGACAATCAAAGGCCATGTTTGCCTAAGTCTCTTACATCACTTGGTGAAGACAAGTGTTTAGTGTAATACTTTTTATTTTTAATATTTTCGCACTTTTTATTTGGTTATGTACTATTGACTTTAATAACTAGTTTCTTATGTTGAAGGTGATTCTTCCTTATCGTTTGTCCGTGGTGTCTTGGCATTATTTTACTGTCTATATAAAATAAAAGATTTTCACCATTCATATCTCCACGGTTTATATGGAGATATGTTGGCTACCTGGTCGAGGGTTAAGGGAACGGTTTGGTAAGAGTCTTGCCATTGTTCAGTGTTTAGATCCTGCAAAGGACCTGGGTCAAATTTAGTAGGACCTCCCTCAATACCCACCAGTATTGGATGGCGGGGGTCCAAACTCTTTGACCCCCTCATAAGTTAAACTACTGTTAAAACTTTAACCCGGCTACTTGGGACTGTATCCCTGCTGACTCCGACTACTTAGCCGAGGGTAACGTCACCTTCAAAAGAGGGGCCTACCACATTATGCATTAATAACTTAATTAATTATCTTTCAATAATCCGACCCTTTAGGATTGTATCCTTGGTGACTCAAAATACTGGGTTGAGGGTAACGTCACCTTCAAAAGAGGGGCCTGTAACACCCTGTGTTACCGAATGTCAAGTCAAAGCCAAAGTCAAAGTCAAGTTTGACTCCTTTGACTGTGATTAGTCTATTTTACATTTTATTATTTGTATTATGTGGAGTAAGTGTTGTTAATCAAAAGAATCGAAGTAATCGAATGTTTAATCGACGCGAAACGCTTTACGACTGTGAATAAGTAGGAAGTAACTATGTGATAAAGTTAATCAATCAATAATCAAGCTAATCGAATCATCAATCGAACTCGAAACTCGAATAATACGAATTTGGTGTTATATTACGTGTGTGTGTGTGCCTTACGTGTTACCTTTGCGTGCTTACTTTAAGTTATGTGTGGTGATCAATCGAATCGAAACTCGAAACTCAACCGAACTCAATCGAAATCGAATCATGATAATTGGTAGCGAAAGGATAGTGTGAAATATTGATGTTTGTATGTAGATATAGCGGTTGGGACTAAAAGTAATTTGAATAGGAAACTCTATCGTATTCGTATCGTCTTCAATCGGAATCGAAATATCAGAAATCGTCGCACCGAACACTCAAAGCAGGCTGTGGATCGATCAGGCTCCTAGCCGATCGAACAGCCCAGCCGATCGGACGGACTGTCCGAATGAGCAAGCTGTCCGATCGGGATGGCTGGCCGATCGGCCAGCTCTTTCCCCTTTTGGAAGCCTATAAATAGGCCTGTCATTGTCATTCTTTCCACTTTTAGAAACCCTCTGACCGACCAGCTCGTATTCTTCACTATTTCTCAGATTTCTCTCAATCCCGGTAAGATTTCATCCTAAATCTTGTACGTTTTTTATCTATGCACACTCCTACACCTTTCTATCTTTCAAATCATGGTTTCTAACCGTGAAATCATCAAGATCTAAGTATTCTAGGATGATGTCATCATGGTGTTCTTCAAGAACTTCATGTTTGGGCCTCAATCCACCAAGAATCACTTGCATCTAGCCGATTTCCACATAAACAAACTAAGATCTATCACGGATCTGAATATTTACATGGTGTGAAGGATTGAAAGAAGGATTTCCAACTTTCTTTCAACTCTTTTACACTCAATGCCTTCAAACCGGTAGAAACGGAGCTTGAGCCAACTCACTAATCACTCTAATGGTTGTGTGGTTCAAGATTCGAATTCTATCCACGAGGTTCACCGATTTCGGGTTAAACGTTAAACTACCGTTCCGAAACGTTCACCGGCCGGACTTGGGTGATTCCTGTCCGAGCAGGGGAAACAAGTAAGAACGAAGGTGCCATGGTTCAGCTCGTTGTCAAAATACCTCAATATAATGTCAAACAATCAGAACAGCCAAGTGTTAGACGAACTGGCCGACCAGGTCAGAATGCTGACCGATCGAACAGGCTGTTCGAACGAACAGCCCAACCGATCGGACATGTCAGCCGATCGACCAGGCCAGCCGATCGGCTAGCACATGGCCCCAAACTTTGATAATTTCATGAAGTCTAGTATTGAACAAAGTGTTGTTCGATCGAACTACAGTTTGGGTTGAATTACTCTTCGGATCATGAGATACTATGCTTCAACCCTTAAGCGATTTTCAACTCGTTCGACGTATTGGAGTGCCACCCGATCGAACATGTCGTCCGATCAGGTGACATCCCATTGAGGACCCATTTCTGAAGTACCTAACCGATCGGTTAAGCCGGCCGATCGAACAGACCGTTCGATCGATCGACCTCAAAGGTAAAGACACTTCAGTGTTCTCAAATACTACACTGAAAACTTCAAAAGGACAAGCCATCATACACAAACACATCCTACTAAAAGGAAGAAACAATCCACTCGAATAGACCAACCGACCGAGCCTACCGGCCGATCGAACAGGCTGTCTGAACGGACTGTCTAACCGAACGAACAACCCATTCGATCGAACCTACAGTTCGATCGACCAGGCTGTTCGACCCATCATCACTTGTTTCCATTTAACGCGCTACTCATCGTTATGCTATCGAACTATTCAGGCTAACCCTACTCTCAAGCGTTCCCTTCAATCCATCAATCTTTGTGAGTATACTCGAACCCTTTTTGCTTTAGCACTTTTGGGTGTTACATACGTTACTTATCTAAAATCACAAACGATCACACTACTCAAGTACTTTAAACGCTAACCGTTCTGCATGTATTACGTGACAAAATGAATGCTTGTTGTTATGTTTACACGTGGAATGTTGTCTACCTGCCTTAACGACGTAGTACTATAGTTTGGACTCAGCACCCGTTCACACCGGGGTTGTTAAGGACAATTACTTGCATGGATTACGGTGGTAATCATGTATTGCGAACTGCCTCGGGCAGTCAACCTGCAGTCATTGGTATCGATAGATCCATGTCGATAATTAACATGCTTCGTTTTCCTCTCTGTACGTGCTGGTTATGCGTAAACTATTTCGAACTCTATATGCTATTATCAAACTTGTATGCTCACCTATACATTTTATGTATTGACTTTATTTTAACGTATGTGACAGGAAATTAGGATGCTTATCTGCTAGTGCACCGAGGTTCCTTATACGCAATCCTTAACCCTTTTAGATGCTTGGAATGTCTTGAATGAAATCGAAAATGATGGATGGGTGGTGCTTGGTGTTCGGCCGAATGGAGCAAGAGAGGAGAGAGTAGAGTGAATTTTGTTAAGTGTTTGGATAAATGAAATGGTGAACTCTTGTATATATTTATAAACCAACTTTTGTTATTAACCATTGGAAATCATGTCATCTAGATATTTAACAAGAGGGATTAAAATAATAAATCAAGGACAAGGGGTGTCCCCCTAGGGGACGATTTCGGTTAGGGGGGGGGTTCATAGTTCATTTCCAACTAGATAGTTAGGATATAGTTAGTTAATTAGGAGGTTAATCCGGTTACTAGCATGTAGTGAGTTGTGACGGGTGTTAGGGTATTTGGGTGTTACATACGTTACTTATCTAAAATCACAAACGATCACACTACTCAAGTACTTTAAACGCTAACCGTTCTGCATGTATTACGTGACAAAATGAATGCTTGTTGTTATGTTTACACGTGGAATGTTGTCTACCTGCCTTAACGACGTAGTACTATAGTTTGGACTCAGCACCCGTTCACACCGGGGTTGTTAAGGACAATTACTTGCATGGATTACGGTGGTAATCATGTATTGCGAACTGCCTCGGGCAGTCAACCTGCAGTCATTGGTATCGATAGATCCATGTCGATAATTAACATGCTTCGTTTTCCTCTCTGTACGTGCTGGTTATGCGTAAACTATTTCGAACTCTATATGCTATTATCAAACTTGTATGCTCACCTATACATTTTATGTATTGACTTTATTTTAACGTATGTGACAGGAAATTAGGATGCTTATCTGCTAGTGCACCGAGGTTCCTTTTACGCAATCCTTAACCCTTGTAGATGCTTGGAATGTCTTGAATGAAATCGAAAATGATGGATGGGTGGTGCTTGGTGTTCGGCCGAATGGAGCAAGAGAGGAGAGAGTAGAGTGAATTTTGTTAAGTGTTTGGATAAATGAAATGGTGAAATCTTGTATATATTTATAAACCAACTTTTGTTATTAACCATTGGAAATCATGTCATCTAGATATTTAACAAGAGGGATTAAAATAATAAATCAAGGACAAGGGGTGTCCCCCTAGGGGACGATTTCGGTTGGGGGGGGGGGTTCATAGTTCATTTCCAACTAGATAGTTAGGATATAGTTAGTTAATTAGGAGGTTAATCCGGTTACTAGCATGTAGTGCGTTGTGACGGGTGTTAGGGTATTCGGGGACCCTAACTGGCTCAGAAAAAGAAAAACAATGTTGATGGCAATATTTTTTTGTTCCGGGTAAAGTCCGGTTGTTTGGTTGGATAGGGATCCGTTAAAGTGCTTAACAAAGCTTTAAAGTGTCGTAAATATTATTTTTAGTGACACAACTCATTCCCGACACTTTGGAAAGTGTCTAGTAATATTTTTCTCATGTTTTGGCACTTTATTAGTTGGCTAAATGCTGAATTTTTATTTAAAGTGCTGAATTTTGTATTTAAAGTACGTTTTAGGCACATCCGGTCACTATAACTCATACCTAGTGACGCAGTTCTACAACCCTCATATCCCTACACTCTCTACTAGTGTAGTGATCTATTCCTGGCTCATACAGGCCTTAGAGGCAGTGCCTGCCTGGTGCTGGCTATAACAGCATGTTAAATGGGTTATCCGTTCATTGTGCTACTGTGCTTTTGTGCATCAAGGTTGTCACTAAAGTTCTGTATGTAAATAATGGAGTGACAGCAAATAAAGTATGATGCAAGTATGTTCATGTATCAATATTCAGGTAGCAGTTTATTCATAATTTCAAGCAAGCACAATAATTAAGCAGTAATTAAATATTAATTAAGTCGTACGGATACCTGGTTTGGTGAGGGTTGTCACATTATTCGCCCGAGCACCTCTCCTTGGGGCGCGCCAGTTCTTTCGTTAAAAAGAAGGATGGGTCGTTCAGGATGTGCATCGACTATCGGGAGTTGAATAAGCTAACCATCAAGAACCGTTACCCTTTGCCTCGAATCGATGACTTATTTGATCAGCTGCAAGCTGCCAAGTGTTTCTCGAAGATCGATCTACGTTCAGGCTATCATCAATTGCGGCATTCAAGAGGAAGACATCCCTAACACCGCTTTTCGTACTCATTATGGCCACTATGAATTCGTTGTTATGCCTTTTGGTTTAACCAACGCACCCGCGGTTTTCATGGATCTGATGAATCGCGTGTGTAAGCCATTTCTAGACTGTTTCGTCATCGTGTTCATCGACGATGTCTTGATCTATTCCAAATCGAAAGCCGAACACGCGCAACATCTACGTTTGGTTCTCGAGTTACTTCAGGGGAAGCAACTCTATGCCAAGTTCTCCAAGTGCGAATTCTGGCTGGAGGAGGTTCAATTTCTGGGTCACAACGTTAATAGTCAAGGTATTCATGTTGATCCCACGAAGATCGAAGCAGTTAAGAGTTGGATTACGCCTAAGAACCGGTCTGAAGTTCGTTCTTTTCTCGGACTAGCGGGCTATTATTGGCGATTTATCGAAGGATTCTTTAAGATCGCTATGCCACTTACCGCCCTTACTCATAAAGACAAGCCTTTTGTTTGGGGAACCGAACAAGAGTCTGCTTTTCAAACCCTCAAGCATATGCTTTGCAATGCTCCTGCTCTCACGTTGCCCGACGGAAACAACGATTTCATTGTCTATTGTGATGCTTCCAACCTTGGTCTTGGCTGTGTTCTCATGCAACGGGACAAGGTTATAGCTTACGCATCTCGTCAGCTCAAAATCCACAAGAAGAACTATACAACCCATGATCTCGAGCTAGGCGCAGTTGTTTTTGCATTGAAGATTTGGCGACACTACCTGTATGGTACCAAGTGTACGATCTTCACCGATCACATGAGTTTAAAACACATCTTTAATAAGAAAGAACTTAACATGCGTCAACGCCGATGGGTAGAACTTCTTAACGATTACAACTGTGAGATTCGTTATCACCTAGGCAAAGCAAATGTTGTTGTCGACGCGCTCAGCGGACGGAGTTATTTGCTCAGTATTCGCAATACCCAAGCCCAGCATGATCTCGAAACCCTCATCCGCGAAGCCCAACATGCTTGTTTTAACGAACGCACTTTGAAGAAAGAGAGGATCTATCACAATGGAGCTCAGCTTGTAAGCAAAACAAATGGGATCTTCTATTATCTGGACCGAATTTGGATCCCTAAGCGGACCGACTTGCGAAAGATTATAATGGACGAAGCCCACAAATCCCGATATTCTATTCATCCCGGTGCCGATAAAATGTACCAGGATCTTCGCTACAAGTACTGGTGGCCGGGCATGAAACGGGATATTGCTCTCTATGTTGGAAGTTGCCTAACTTGTGCAAGAGTTAAGGCCGAACATCAACGACCTTTTGGCTTACTCGAACAACCTCCAATCCCCATATGGAAGTGGGAGAGTATAGCTATGGATTTCATAACCAAACTTCCGCCCACGCCATCAGGTCACGACAGCATTTGGGTTATAGTTGATCGTCTGACCAAATCAGCCCACTTCTTGCCAATACGGGAAGACTACAAGGTAGAACGACTAGCCCGAATCTACACTGATGAGATCATTTGTAATCATGGTACGCCTCATGACATCATCTCTGACCGTGACGCTCGGTTTACCTCGCGATTGTGGGAAACGTTTCAAGCAGCTCTCGGTACGTCGCTTAACCTAAGTACCGCATTCCATCCTCAAACTGACGGACAGACTGAAAGAACGATCCGTACTCTTGAAGACATGCTCCGTGCGTGTGTCATAGACTTCGGTGGTAGTTGGAACAAATACCTATCGTTAGTCGAATTCTCGTACAACAACAGTTATCATGCCAGCATACAAATGGCACCATTCGAGGCCTTATATGGAAGAAGATGTCGTTCGCCTATTGTGTGACACGAGATAGGTCACTCGCAATTAACTGGTCCCGAATTACTACAAGAAACGACTGACAAAATCCTCCAAATTCGAGATAACTTGTCGAAAGCCCGGGATAGAGAGAAAAGTTACGCCGATAGAAGATGCAAGCCCCTTGAATTTGACATCGGCGACTACGTACTCCTAAAGGTATCACCTTGGAAGGGTGTGGTCAGATTCGGCAAGAAAGGGAAACTAGCGCCTCGATATGTTGGACCTTTTAAGATTCTGGAAAGGATCGAAAAAGTCGCCTACAGACTCGAACTACCGCAGGAACTTAATAACGTCCACCCGACTTTCCATGTGTCAAACCTCCGAAAATGCCTAGCTGACCATGATCTGATTGTACCTCTCGATGACCTTCAAGTCAACGAAACGCTGCATTTCGTAGAAAAGCCTGTCGAAATCATGGATCACCAAACCAAGCAACTCAGACGCTCGCGCATCCCTATCGTGAAAGTCCGATGGGAAGGCAAACGAGGCGCATAGTTCACTTGGGAACTCGAAAGCGACATGAAGGCTAAGTACCCGCAGTTGTTTAAATGAAGATCTGAAGCGAGAAATTGGTAAGATCATTCATGGTGCTGTGCAGCTTTCAGCCTAATTTCGGGACGAAATTCCCTAAACAAGGGGAGGATGTAACACCCCGTGTTACCGAATGTCAAGTCAAAGCCAAAGTCAAAGTCAAGTTTGACTCCTTTGACTGTGATTAGTCTATTTTACATTTTATTATTTGTATTATGTGGAGTAAGTGTTGTTAATCAAAAGAATCGAAGTAATCAAATGTTTAATCGACGGGAAACGCTTTACGACTGTGAATAAGTAGGAAGTAACAATGCGATAAAGTTAATCAATCAATAATCAAGCTAATCGAATCATCAATCGAACTCGAAACTCGAATTATGCGAATTTGGTGTTATATTACGTGTGTGTGTGCCTTACGTGTTACCTGTGCGTACTTACTTTATGTTATGTGTGGTGATCAATCGAATCGAAACTCAAAACTCAATCGAACTCAATCGAAATCGAATCATGATAATTGGTAGCGAAAGGATAGTGTGAAATATAGATGTTTGTATGTAGATATAGTGGTTGGGACTAAACGTAATTTGAATAGGGAACTCTATCGTATTCGTATCGTCTTAAATCGGAATCGAAATATCAGAAATCGTCGCACCGAACACTCAAAGCAAGTTGTGGATCGATCAGGCTCCTAGCCGATCGAACAGCCCAGCCGATCGGACGGACTGTCCGATCGAGCAGGCTGTCCGATCGGGATGCCTGGCCGATCGGCCAGCTCCTTCCCCTTTTGGAAGCCTATAAATAGGCCTGTCATTGTCATTCTTTCCACTTTTGGAAACCCTCTGACCGACCAGCTCGTGTTCTTCACTATTTCTCAGATTTCTCTCAATCCCGGTAAGATTTCATCCTAAATCTTGTACGTTTTTTATCTATGCACACTCCTACACCTTTCTATCTTTCAAATCTTGGTTTCTAACCGTGAAATCATCAAGATCTAAGTATTCTAGGATGATGTCATCATGGTGTTCTTCAAGAACTTCATGTTTGGGCCTCAATCCACCAAGAATCACTTGGATCTAGCCGTTTTCCACATAAACAAACTAAGATCTATCACAGATCTGAATATTTACATGGTGTGAAGGATTGAAATAAGGATTTCCAACTTTCTTTCAACTCTTTTACACTCAATGCCTTCAAACCGATAGAAACGGAGCTTGAGCCAACTCACGAATCACTCTAATGGTTGTGTGGTTCAAGATTCGGATTCTATCTATGTGGTTCACCGATTTCGGGTTAAACGTTAAACTACCGTTCCGAAACGTTCACCGGCCAGACTTGGGTGATTCCTGTCCGAGCAGGGGAAACAAGTAAGAACGAAGGTGCCATGGTTCAGCTCGTTGTCAAAATACCTCGATATAACGTCAAACAATCAGAACAGCCAAGTGTTAGACGAACAGGCCGACCAGGTCAGAATGCTGACCGATCAAACAGGCTGTTCGAACGAACAGCCCAACCGATCGGACATGTCGGCCGATCGACCAGGCCAGCCGATCGGCTAGCACATGGCCCCACACTTTGACAATTTCATGAAGTCTAGTATTGAACGAAGTGTTGTTCGATCGAACTACGGTTTGGGTTGAATTACTCTTCAGATCATGAGATACTATGCTTCAACCCTTAAGCGATTTTCAACTCGTTCGACGTATTGGAGTGCCACCCGATCGAACATGCCGTCCGATCAGGTGACATCCCATTGAGGACCCATTTCTGAAGTACCTAACCGATCGGTTAAGCCGGCCGATCGAACAGACCGTTCGATCGATCGACCTGAAAGGTAAGGACACTTTCTCAAATACTACAACGAAAACTTCAAAAGGACAAGCCATTATACACAAACACATCCTACTCAAAGGAAGAAACAATCCACTCGAACAGACCAACCGATCGAGCCTACCGGCCGATCGAACAGGCTGTCCGAACGGACTGTCTAACCGAACGAACAACCCGTTCGATCGAACCTACAGTTCGATCGACCAGGCTGTTCGACCCATCATCACTTGTTTCCATTTAACGCGCTACTCATCGTTATGCTATCGAACTATTCAGGCTAACCCTACTCTCAAGCGCTCCCTTCAATCCATCAATCGCTGTGAGTATACTCGAACCCTTTTTGCTTTAGCACTTTTGGGTGTTACATACGTTACTTATCTAAAATCACAAACGATCACACTACTCAAGTACTTTAAATGCTAACCGTTCTGCATGTATTACGTGACTAAATGAATGCTTGTTGTTATGTTTACACGTGGAATGCTGTCTACCTGCCTTAATGATGTAGTACTATAGTTTGGACTCAGCACCCGTTCACACGGGGGTTGTTAAGGACAATTACTTACATGGATTACGGTGGTAATCATGTATTGCGAACTACCTCGGGCAGTCAACCAGCAGTCATTGGTATCGATAGATCCATGTCGATAATTAACATGCTTCGTTTTCCTCTGTGTACGTGCTGGTTATGCGTAAACTATTTCGAACTCTATATGCTATTATCAAACTTGTATGCTCACCTTTACATTTTATGTATTGACTTTATTTTAACGTATGTGACAGGAAATTAGGATGCTTATCTGCTAGGAAGGCGAGCTTAGAATAAGCGTCAAGAGCATAGTTGTCTGTAGATCTTGCAGATCGAGTCTCTAGAAGCATTTGATCAATATTTATATTTGAATCTGAGTTGTCGGAACAGAACACTTGACTAGTTGTTATCTATAATAATTTGTTTTACTATTTGGGATACGGTATGGGACGTATTAATTAAACTAAATAGTAATGATAGTTGTTGTGGAAACTTCTGGACAATCTGTTTCGCTCAGTGCCATGCCCCGATGATTCCCCCATCGGTTGGGGTGTGACAGGGCCTACTACAATAACTAAGATAATCTCTTAAAATGTGCAAAAGTGCGGAAATAATCAAAGGTTACACTACACACGAGTCGGATCCAAGTGATTCATCTTGTCTATCTGTTTTATTTTTATTTTATTTTTTAGCATTTTAGTTAGTTTTGTTTTTCTAGTTTAAAAACCTTTTTTCTAACTTTTGATTTGATTAGACGTTGAGGATAAACCAGTAATAAAAGCTCTTGTGTCCTTGGACGACCTCGGTATCTTACCAACACTATACTACGTCCACGATGGGTGCACTTGCCCATATGTGTGTTTAGTGTTAGTAAATATCGTGTTTTATAAATTTAAAACTTGCCTAAAAAGTGTAAAAGGGCTTAAAATATACACCGAAAATATACTACACTTCACATGCATCATTTGGTTATCTTGTTCTGTACGACTACACTTCGGAACATTATATCTTGATTGTTAACTTGTCTTATTCGTAGTTGATATGATAAGAGGATATTCTATAATTTAAGAATGTTGTAAGTTATACTTACCTTGCATCCAGATTATGCCTTTCCTTCTCACTTGATTCGTTTGACCCGCTTCCTTTCCAAGCTTTTACCTAGCTTGCCAAGCGTCAACTATCATTGAAATTGTAAGATGGTTAGGTTAGTCATAATCATTTACGACTATTCCATCCTACGCTTCTTATGTCGAATTTATCATTCGATCATGTACTTGGTCGGTTTGACTTTTTAAAGTCAACCGCCTATCAACGTTAATTATTACTCGATGTAGCTCTACTACTCATTTAATTACTTAGTCAATTATCCGATAACGTCATTCTTATGTTACTGGTTTAATCATTTTAACACATGATGATATCAACATCGTTCTAATCAAGAATATATCATCATTTTCATTTTATCATACAAAACCGTTTCCTAGCAAGTATGATCATGTACTCGAACACACAATTTATTCAAGTATTTCCTTATTACAATCACGTATGATGATTCTAGTCATAGTTATATCATCAATTTCATCATATGATTAAAACCCACTTAACCTAGTGTGGTAAATCATTCAATCCATAGCATGTTATGTATGATTTTCACTTAAGGTTTTGTTCCTAAGCAAGTATACATCACTAATCTAGCCATAGCTTCTCTAATTCATGCCTAATTCACGATTAGGATGATTATCCAATTTTTACAACTTCACCAAACATCAAGATTTTACATACCTTATTGTAACAACTGTCACTAAAATCCTTAATTAGGATAATAATTAGCTATTAAGAAAACTCTAATTGAGACACCCAAGTGATTCTACACAAACCCTAAAATTTTCAGAATTTTCAGAATCAGAATCAGGGCCCCTAAAACTCAGGGAGGGATAAACCCTAGCCAACGATTATCTTCATAACTAATTATAAAAATCGAATTTTAAGAAACTGACAACACAGCAAGCCTACACGCACGAAGGGCTACTCTATGAAAATAAGGTGGTCACTCGCGTAGCGCGACGCCTAAGGGGGTACCCCCTCGCGCTACGCGACGGTGTCAAAATCTCAGTATAAATAGCAGGGGTTGGGACTTGAATTTTGGCACTGAAACGACGAAAAGCGGAGTTACATAGGTCGAGTTATAAGCAAAACAGTCCAACACACATACACAATTATCGAATCGCTGCCACAGAACAGGGTAATTACTCGATCGCTATTACGATTCAGTTTCCGGAATCAATACATTCAAAGAATGTCTAAGTGCCGCCCACATTGGGCTATGCTTTATCGTTGTCGATAATTCGATAATGAGCCGAAGCATTGTACTTTGTCGTTGTCGATAATTCGATATACGAGTTGAAGTACTATACTTTATCGTTTGTCATTTTGATAAATGAGCCGAAGTATTGCACTTGGACATTCATTGTCAAAATTGATCTCGGGGAATTATCGTAACTGCTGTATTGATCACTAATCCTGTTTTGTGTGCATTATTGTTAAATTAGAAATAATCAAGGCTAATCAGTAGGCTTATACACTGCTCGTTAAATCTGCAATGTGAGTCATTCTCTTTTTATCAACTGTTTTACAATACTCCAAATTATTTTCAAAGTGTTATAATTACAGGGACTAAGTCATGGATATCTTGATTTATTGGTTAGTGGGGTATTGTGCACATTACTATTTCTCCCAGTTAGGTTCATTGACCTACTATGGAGAAACGTCACTATTAGAGTTCATTGACCTAATAGTGGTATGACCATCGTCACCATTGTGACTTGTCACCATTGTGACAGAACGCCAGATAAAAAAATAAGATATGAACCATTGTAATCGCTCTTATGCTGTAATTAATAACTATGGGTCATTTCCTAAAAACTGAATGAACTCACTCAGTATTTCCCCGCTGACAAAACCTTTTTCAAACATGTTTCAGGTAATCTGTTGTGAGCAAAGAAAAGTGCCAGGAAGCACTAACCAGCTTAGAAAAGTGGCTCAGTGTAAATAAATAAAGGAACATGTTTTAAAAATAAAGATTTCCATGGAAATCACATTATTGTAAATTACTGGGTTTTACCCCTAAATTATGTAATGAGCAGTTTCAATACTAAAGATCCTGTTTTAAAAGACTTCCGCTGTCGCCTAAATTAAAATACCGCAGGATTTCTGTCCCGCGGCTCCTGAAACGGGTCAAACCGGGTCGGGGGCCGTGACAGAAATAAGGTGGTATCAGAGCCACTTCTCAAGCCACTGATTTAAGCCAATTAAGTATTTGGAAAATACTTAATTTCCATTAATTGCTATTTTGTGATTGTTTGTTTATTTATCTGACTAATTGTGTACAGTATGAGCAGATCTTTATATGCTAGTCAATGTAGTAAGTAATGCAAATTCTTAAATAATTTGACTCAAGTATTAGTAACTTTATTATCTACAATCTAGAAGTCTTATCAAGAAAATCATAAAATTTACAAATAAAACCTCGTGTGATGTAAATTTCAATAGTACCCAGTAGGAACTAATATTTAAAAAGTTTTCTATAAATTTTATGATTTCTGACTATGTCTATTTTGTTAAACAGCATGAGTAACTTGTCTGAGGCCCTTCAAAATTTAAATCTCTATCCAGTAAGAGTAGAAGATTCCAGAGATTTCAATAGATATATACTAGATATAGAAGAACCTATAGAATTCGATGCTTTACCTCTCGAGAAACCCAAGCCCAAGGAAATAGAAATTGGGGAAAGTTCTAGGCAAATTGAAAAGTTACCATCTCAGGAAGAGTTAGATTCTATAATGGCAAGCCCTAATGCTATTAAGCCTGTTAATGAAACTATTTTTAATCGCTCTCCCGAAACACAACTACCAATGAACTTAGAACCATCTATTCCAAACCCTTCAATCCACTCGCAAATAGACGAATGGTTAATTAATGAAATACAGTTACAAAACTATCCCTATAAGCTTTTTCCTCAAGTTCCATCTAAGAACCTTTACCAAATCCACCAATAAGTAACAAGAATACGGCTGAACTTCGCTTTGGTGAAGAACTAATGGATACTGGGAATAGGATCCAAGAGATTGGGGGACAAATCTCCTGGAACTACGATAAGAGGGAACACAGTTACTAAAATATCGTTGACAAAAAGAATAGGGGATTTATGAAACTGTTATTATGTAATAATAATAGTAAAATCAGTATGTGTAAGATAAATAATAAAACGGTTGTATATAGAAACATGAAATTTTAGAAAATTTACAAATTTTGTTCGTATACGTGATTATGTGCAATTAAGTATGATATTGGATTATTTCTTGTATACTAATTATTTATCTATAACTTAGTTGTCAAATGGAAAACGCTAATAATGAACCAGTTAATGAGGTTAATGATTCTGAGCAACAACCGGGAGATCAATATATGACTAGGCAGGATATAGAAAATATCGTTGCTCAAGGGATAGCCAACACTATTCCAACAATGATAGCTCAAGGGATAGCCAACGCTATTCCAGCCATCGTTGCTGCTGTTAAAAATCCAATAGAACCACAACAACCAGTTCCTAGCAAACGTATTTCTGAAGATAACTTCAGTAATAGCGTAAACGGAGGCAATGATCATGTTAATCATGATAATGAACCACAACCAGCGCCGCTCCCCAAGAAAATGAAAGTTGCAACACCTGGTTGCACTTACAAGGAATTTCTTGCTTGTAAACCATCTGAGTTTGCAGGCAACGAAGGAGCGACTGCGGCACTACGTTGGTTAGAGAAAACTGAGGCAGTAATTGCCATAAGTAAATGTGCTCAGGATGATCAGGTTATGTACGCGTCAAATCTTTTCAAAGAAGGAGCGCTAGAATGGTGGAATACGGTGTTACAATCAAAAGGAAGAAGGATGGCGTATGCTATGAACTGGGAAGAATTTAAGAGCTTAGTAGAAAGAAAATTCTGTCCCGAATATGAAAAAGAACAAATGATAAACAAGTTTTTAACCCACCGAATGGTTGATGTAGATTGTCGAAAGTATACTACGACATTCTTCGAATATGCTCGAGTAGTACCAACCCTGGCTTCGCCAGAGCCAGTACTTATTTCTCGATATATTTGGGGATTGATTTCTGAAATCCGTAACATCGTCAAGGCTGCGAAACCTCGCACGATTGATGATGCGGTAGATTTAGCTAATACTCTGACTGACGAACTAGTACGGACAAGAGAAGAAAATAGAAGGAAGGAAGTAGCCCAAAAGATTACCCAGGTAATCCGTTCGGATAACCATAACGATTTCAAGAAAGGAGGGAATGGGCAATCTTCTACTAGTTCATTTTGCAATTTTTGCAAAAGGAAGCATTTTGGAAGATGCAAAGGATACTGCAATTTTTGCAAAATTCCGGGGCATCAGGAAGAAGACTGCAGAAGGAAGAAATTTTCAGTTTGTTACAACTGTGGAGAAACTGGACATCTTAGGCCAAATTGTCCAAAACTGAACAAACCATCTGACACTAAAGTCAAACCTGCAGAAGAAGCAAAAAGGAATGCAAGAGCCTTTCAATTGACTGCTCAGGAAATAGAGCTCATTCCAGATGTAATAGTCGGTACGTCCTAAGTTACAACGTTTACACAAAAAGTATTAACTGAATCTGATGCACACCAAAGTTTTATAAATACCTCATTCTGTCAAACTCTTAACTCAGACAAATCTCTACAGTCAAAACATGCAAAAAGGAAAATATAACTCTCAGGTCATATAATTCTTCGCTAACCTAATTCCTATGAAATTAGCCGAGTTTGATATTGTATTAGAAATAGATTGGTTAGTAGCCAACCCTACTCGAATTCTCTGTGATAAGAACTTTATAGAAAATCCAGGTAACTGCCGGAGAAGTATTTATGATTATAGGAAATAAACCACGTAAGATCACATGATAAATCATGAAGATATTCACTTAGATCCTGCTAAGATAGCAATGGAAGAGTTCGCAATTTTTAAATGGAAAGTAGGTATTTTGTAAATTTAGCCGGATACTATAGGGAGTTTATTAAGGATTCTTTTAGATAGATACATCCTTAACTAAGTTAACACAGTTAATTATAAATAAGAACCCGAATAAAAAGAAGCCTCTAGCTAGCCTTACCAGAAGGAACAGAAGATTTTAAAGTATACAGTAATGCTTCAAAGTTAAAATTTGGATATATGGTAATGCGACACAAAAAGGTAATTGTGTATGCATCAAGGCAATTACAAAAGCACGAAGAAAACCTTACCACTTGTAAGCTTAGAAACCACAAGTTATCCTTAAGATTAGGAAACATTATCTAAGTAAGCTTACTATCCATATGGGTCATAAGAATTTAAGATACATATTAGAGCAACAAGAATTAAACATGAGGAAAAAGGGAAATCCTCGATAATTACGACTGTGATATTTAGTATCACGAAGGAAAGGCTGAAGACGGTTAGAAGAACTATACAAATAATAAACCAAAGCCGTCGAAGTCCGAGTTGGAGACAAAATGCTATTGAAAGTATTTCCTTGGAAAGGAATTTATAAATTCGGTAAGAGAAGAAGCTAAGTCTCTTATACGTAGGACCATTACCAGTAATCCAACACATAGGACCAGTAGCTTATCATTTACAACTATCAGAAGAATTAGCTGAAGTACATGATGTGTTTCATGTATCCAATCTCAAGAAACATCTATCAGGCGAATCCTTGGTAATACCTCTTCAAGATATAGAGATAAATGATAGAGAAACCCCTACAAATAGAAGATCGGAAAATTAAGTTTTTCAAAACACAAACGACTAGTGCTAGTGAAAGTCCAATGGGAATCCAGAAGAGAACAAGAGTATACTTGGGAACTGGAATCAGAAATGAAGTGAAAATACCCTCATCTATTTCAGTGAATCTCGAGGACGAGATTTTTCTTAAGGTGGGGAGGATGTAACAACTGTCACTAAAATCCTTAATTAGGATAATAATTAGCTATTAAGAAAACTCTAATTGAGACACCCAAGTGATTCTACACAAACCCTAAAATTTTCAGAATTTTCAGAATCAGAATCAGGGCCCCTAAAACTCAGGGAGGGATAAACCCTAGCCAACGATTATCTTCATAACTAATTATAAAAATCGAATTTTAAGAAACTGACAACACAGCAAGCCTACACGCACGAAGGGCTACTCTATGAAAATAAGGTGGTCACTCGCGTAGCGCGACGCCTAAGGGGGTACCCCCTCGCGCTACGCGACGGTGTCAAAATCTCAGTATAAATAGCAGGGGTTGGGACTTGAATTTTGGCACTGAAACGACGAAAAGCGGAGTTACATAGGTCGAGTTATAAGCAAAACAGTCCAACACACATACACAATTATCGAATCGCTGCCACAGAACAGGGTAATTACTCGATCGCTATTACGATTCAGTTTCCGGAATCAATACATTCAAAGAATGTCTAAGTGCCGCCCACATTGGGCTATGCTTTATCGTTGTCGATAATTCGATAATGAGCCGAAGCATTGTACTTTGTCGTTGTCGATAATTCGATATACGAGTTGAAGTACTATACTTTATCGTTTGTCATTTTGATAAATGAGCCGAAGTATTGCACTTGGACATTCATTGTCAAAATTGATCTCGGGGAATTATCGTAACTGCTGTATTGATCACTAATCCTGTTTTGTGTGCATTATTGTTAAATTAGAAATAATCAAGGCTAATCAGTAGGCTTATACACTGCTCGTTAAATCTGCAATGTGAGTCATTCTCTTTTTATCAACTGTTTTACAATACTCCAAATTATTTTCAAAGTGTTATAATTACAGGGACTAAGTCATGGATATCTTGATTTATTGGTTAGTGGGGTATTGTGCACATTACTATTTCTCCCAGTTAGGTTCATTGACCTACTATGGAGAAACGTCACTATTAGAGTTCATTGACCTAATAGTGGTATGACCATCGTCACCATTGTGACTTGTCACCATTGTGACAGAACGCCAGATAAAAAAATAAGATATGAACCATTGTAATCGCTCTTATGCTGTAATTAATAACTATGGGTCATTTCCTAAAAACTGAATGAACTCACTCAGTATTTCCCCGCTGACAAAACCTTTTTCAAACATGTTTCAGGTAATCTGTTGTGAGCAAAGAAAAGTGCCAGGAAGCACTAACCAGCTTAGAAAAGTGGCTCAGTGTAAATAAATAAAGGAACATGTTTTAAAAATAAAGATTTCCATGGAAATCACATTATTGTAAATTACTGGGTTTTACCCCTAAATTATGTAATGAGCAGTTTCAATACTAAAGATCCTGTTTTAAAAGACTTCCGCTGTCGCCTAAATTAAAATACCGCAGGATTTCTGTCCCGCGGCTCCTGAAACGGGTCAAACCGGGTCGGGGGCCGTGACACTTATGATCCCCTAGCTTGTGTGATCATTAATCCATGTTCAATTGTGAATTTAGACTCCATTTGGACCTCCAATTTGATGATTTGTTGGAAACTTAGGGTTTTGGCTCCTGGGGAGCTTCTGGTCGACGAACAGAACACCCAGAACACACTCAATGTGTGTTTTTATGTTTAAGTTTTCTTTTTATAACTTAAGTTTCCATTTATCCAAATCTAGCCCCTCTTGTTTGGTTAGTTAATTAAGTACGGCACAACCTACTTATTTCTAACAATATTCCCCACTTATTAACTAGGTTAAACATTCCTAGTTAAATTAGTGGGTTCGGGGAATCTATGACTAAGTTTATTTTAAGTCCCGTTAACTCGGGCCTTCTATAAACTTTATTTCCACAAAAGCCTTTATATAACTTTTATTTAATATTAGGCTTAATTATTTAAAATCCTAATATTCACCGGATTAATTTTACCACTAACGGTAATTTACCCGTCTTTTAGTATTAACGTGGTTTGATTACCAAACCCGTTTTCGGGGTGTTACAATGCACGACAAGGATTTCTCAAATACTGTCATCGTTGTTTAAGAACCCCAAAGCATCTCTCAATGTCTTCCGTGTGTGTTGACCTCGCCATGCGGTCGGGCAGTTATCCCAACGCCAATGCATGCAATCCAAGCTCCCGATCATACCAGGCAAACGATGCTCAGCCGAATGTACCTCGTAGATCTTTTGAAGGTCGTCCCATGTGGGCGTTCTAAGATAACGCGCACCATACAGATCAATAATACCTTTATAAGAAAAATGTATACAAACATAAGCTTAAAAAACACTTGTAAATATTATAGTAAAGTATAGGAATTGTACCGCGACAAAAATGCTCCAAGGTGTCTCGCGTTGTTTTCTTGGCCATTTTTAAATACTCGTCGTTGATGTCGGTTGTGTTTCCATAAGCAAGGACTCGTAGCGCCGACGGACACTTTTGAATACCGGTAAATCCAAGTGTCTCTTTCGCATCCGCTTTTTGTTTAAAATAATCGTAGTTGGTTTCCAAGTCATCGACGATACGTAGAAACAAACGCTTACTCATTCGGAAACGACACCTAAAAATTTCTGGGTTCGAAAATGTCGGCGCCTCATCAAAATAATCTTTCATCAACCGATCGTGTGCCGCGCCTCGGTCTCGTTCAATATAATCTCTTGTTTTAATTTCAGGTTCGGGCCGACGACAATGCTTCACATATCTCACCGCTAGTTGACAAGCACTCGTAACCGCCTCTTGCTCGACCTCCTCATCGGTGGATTCATCGCCATCCGCAAAAAAAACTCTTTGTAGTAAAAATTCACCATGGAAGAGGAACTAGGGGAATCCCTTTTTATAAAATGGTAGTATTTGTATGAGAGTTTTTGTGTGTAAAATCGAAGAAGTTTATATATATATATATATATATATATATATATATATATATATATATATATATATATATATATATATATATATATATGGGTTTTAGGTTAAAAAAGAAAAAAAAATAAAAAATAAAATCTAGCTGTTATGTAGCTAGCCGTTGCAACAAGTCCCTATTGGTCAGTCAAATGTCCGTTCAGCGTGATTCAAAAAATGCCAAACACAAATTCAGCCGAGAGCACGCCCGAAAACGCCGGGGGAGGGGGGGGGGGTCGAGGGCGGAATGGGGCGTTATTGGGGATGGATTTTGAAAATTTTGACGCCAACTACGGGTGGTCTTATACATGTTTTAAATGTCGACATTTTTTGTGTTTTTAGTTTTTGTATTACTATTAGTATTATATATATATGTTTTATGTTTTTTATATATAAATTTTGTATGATATTAAAATTATTGATATCATGCCGTGATAAATTATATCTCAAATAGCAATCCTTATTCGATATTTGATTTTGCACTGCTATAACTCTGCATACATTAGTGTTGTATTTGTTTTGCCATTTATGTATACGTGTTACCCATATATGTCTATATATAATGATTGTTAATGAGGCAAGTATCTCCATGTTTAACTGTGGTTGATGATGATGACTATGTTCTACTATATATTGACCATGATTGATCTAAATAAATTTACCATTACTTACCATGGTTGGCTATGTTTAACCATAATGAACAATGATTGATCATTATTAACCAAGATTGATAGTGATTGACCATGGTGACCTAATGAGATGTATTGGGTGATACATGTTTTAATAAGCTATTTAGGTAATAATAAGTCTTAACAAGCCATAATAAGCACTTTAGTCGATGTATGTCACTCGATGACCATCGTCAACCAATAAAAACCATAGATGACCTAACGTGGCAGCCGTTCAAAAAAAAAAAAAAAAAAACCTAACGTCGCATACTAGGTGATACATCTGTTAACAAGACGTATTGGGTCGTAGCAAATATTATGGAGCAGTAATAACCTACTTATATCTATGTATGACGATCACTAGTCAATAGTAACTATCAATATTAACCTTATTATTGATTTAAACATTTTTAATTAAATATTATTACATTTTATGAGTGATTAATGCTCTTGTGGAATGCACTTTGTGTTCTTTTAAACTCGTTCAATTTAACTAAGTTTTTTTTTTTTAAGTTGACTCATTTCACTAGTTAGAAGAAACTACGATCCAAATTCCAAATCAACCAGTTTACCCATAGATAGTCGGCACCTTTAGTATAACATTGCGTATTCGACCGGATTTAACATCTAACTGTGGATTGCAATTGACATGTAAATGATGCAATGCAAATAAATACATAACCGTGGCAAGTTTAACATTTTGTCGTGTAACATTAACTCGACTAAACAATGTGGAACAAATCTCATAAAACAACCACCATCCTTTCCTATTTCTAGCAACCATAAACTACATAAGAAATTGCTTTGGAGCATGAGTATTTTTCATCAAATTTATGATGATGTCAACAACATTACTTATTTCTCTAGCCCAAGGAAGATATAGTATATAAGCGTGATGGGTAATGCTATTAGCATTCCAAATATAACCCTGCAAGGGTTAGATGAAAACAAAAGTTAAGTATTTCCATAATAATCTACTTGAATAATAATATCTTAAGGAAACTAAACTTCACAATAAATAACAAATGAGCATTGTAAAAAGACTATTAGATGAAGTCTCGGATGTTTACTTTTACAGGAACTATTCTTTGGACTTTTTACAATCCACATAATCTCATTTTTTCAAAAACATTTAGGCGTGTAATTAGTAAAAGATAACTTCTTAATCAATTTGAAAAATTAAAAGATTTAATAATAAAAGTTAAAAGGAAATCTAATAACACAAAAGTAAATAAGAGTTCTAACACTTTAGCATGAAAAAATGACCACTTTACAATAATATAATCACTTCTTAGTAATATTTTGTTTTATAAAACCAGAACTTTTAGGTTTTTATTTAATTATGGTAAGTGTTTGTATGTATAGGAATCTACAAGAACTATCTTTCTGTCTAAAACATATATCAATTTTTAATCACAAAATTAGCAGTATTTTTTCCCTCTACTAAGTTTTATAACTTATATGACTTGAATAACACGAAATGTGAAAAAGAGTTGAGCTACTTGCAAGCTACTCGAGCTCGGCTAAGAAAAAAAAAGCTCGAACGAGCCAAGCTTAAACCAGTTGGAGCCCAAGCCTAAAAACAAGCTTTTTGGTAAATGAGTCCGAGCTCGAGCTCAAGTCCCTAAACGAGCCTACTATTTGTATAGATATATATTTTTATTAATATAAATATAAATAGATATATAATTACTATTTATATAATTTTGAAAAAATAACTAAATTATATATAAAATAATAATTCTAATGAATATAAATTAATTTATAAATAATAAATTAGCCGAACCCGAGCTTGAAAAACGACATATGAGCCGAGCTCGAGCTTAAGAAACAAAGCTTGAGTTGAGCCAAGCTCGAACTTGAGCTTTCATAAGTTAAACAAGCTCGAGCTTAGTCGAGCTCGGACTTAGCTCAGCTCGCTTGCACCCTTATAATCATGGTCCACCAATATCAAATGCCTATATTCACTGTTTAGTTTAACGTTTTGAACTAACTTTTAAACTAAAATCAATAGTCTCAATTGAATTTTTAAAATTTGTAAAATTGTTTATGAATGTTACAAATATAAATAGTTGCATATTCTAGGAAAGGGAAAATGGAATAATAAAAGGGTAAACCACGAAAGAGAACCATTAAACTCAGTTTTTTAAATCATAAAGTGTGAATTAAGCTGATTTATATAGTTTTGAATAGATGGTTCGATTATAATGATTTATTGGACTTGTAAAATTTGTTGGTTGAAAAAAACAGTAGCATAAGGAATCTATTTTGATGGAGGGAAGGGAAATAGAAGAAATAAAAGTAAAGTGAAAGTAAAAGAGCATACCCTGTGCTAAGAATATGAGGGTGAACATTGTACTCCTTGGCAAACACAAAGGGGACAATACCCTGTGGTAAAGCAGCCTGTTTGTTTTGTTTTTTCACAAATAAAAGAACAAAGTTAAAGGACTATATGTGTACATCGATCAAACTTATTAATACAGATTATAATAAACCCAAAGGTCTGCGCTTAGTCTGCGCGACGCAGACATAAAAGGTCAGGAAGTACTTCTTGCAAAAAAACAAACACCCCCTAAAAGACTTCATCAAGTATAGAGCTCATACATACTTTTAGGAGAATTTTATGTATGAACTAAAAATTTGATATTCAGTATACCAAATTTAAAATATTTGAAGCTCACATGTATGTATTTTATCAACTATAACTTATATAAATACTATAACTTAAAAGACGTGTATATTTTCATATTTTGATAACATATAACATTGAGCCATTGAGGATATATGAAATTATTTTTTATTTTTTTCATGTATTGATTATAAAAAGACAAACATTAAAGCTGATAAGAAAAATAAAATAATATTTATTTATTTTTATCAGACATTTATCCTTCTGAAGTCATACTACAAATTGATAAAACGACAAACATTAAAGTTGATGATAAAATTAAAATAATAATAACTTATTTTAATCGATTGTTATCTTTTTAAAATTATAGTAAAAAGTAAATAAAAAGACAAAGAGTGGCAGACAAAATGGGAATGTCGGATTTGGTGTGTAATTAATTAAATTGAACGCACGCTTTGCTTTGCTTTAATCAAGGCATGTATATGCCCCACGTGACTTTCACGTGACCCTCAATATCATTTATTTTTTTTTAAGGGTAAATTACTTTTTGAGTCCCTGTGTTTTAGTGGTTTTAACCACTTGAATCCAAAATTAAAATGTTTAACGCCCTGAGTCCCTATAGCCATTTTTCTTAACCATTTGAGTCCAAATTTTTAACACAGTTACAATTTTGTTGTTAAGTTTTTTTAAATGACCAAATTACCCCTATAATTAAAAATAAAAAAAAACTAATATATTTAGATGTGTTTCACTGTTTTGTCTACTATGAAAAATATAATCTCCAAATCTGTAACTTTCGTTCAAATAAATATATCTCTCTGAGCTCCACCACAGAACGATAATGGAAGCTCTACTGAGCTCCACCACAACCACCACTCTCCGCCACTTTCTCTCTCTACATTCACGACCACTAAAACGACACCATATCCTCTCACCTCCATCGATCCCCATCCAGATTTGCGTTCTCCACCTCCACCAGATCCACACGCGCCCTATCTCACTCCCACACCTCCCCCGCCCCATTTCTCAACCGTACAGTCAACTGCTCCACTTCCGCCACCGCCACCACATCCAAACCGTACAGTTCGATTGGACAGGTGTGTCAGGTTATTGGTGCGGTTGTTGATGTTAGGTTTATTGAGGGTTTGCCGTCGATATCCTTACGGCGTTTGAGGTTTTGGATAACTCGATTAGGTTAGTTTTGGAAGTGGCGCAACATTTGGGGGAGAATATGGTTAGGACTATTGCTATGGATGGGACTGAAGGTCTTGTTCGTGGTCAATGCGTTCTCAACACTGGTTCTCCGATCACTATGTTGATCTTGAGATGATTGATTGTTTGTTTTTGATCTTGAGATGATTGATTGTTTGAGATCTGGTTGTTGATTGTGTTTGTAGGGAATTTGATTTGTGTTTGGTTGAGAGAGAAAGTGCAGATGTGTTTTTGATAGAGAGAGATAAGGAGAGAGAGAGAGAGAAAATCTAAATAAATTATTTTTTTATTTTTTAATTATAGGGGTAATTTGGTCATTTAACAAAATTTAACAACAGAATTTTAACTGTGTTAGAAATTTGGACTCAAATGGTTAAGAAAACTGGCTATAGGGACTCAGGGCGTTAAACATTTTGATTTTGGACTCAAGTAGTTAAAACCCCTAAAACACAGGGACTCAAAAAGTAATTTACCCTTTTTTTAAATATGATAAGAATAATGAGCATTCATACCATCGATGAAATAAGTCGAATAAAAGTTGGTTTGTTTGGGTTTTGAATATATATATTTCAGGCAGGAGGTAGGAAGAAAAGATGACCTGGACAATGGCGATGCGTAAAAGGACGCCACGTAAGCCAACGGGAATAGAAACAGCTGCCATGACAGCTGGTCCCGTAAGGAATCTAACGGCCATTGAAAACGCAGCCACAGAATTCCCACATGCTATCATCTTTGGTTGTAAAGCCATAAAGAAACCTGTTTGTATCATCCACATGTCACTATTAATTAATACCCATTTCATTAATACTAAATATTATTTTTTTTAACAGCAAACACATTTTATATATGAATATAAACAGCCAGCAAGAGACTGGATACAACAACAAAAACACGAAAAGAATTTATGCGGTCGAATGATGGAATCCTAAATATTATTAACCATCAATAAGAAGAAGATAAAAAACACATTAATATCATAGAACCCAAATTTGATATGTTATAAACTCAAATTTGATATGTTATTATATTTGAATTTGTTTAAGAGATGAAACTAGGATTAATTTTTTTTCTTTTTTTATTTATTAGTTAAATCACAACATAATTTATTAAAATTTGTGTTACTTAGAGCCTTTGTTTTTTTTTAACAGTGAATTTCTTTTTAATTATTGTCGGTTGTGCGGACCTGAACTCAGTGCATCCCTCTTACAAATCTGAATGTTTAAAGGCTTTGACAATGGATTACCGTCCCATTGATTAGTTAGAGTTTGCAGAGTGACATGATATGGTTTTATGATATAATCTTAAAAGGATAAAAATGAGATGAACTATTATTAAAAACAGTTTTTGTTTGAATAATTTAAAATTTATAAAAGGGAAAATATATTAGTTTTCTTTTATAACGTAAACAAAAAAAAAAAAACAAAATTATGAAAAGAGGTTAATTCTCATTCACGCCCAAAATCAATCTTTTACTTTTTTTTTTCCAGACAATCTAAAACAACTTTTCATCATATCCCCACCACACCACTACTAGTTAGCAATCATAGTCATCATCACCATGCCTAACAAATTCCAATATATTTTTGTTTCCCCTTTGATCCTTTTTGAAAATTTAATTTACTTTTTCTTACCAACACATTAAAAATATATAAATACATTTAATTAATTAATAATCATACATGTTTATGTTTAATTAGGGTTTAGGGTTACCTTTCAAAAAACTATATATAGGCATGTCTAGATTTTTTTTGAACGGCAGCTGAATTATATAAAAATAAAAAGGCCAGCGAAAGGCTGGTTACGAAACTAACGATTAAGTTATCCCTATACACGAACATATTCATGCGTATAGTTATGAGATACGTAAACGTTACTTTTACTCGCATGTTTACTTTTACCCGTCTAAACTCTAAGTGATAGATGCATGATATGGTGTCGCGTTTCACAGTAGATTAAGTCTTTTTTAACGGTCAACGAATCATCCAAATAGGGTACTAGTAAAATTCACCACATCGGAATACACTCGCCTCTGAACCGGGAAAACCCTCACCTAGGGCCGAAGCCCGTGAACAATCGCCCGAAGGCACGACAGTGTGGTGAGGTAAAAGCCGCTCAGTTCAAGGATCGAACTAGCGATCTCCACCTAGTCTCCCATCATCATCATGTGGTGCGGAATCCAATGGGGAGGGCAAGAATCGAACCTGGGTCACTCAGAACACCGGTCTTTCCCTTGCTACTTCACCACCAGCTCGTGGGAGTTTAAGTCATTTTTATTTTAATAACTCACACAAGTAAAAGTGAACGCACGTCTCTCACAGGTATTTTATAATTAAATTAATGATATATTTCACAAATCACTAATCGAATATAAAAATAATATTGAAAAATGTTTAGAGAGAATGTTTGGTGCTAACCAAGACTGAACATTGCCATTCCCAGCCCAGTATCGGATAATATTGAAATGGATTTGGCTATGATTGCAGGCATCTCTACATTCCATCTGCAATTAAATTTAAAAAAAAAAAAATATGATAATAAATCTTGTATAATACAAATGTATAGTATAAAAATAGCATTAAAGTATTTATTGTTTAGCACCTGAAACATACTAGAGACCAGGCAAGACCGATGACGCTCGAATAAGTATTCGGGTTTCTGATCAATTTCCTCCACACCATGATCAGTATTAACCTCGTCATCACGCTCGTTGGCGGCATTGACGTGACGCTAACAAGGCCAGCTTTACCCGTCCCTTCGATATTTATGTTGTTGTTTCCATAACTCTCCAAGTACTCTTCTCCGTTACCTAAAGTAAACGTTACATTTTATCAACTTAAATTCGAGAAATAATAATAATAATAATAACAATAATAGTAATAGTAATAACAATAGTAATAGTAATAATAATAATAATAATAATAATAATAATAATAATAATAATAATAATAATAATAATAATAATAATAATAATAATAATAATAAAGAATTTCTAGACAAAAAATAACCTTTTACTGGTGATATGGGCACTTTCAAATCTTTTGTAGTTGGTTGGTCGAGTGCATATTCACGAGCCGCGAATACATCGGAAACCGGGGAAGCACTCGAGCTCCAAACGAACATGTGTAGATCATTTGAACCTTCGTCTGTTTTTTGCCCATTAGCCTTTTTGGCCAATGGTATATTTGGTTTTCCTGTTGACGGAGAAAACATCCCTGGATTTGGTGGTGGGTAGTTATTACCACCCAACACCCCGTGATGAAAACGAGCCTTATTAGCGTTACTTCCACCGCCTTCCTCTTCGTAGTTGGAAGGTCGGGGTGTGGGCCCTCTGGATACAGGAGGCCCATACACATCTGAAGCCCCAAAGTTTGAATTTCTTCCCCCTGCCATAGAATAAAAATCATTATGGTTGAAACTCGACCCTCTAGGGGTCGGGTTTCTAGACGACTGCAGAGAATAAATCTCTGCATTCGTGAGATTCGACGGACGAGGGGTCGTGTTGGAAAACCCATGCGACCTCCTGGAAAACACGTCGGATCTCGACGCATTCGATTTCCGAACAGTAACATGAAGTTTTCCATCCTCTTTAATCTCCGCTTCCGTCTCCAACACCTGTCGCCCATCCAATGACATAACGTCAGAATCGACATGAATCGCAGCTATCGAACCTGCTGTCCCCGGAAACTGCTCGGAAATCAACATTCTGGCACCGCGAAACTCAAACAAAAACAACATTAAAGTATACCAAATAATGCATTGAAGGACAACAATCTGGACCATTAAACTACCAGATTCACCACCATACATTCCTTTAAGCAAAGGAATCCCCATAACCAATGTGTTTGGCAATGTGGATAGTGAAAACAGTGTTATGGACCATTCTAAACTACCCCTTTTGCTAAGGTTGCTCCAGACAGCCAGGGCAGCCAGAATGACCAGTTTCTGGAGCGTATCGGCTGCGATGAATCGGAGGTTCATCTTGTAAGGATTGTTGGTGGAAATGAAGTGAAATGAGAGGAGGGGGACCGCGAAAAGGGCGACAAAGCGGTTGATCCCAGAGCATTGATCAGGGGTAAAGATCTTCCACCATTTGACCGAGCCGTAGGCTAGGATCATGGCGACATAGAGCGGGACAACCGCGGTCATGACATGGTAGAAATCTGAAAGAGTGATCATGGTGAAGAGATGTGAAGAAGGTGGGAGTGATCAATGAGGTTTTAAGGTTTTGAGAGGTGGGAACTGGGAAGGTGGTGTATTTAGGAACTCTCAAGTATTTTTTGGTCTCCAAAGGTGGTGGTGGACTGGTGGTGGTGGGGGAGGGGGGTGTTGTTTTGTAATATCTTTCACTTTGTTTTTTCCTTCTTTTGTGTGTGGTTTTAATATGTTAACATATGTTGGTAGGTGTATACATATAAAATAAAAATATATAGACAAAAGCTGAGTTATGTTTAAAAGATTTTTTAGATAAAGTACATGAAAGCAAGCAAATTGGACACATAACGTGACAAGATATACGAAAAATAACTTTATGAATATATTATAGCGTATCAGCAGTAACAATCTGTTGACACGCTATAGTAGGATAATATGTGAACATTTAGGAACTCAAATTATGTGTATTATTCTAAAAAACGCAAAGACGCTTGATTTATTATTATTATTATTATTTTTTTGTATTGTAATGATTGCAAGTAAATCTAGTGGTTTTTATTTATTTTTATCCAATTCTTGTTCATCATTCATATTTATCATTCTTTTAACTTTCATGTTGATTTTTTCAAACAGAATGAGTAGATGTTCTCTTACAACATGTCGATTTATCTTTATCTTTTTTTTTAAAGTTATAATATACCAGCTTTGCAAACTCACAGGTTACCAGACGCATAAAGGCACATGTAGGGCTTGCAAATGAAACGAATGTTTACCAAACAGTTCGTGATTGCTAGGAAGGAAGTTCGTTTGCATCTGTTTGTTTAATTAATGAACGAACACAAACAGGAAATTTTGTTTGGTTAGTTAAATGAACAAACAAGAACAGAGGCAGCGTCCATTCATTTATGTTTGTGAACGTTTGGTAACGTATTCATTTATGTTCGATAGTTCGTTTGTGTTTTAATTTTTTATGTTCCATACTTCAAAATACTGACAAATAAATTATTTAATAACTATCAATGTGTTATATATTATGTTCATGAACGTTTGTGTTCGTTTGTTTTTATTTGCGTTCATGAACATTAGTTTGTTTTCATGAACGTTCGTTACCTAAGTTTAACAAACGAAGATGAATATGTTCATTTCCTTAACGAAAACGAAGAGAAACTCGTTTAGTAAGTGTTCATGAACAGTTCGTGAACACATATATTTCTTGCAGAACTAGGCACATAGTTGAGAGAATAAAACTACCCGGTGTGCATAAGGCTTCCAAGTTGCTATTCTATTTAGGCTTGCTCTCCACATAATAAAAATTACTTTGGAACCTAATTATTCCATACAAAAGACGGACCATTATGCCATATATCTAATATATGTATTGAATGACGATTAAGATTTCTGTCACCAACCAGTGGAATTGAAGCGACAGTATTCAGATCGAAGAAGCATGTCACCAACTAGCAAACCGAAGTAGTCTTGAGTTGACTCGTTTATAAACCAAGTCACCTCAACTCAGCTCGTTTATTATCCAAGCTGATTTCGAAGAGTTTATTTCAGTGAGTTTCAAGCCACAAGCTATTTGACGGTCGTAGTTATTACAACCGAAAAACCCCATCAGTAACAAACCCACTAACATAAAGCTTTACAAACGACGTAACTACAATCATTATTTTCCAATAAACCAACCTCTATCTTCACGTTATCGTATTCCTATACTTCTCGAAAACCTCACCTAGAGGATAACACATTTTTGGATTCAGATATATACATATGTCAAGGAAGTCTGATTCATCAGGTAGTGATCAAGATGATGATCTGGCATAGAAAATGAAAGAAAGTTGCACAGTATAGCTAGATAACTAATAACCGATTCACGCTTTACTGCCAACACAAGTTCCAGATACCTTAACCTCAAAACTTAAAAGGTTATCGGTCTTCCTACGAGTTGTTTTAGGGCAAACTTTAAAGACAATCATGGGACAACACACAAGAGAACAGAATTTAGAGAAGAAAAAGAAAACATGCAAGCATTGCAGATTGTTTATCATTCAAAATTTTAGAACCATAATATTATTTCGACCACAACACTATACATTTATTCTGCACAAAACGACCTTTACAAGAAAACGCTATTTCAAGTGACCAAAACTATAACCGAAAACTCAAAAGGGAATCAATGAATAAAATGAATAATGCTGAAAGACCTAAATCATATTATATAAACAAGTGAAAGTAGGAAGGACAACTATGAAACGTATCTTATTTTTAAAGGAGACGCGGGTCCAGCTCCGGCATGGAGTGCCTTCACAAGTGCAATGAATTTGAGCAAACCGTCTTCGCTGAACAACCTCAGCTTCCAGGTCACAGGAACCGCACCCGGGCTGTTGAGTGAACCGTTTTCTGATGTCATGGCTAAGTCCCAAGGGGTGAACTCTGATGTAACAGAGCTGAGGGTTAATGTCACACACCACCTCTCTTTGGTGTCTATAACCTGAAAACAGAGGTACAATAGTTTCATTAATTTGGTTTAATTAGAGTAGTAAGTAGAGGTGTAAAAGAGCAGAGGGCTCATTAGCTACTCGGAATCAGCTTTTGCTAAAAGGTCGAATCGAGAAGCTCGAGCCTAAGTTAGAGCTCATTAACAAATAAGCTAGATCCCGAGCTTCATACAGTTATACCGAGCTTGACTAGGCTCGTAAGCCTACACGAGCCTATTATTTACAATTGAGTTAAATGCCATTTTAGTCCCTGTGGTTTGGGCCATTTTGCCAGTTTAGTCAAAAGGTTTCATATTTTTCCTGTGGGTCCAAAAAGGTTTCAGCATTGCCATTTTAGTCCACTAGGTTAACTTCATCCATTTTTCCTGTTAACGAGAAGGGCAATTCGGTCATTTTAAATGTAATTCTGTTAACTAGAATGACAATTCGGCCATATAAAATGACCGAATTGTCTTTCTCGTTAACAGAAATAATGGATGAAGTTAACCCGGTGGACTAAAATGGCAATGGTGAAACCTTTTTGGATCCACAGGCGAAAAATGAAACCTTTGGACTAAACTGGCAAAATGGCCCAAACCACAGGGACTAAAATGGCATTTAACTCTTTACAATTTTACATAAATATAATCATTTTATGTTGAGATGATAAATATAGAACTACACGATAAATATTAGGCAAATTGAATTTTAATAACCCAAACTATGGGTCTATGACACTCCTGACTTTCACTTTCATTGCTAAGGCAAATCCTACTAACAAAAAAACATTAATAAACAATCGACTGATTTTTATCTCAATCAAAATGTTGAAACAGTTGAACAATATATATTATAGTTAGATAACCGGAGTTGATTTTCCGTTGGAGTGGGATTGCATTTAGTAATGAAGGTGAAAGCTAGGAGTGTCCTTGGTCACATTACAGTACAAATTATTACCAGCCAATGGATCATAGTTTGGAGTATTAAATTCCAATGTACCTGAATATTATTACATATATATAATTATGATAAACGCAGCTACATTATATATTATGTATTATATATATAAATAATTATACACATGTATAAAAAAAATAATTAAACCAGGTGAGCCTAATAACAATAAACGAGTCCAACTCGAGGTTTAAACATAGAGCTCGAAACGAGCCGAGCTCGAGCTTAGGTGAGCTTGGGCTTGGTTCAGCTTGTTACACCCATGGTAGTAAGCCATTTACTTAGACATTCGTATTATTACCGTAATGATATCACTTTTAAATTCTCATCACAATTATGTGATAGCTTACCATTTCCAATGCACTTGCAATAAAACAACAGGTATCAAGAGAGAAATATGGAGTAAATATGTCTTGGGAATCAAAACCAAACTGAGAGATATCCTCAATGCACACAAGCATATGCCCTCCAAGAACAAACAATGATCTTGAACACCATTCATTCTCTGACAAGGAAAAATCATGTTTTAATACAAGATAGATATACAATTAACTAAAATTAAATGGGTCAATTCGGGTAATGGTTTATCTCAAATGTCACAACATCATCATCATACTCAGTAAATCCCACCAATAGCAAAGCTAAGGTAGGGTAATATGTAGACAACCTTACCCCTACCCCCTAGGAATAGAGAGGCTGCTTCCAGTGAGACCCCCGGCTCGATAGTAGTTTTGCATCAAGCCTTGGACATAAGGCACATAACACTCAACAATTAAGACAAAGGCCAATTAGTGCATGTAGCACTCCCTTGTCTTTCGGCTATCAATGCCACCACATGATGCATGATTAACCATCCCCCTCTTTTAACGTTATTTTCACAAAATTAGTAAAATAACATTAAAATTATTGCACTTTCACTTTTGCCCCCCAAGCGCCCACACATATATGCATTATTTACGAATACATGTAAATTTAAACGTGTAAATTTACAAATGGACAAAATAAGTGTTTGTAGGTCAACCCAACCCACCAAGAATAGTTAAGTGAGCAACAGCCACATGGTAAGGTAGTTACAGACAAGAAAGTATTATTCATTTTTTTCCATGAATATTACAATATATACCTTGAGATTTATTGTTCCAAAAGAGCACCATGGAATACTGAAGGATGTTTGTTTTTGACCCTCCACAGACATCCCTCTCAAACAAAGCAACCTGGATCTTATCCAAACTGACATACAGATGAAAGCCAAACAATCAGGGACAAAATAAACCGGATACACATGTAAAAATAGTTAATTGTCGTTCTCAGTTTCAACCACAGACATCCCTCTCAAACAAAGCAACCTGGATCTTATCCAAACTGACATACAGATGAAAGCCAAACAATCAGGGACAAAATAAACCGGATACACATGTAAAAATAGTTAATTGTCGTTCTCAGTTTCAACCATCATTTTAGGAGGTGTTTTTATTTAATTTTGAAACTTTTTCGTCTTATTGGAGAATCGCCTACAATAAAACTAATAATCTGAGGGTAAAATAAAATTACCTATGCATAGCGTCTTTTAACCTAATTTAGATCCTACTTCACAAAATGTTTCTACTTTCTTAGCAGAAACATCCCTTCTAGTAATTTGTCTATTACTTTTTTAAATGATAAGAATTTGGCAAACACTCAAACATCTGATTATGATTATCTTAGGAGTAGGGCTGCAAACGAACCAAACGTTCAGCGAACAGTTCGTGAACCGTTCGGCGGGAAGTTCGTCCATTTAATAAATGAACAAACATGAACAAGAAATTTCGTTTAATTAGCTAAATGAACGAATACGATCAGATGTCTCATTCGTTCAATTGTGTTCGTGAACGTTCAGTAATGTATTCGTGAGCATTCATTCATGTTCGTTTGTTTATGGTGTTCATTAAAGATTTTTGTGCATTTTATTAGTTTATCTAAACTTTTTATATTCTTTAATTTCATTCACGATTAGGGCTTCAAGGTCTAGCGCCCCCCCCCCCCCCCCCCCCCCCGCGCGGCTAGCCTTCGCGATTTTATTTGTGTTCGTGAACATGTTCATTTCCTTAATGTACGAACACGAACAAAAAATCACGTTTGGTAGGTGTTCATGAACACATATGTCCTTAACGGGCCTTGTTCGTGTTCGTTCGTTAGTTTGCAGCCCTAATTATCTAGTTATTACAACTGAAGCAGCAAAACAGATGTACATCCAAACACATTTTTAACAGGCCACCATATAACAACTGATTATCTAAATCAGGTAATTTACTAGCACACAATCACATTCAAAACATCCAAACACCCCTTAATGAAAAGTTACTAATCACCTTACAAGAGGAAACCCTTTCTTGTTGGCATTTGAATGAAATAGTTCCAGCATAGATATAAGCAGCCTTGATTTCTCTATACTCCTAGTTATGAACATATACCTTGCCCCTCTATTAGCGTACACCCTGTGACGTCAATAACGTTGTGATCAAATTTCAAAGGGGCAAAAAGGAAACCAAAAAAATAAGAATTTACAGTCACAGAATAAATAATGTTCCGTTCAGTACTTAGAAGGTAGAAAATCTGTTGTCTTTTCTAAACTGTAATTAACAACTTCTTGTCGTACACTGTTAGCAAAAACTGAACTCGGTTGTCAGAAACTTTAAGATATTTCATTTTCATAACAATGAAATGTAATTTGTGACTGAAAAACATTAATCATTAATCATGGAAGTGAATAGCTAAAATGGATTATTAGAAGAAGATAATCAAGAAATCGATTTGCCACAACAATTGGTGTGCGCAACTCCGTTCATGTTTCTATTGAAATGACAAGAAAAAAAGCCCTACAAAAACAGGAAATTTTGGTTAAGAGAAAGGGGAAACGAACACGGGCACAGGGTTCACTGAATTTTGGACAAACTAAACATGGTGTAGGTTGGAGCTATAGGTGGCAATTGAGTCGATTCGGGTTATATCTTATCTCTAACGGGTTACATAAAAAAAGTCAAATGCGTCAAACACTTCAAAGTTTTCCCCAAAGTATCTTTAATGCAACTAATTGACATACTAAATAATTAAGAGTAAAGTACATGGATGATCCTTGTGGTTTACCAAAATTTTGGATTTGGTCCCTAGCTTTCCAAAAGTAAACGGGTGGTCCCTATGGTTTGCACTTTGTAACACACTATGCAGTTAATATCGGCGATATCGGTCATATCGGTAATCGGTCCCTTAGTAAAATATTGGTGTCAAATATCGGTCAAAATATTATCAGCAATATTGACCGATATAACTGATATATCACCGATATTTGACCGATATAACCGATATATCACCGATATTAGACCGATATAACCAATATATCACTGATGTATCACTGAATTATTGGAATTAAATTGCTATATATATAAATTCTGCATTATTAAAATTACCGATATCTCACCAAGATAACCTATACTTCAAATATCGGTCCTTGACCGATATTCGATATTTTTCCGCATTAACTGCATAGGTAACACATTTAGTCCCCAGCCAACAAATCTAAAGGTTTTAGCATGTCCAAGTTAGGGACTAAATGCGTTACAAAGTGCAAACCACATGAACCATCTATGTACTTTTGGAAAGTGCAAACCACATGGACCATATGGACCATCTGTGTACTTTTGGAAAGCTAGGAACCAAATCCAAAATTTTGGTAAACCACAAGGATCATCCGTGTACTCAATAATAAAATATAAAAAATATTGTTTCATGTCAACCCAACTTGACCCGTACCAATAATAACCAGTTCTGACCCCGTTACCTGACTCAACGATACTGTCACCTCTAACTAGAGCAAGTATTGAAATACCAACTTAACTCACCTCACTGCCTGGAGTCCTAAACCTACTAAAACCTCTTTGACATCTTCTGTTCCGAGGCAACCAACTAGACTCGCGCTAGATCCTGCAAAATTGAGAATCAAATTATCGGAATGGAAAGAAGAAACAATAGCATAAGTAGTAGTATTAAGGGATTATAAGTTATAACCCAATTCCAATTTGCTTAATGGTCATACCGCAACGAACCTAACCTGACCCATCATGTCTGCCATTGAGGAGCACAACATACAACTTTTGCTCACAGATAAGTAATAATGCCATTCCGCTGTTAATCAATAAATCAGGAAAAGGTAGTAAGATATAACAATAATAGTGTTTAAAAATGGAGTAGAAGCATAAACGTTAAAATTAAAAATGGGATAATGCATGCAGAGACCACCCAAGTATTCAACTTTTTCATCAAGGTTAACCATATATTGAAACTACTTTGTAGGCCACCGAAGTATGTATCCATTTTATATACTATAAATCTGCTATTATGCCCCATCAACCAACTTTGGCCCCTCAACTTTGGTAATAACATGTTTAGCCCCTTAACTAAAACAACTTTAGCCCCTCAATTTTAATAATGACATGTTTAGCCCCTTAACTAAAACAACTTTAGCCCCTCAACTTTAATAATAAACAACTTTAGCCCCTCAACTTTAATAATGACATGTTTAGCCCCTCAACTTTAATAATGACATGTTTAGCCCCTCAACTAATGTTTAGCCCCTTAACTAAAACATCAAACAGCTTTAACTCTCGCGGTTTGCTTATTTTTATCTACGTTTCGAACCCACTGCAGAGCGCAGGTGGTAATCGACTAGTTATGTTAATTCAGCCAAACAGTTGGGTGGCCAAGAAAGCAGTTTCAAGATTATTAGATCATAGATATAAGCTAGATATATTCATAAGTAATTATATAGTATAGTTTTATTATTAAGGTTACATTATTATGTTATTATTATTATTCCTAAGTTCCGGCAGTTACTATCTAAATCTGCCTTGTATATATGTATTGTATGTATCACAATAACATTACCAATTCGAATCAAGAACACGTATCTTTTCTCTGAAGAATTCGAACCCTAATTGGAATAATCAACAAAGTGGTATCAGAGCCACATATAACGATCCACTCACATATTACATCATTCAAATCTGCAAATTCAATTCATAATCACTGTAAATCATTATCATGGCAACGTCAAACGCTGGAATTCAAACTCAAATTCCGAAACTTCTAGGGCAAAACTATTACCACTGGCACATACAAATGAAAGTTCTACTGGAGTCACAAGATCTGTGGACAATTATAGATGAAGGGTACAATGAGATCGTTGCCAACGCGTCAGAAAACGATCAAAACATCTACAAAGAAAAGGTTAAAAAAGACAAGAAGGCCCTACACATAATCTTCCAGGCTGTGAATGAAATCGTTTTCGAACGAATAGCGACCAGTAAAACGGCTAAGGAGGCATGGAACATCCTTCACAAAGCATACAGAGGAGAACGCAGGGTTAAAACGGTAAGACTTCAAACATTACGGTGTGAATTTGATGCTTTACGAATGAAAGATAGTGAATCAATAGAGGAATATATAAATAGAACAACCGTGATAGTAAATCAATTAAGGCTGAATGAAGAAGAAGTCCCAGAACAGCGGATTATAGAAAAGATTCTTCGAAGTCTCACCCGAAAATATGAATCAGTGGTTATAGTGGTTATGGCTATAGAGGAATCTAAAGATTTAAATTCGATTACGACAGAAGAATTACTCGGTATTCTGCAGTCACATGAACTGCGATTAAAACAGTATGATGATTCACCAGTGGAACAAGCATTTCAAATCCAAAGTCAGGATCGGTCAAGACAGTTTCGATCTGATTATGCAGGAAGAGGAAGAAGCAGGGGAAGAGGAAGGTATAACGGACAGATCCGTTGTTATAACTGTCAAAAATTAGGACACACAGCGAGATTTTGTAACCGGAAAGAAGAGAATGAAAAGAGCAACAATGCTCTCATGCATGAAGATGAGAATGACGGAGATGATGAAACCATGTTTATGATATTTAATGTAGAGGAAGTAACTAAAGAGGATTGCTGGTATTTAGACAGCGGACGTAGCAATCATATGACTGGGAACAAAAATCTGTTTATTACATTAGATGAGTCCGAGAAAAGAGAAGTAAGGACAGGAGATAATAAAAAACTCGAAGTCTTAGGGTGTGGAGATGTGTCAATCAAGGTCAAGGGTATAGAGAATAAGGTGCCGAATGTATTCTACGTTGAAGGTTTAAAACACAACCTTCTGAGTGTTGGCCAATTAGTGCAAAAGGGATATGAAGTGAGGTTTCAGAATCAGGAGTGTACAATCAAAGATCCGAGAGGATTATGCATAGGAACAGTTCGAATGACAGGAAACAAAATGTTTCCTTTGAACCTAACACATGATGTAACACCAAGAGTCTGTAATATGATAATACAAGATGTTTCGGTTTTATGGCATCGGAGATATGGTCACATCAATTTCGAGACACTACACAGCATGGGAAAGAACAATACCGTCAATGGTTTACCAAAAATCTTGAAATTTTCTCACAATTTGTGTGAAGGCTGTTTGTTTGGAAAACACACAAGGAAACCGTTTCCCAAACAAGCAAGATGGCGAGCATCACAACCTCTACAGTTAATTCACTCCGACATATGTGGGCCTATGAGAACCCATTCCATAGGTGGATGCAGATATTTTATAACGTTTATCGATGACTTCTCGAGGAAGACATGGGTCTATTTTCTAAAGCTGAAGTCAGAGGCCCTTGCAAAGTTCAAAATCTTTAAGAAACTTGTAGAAAATCAAGTAGATCACAAAGTAAAGGGAATACGCACGGATAGAGGTGGAGAGTACTACAGCCATGATTTTCAAAGATTTCTTAAGGATAATGGTATACATCATCAGTTAACAACGAGTTACACACCCCAACAAAATGGAGTGGCGGAGCGAAAGAATAGAACGCTAATGGAGCTCAGCCGAAGCATGCTGAAAACAAAGAAACTCTCACATTCTTACTGGGCAGAAGCAATTGCATGTGTAACATATCTTCTGAATCGATCCACCACAAAGAGTGTACAAGATATAACACCTTATGAAGCTTGGAGTGGAAGAAAACCGAGTGTAGATCATCTAAGAATATTCGGAAGCATAGCATATTCACACATACCAAAACAACATCGTGGAAAGCTTGATGATAAAGTAGAAAAAACGATATTCATCGGATATAGTGAGAATAGTAAAGCCTACAAACTTTACAATCTGACAACAAATAAAACCATCATAAGCAGAGACGTCATTTTTGATGAAGGCCGAGATTGGGAGACATCCAACACTGATGAGAACCACAGAAATATTAAGTTGACCTGCGAAAATAATGATGATCAAGAAGTGGAGTCTGCAGATCTGGAGTCCGAAGCCGATGATCAAGTTCAAGATGTTAACTCACACAATAGTGATCAAGATAGGAGTCAGATGAACAACGAAGATGAAAGCATCCAAAATGACAGGTCAGAAGACGACGTATCATCAATTACTTCAAAAAATGAAGAACTTAGAACTCGTGACATAACCGAAATATATCAAGATACTCAACCCATGACGAAAACACAAGTTGATCGGCTGTACGAAGACAATCAATTAAACTCAAATGATGCAGCCAATTTCGTTCTATATGCAGATGTTGATCCCACTAACTATAGTGAAGCTGTAAAAGATGTAAACTGGAAGGAAGCAATGGATAGAGAAATTGAATCAATACAAAGGAACGAGACCTGGGAACTGGTAGAGCCTCCACTGAATCAAAAACCAATCGGAGTGAAGTGGATATTTAAAACAAAATATGACGAATAAGGGAATGTGGACAAATACAAGGCGAGGCTAGTGGTAAAGGGTTATAATCAAAAATATGGAATAGATTACCAAGACGTGTTTGCTCCTGTGATTAGATTCGATACAATAAGACTGATCCTAGCATTAGCAGCACGTCATGGTTGGTACTTACATCAAATGGATGTTAAAACGGCCTTCTTGAATGGAAAGTTAAACGAACAAGTCTACACCATGCAACCAGAAGGATATATTAAGAAAGGAGAAGAACGAAAAGTATGTCATCTAAAGAAAGCATTATATGGATTGAAACAGGCTCCAAGAGCATGGTACAGCAGAATAGACGAGTATTTTCGATCAAATGGCTTTAAAAAATGTGTGTATGAACACACTTTGTCCCTTAAAGTATCAAAGAAGTCTCGAATGGTGATATGCCTGTATGTTGATGACCTGATTATAGCGAGTGACTCTCTAGATATGATAAATCAATTTAAACACTCGATGAAGAAGGAGTTTGAGATGACTGATCTTGGGAATCTCCATTACTTTCTAGGAATGGAAGTAAAACAAGAAAACGGTAACATAAGTTTGTCACAACAGAAGTATGCGAAGAGCTTACTTGAAAGATTTAACATGAAATGCTGTAACTCAATCACAACACCAATGGAATACGGATAGAAACTGTCTAAGGAGGATCCTGAAGATGAAGTGAATGAAAACTTATATAGAAGTCTAGTTGGAAGCCTAATGTACTTGACAAATACACGTCCAGACATCATATGTTCGCTGTGAGTAAATTAAGTCGTTTCATGGATAGACCAAAAAGGAGTCATTGGGAAGCCGGAAAACGGATACTCAGATATATACAGGGAACGATTAATGAAGGCATAACCTACTCAAAAGGCAGCAAAGGAAAACTGATTGGGTTCAGTGATAGCGATTATGCAGGTAATGTGGATGATAGCAAGAGCACCTCCGGTTACGTTTTTCACATGGGATCAGGAGCCATCGCCTGGCAATCAAAGAAACAAAAGGTTGTAGCGTTGTCGTCCACAGAAGCAGAATACATCGCATTGTCAATGGCCGGATGTCAAGCCCTATGGCTTAAAGGAATTTTAAATGATCTGATGTTTAACATGGACTGTCCTCCCACAATTTTCTGTGACAATAAATCCACTATCAGTCTCGCCAAAGATCCCGTCTACCATGGTAAGAGCAAGCACATTAGAGTCAAATATCACTTCATTCGAGATCTTATCAAGAACGATGAGATAGAAATAAGCTTCTGCTCAACCAAAGATCAAGCCGCTGATATCTTTACTAAAGCCCTGCAGCCGAAAGATTTCTACCACTTCAAAGAGCTCCTTCATGTTGCACCTATCTAGATTACGGGAGGGTATTAGATCATAGATATAAGCTAGATATATTCATAAGTAATTATATAGTATAGTTTTATTATTAAGGTTACATTATTATGTTATTATTATTATTCCTAAGTTCCGGCAGTTACTATCTAAATCTGCCTTGTATATATGTATTGTATGTATCACAATAACATTACCAATTCGAATCAAGAACACGTATCTTTTCTCTGAAGAATTCGAACCCTAATTTGCATAATCAACAAAGATATGGGTGAACTTATTTAAAAAAGTTGAATACTTGGGTGGCCTCAACAGACATTAATAAGTCCCAGTACACTGCAAAACCATGATTGTATTATTATTTTCCTCACATCCTTATATTCTGACTTCTCTCACATGCATCATTCGGGTATAGAATTTGGAGCAAGGATATGACTGCTTTTAAGCTTAGAAGTTTCAATATCACTCATAAAACAACTATGTGGATGCTTTAATCAGTAAGATGCATACATTATAAGTTATAACTTATTAATGGTTGCGACATAAGGGGATGTTTATGAAACAATACCTTTTGATGTCCCCAGATGGATCCTCAAACAAACAATGACAAGACACATATTGCCTACATGTTTCTTCAACCCCAAAATTAGCAAGATCTACTTTGAAGTTCTTTGATATAAACTCTCCTGTTCCCGGACCCGATAAGATTTTTTCAGGAAGAATCCCTCCTCCTGCATCAATAGAGTGTGTCCCATTAACTAGAGGTTGGAAATTTGGAAGGTTAGACGGGGGTTGGGTTGACCCCGAAATGCGCTTTAACCAAACAATTCAAACGTTTTGGAAATAACTAGTGAATCATATATATTTTCATATATATTTAAGAGAATTTATACTATTTCAACACTAGTCAAACACTTTGAAACATTTAATTTAGTAGTTTTTATCCATTAATATACCCTTGGGAGAATTTTGACCCATTTTCTTATAAGCTAACTTTTCTGATTTTACCTGTTTGACCCATTAGAGAAGAAAAATTACCCGAATAGAACTATTGATATTAATATGTGTTGAAACTGCCACTATACATACCCTGAACCAACATCTGGTAATCACTTATGCTGGCCTCTTCATGTCGATAATGTGTACTGTAGTTAAATTTATGTGAATCATTATCATCATCATCTGTTTGTACTGTCATTTCGTCAAGAGACACAACTCTCGTTTTTGGTTTTCTTTTGCGCATTTTTTGGTCCAACCAATTTGATTCTTGCTTCACCAGACCGACTATTTCACCATCACATGAGTCGCTCTCTATCGTTTTCTGTAAATCGCTCTCTATCGTTTTCTGCAAATCTTCACAAGAGAAAAACGATAAGCTATCCATACTTTTTGAACGCTCAGCAGTTGTAGATTCATTATGAACAGGCGATCCAATTTCCACTTGCTCATTTCCACTATCACTTGTATCGCTATCGGAAGACGGCACAGAATACGACTCAACAGATAGCTGCAAAAATTCTTCCTCCAAATTATGGCGACGATGAAGAATATCCTCTTGATAATGAGGTGGTGATCCTGTATAAACCGAGGGTGAATGCGCTTCAATAATATCACTCACTGTGTCCAATATTGTCATTTCACGTCTTTTAACTTTGATACCATTTTTAGCATGATACGATTTCAGTTTCATGCGATTTGAAATAGGCCCATATTCAGTTTCATGTGATGCCGTATTGACAGACAGATCATCATACGGGTAATAAGATTCTTGAAGTTCCAGACGGTGGACATTTTCAAAAACATCAGCAGAACCCGATATATATCGTGATTTTTTACCGAAACGTTTTATTCTTCTCTTTTTTCTAAAATCTTTTTCTTTGCTAGGAATTAAGGGAATCCCACTGTGCAAATTGCCCTTCATATGATCATCAGGAACATAAGTCATCCACCTATGAAACTCATCGAGCCATAAAGCAGACCGCTCTCTCTTCATGCACTCGATTTTTTTTATAATATCAACAATTTCAGCTTCTTTACTTAAATCAGCAATATCGTGTTTGCCTAGATCCTCATCATCGCACGTAATAGAGTCATCATCAGAATATATAATAACACTTGTTTCACTTTCAATGCTGGCAACACGAGATAGCTTCCTCTGCAAATAAGTCAAAAGAAGTAATCACGGTTAAGGAAATCCAAATAGCATTTATTTTATTTCCTTTCATGTTATCCTACATAGATATGTACAGTACCAAGTATTAAAATTACAAACAAATAAAGTCGTAATAATCAGTTTTTAATGTTTGGATAAACATAAACTGATTATGCTTCTAATTATCTGATTTTTTAAGGATTGGTGTTGGATGATCAGTTGCATACCAGATCCAAAAAAAAAAACAAATTACTAAACGTCTAAAGGGCAAAATAATTTTACTATATACCGTTTCATTAAACCTAAACTAATATTACTCAAGTTCCACAATATGCCCAGTTATCTTTTACAAGAATATACTTTCGGGCCATTGTTATCTATTGATTACTTGAGTAATCAGAATTCTGATTATTACAACCTCTAGCAGCACATGCACATCCAAGCACTATCTCCTACAGCCTATTTTTATTAAAGTCGATTATTTGATTCTGATTATAATATCACATAATCATTTTCAAAAGAACACATCCAAAAACCAATTTACTAATTACCGACCATTTTTGTGTGAACGCTCCCCTCTCCTTCAGCATCATGTTTAGCTGGAGAATAAAATCCAAAGCTAGCCGGTTGCTTATGCCTACGGGCAATTATAACCTGTCGCTTCCAAACCTCTCTCGTTGAGATCTTTTTGTCATCTAATATCAGCTGCAATTTACACATTAGAAAAGCACTAAATGCCGCATTGATGACAAACTAGACAAAGGATAATAATCACTATAGAGTAAAATGCCATTTCTTGTCCTGGGGTTTGGCCACTTTTGCGACTTTTGTCCAAAGGTTTGTTTTTCCGCATCTAGATCCAAAAGGTTTGAAATCTTGCCATTTTCATCCAACTCGTTAACCCCATCCATTTTTTCCGTTAAATGAGGGGTATTTCCGTCCTTTTAGACATTTTCTATTAAAATAAAAAAAAACACTATTAAGAAGTAAAGATACACCTATGTTGACTTTCTAGTTATGACTTTTCTTATAAAACTTAACAAATAGGTAAAAGGACGAAAATATCCCTGACTTAACGTTAAAATAGGGATTGGGTTAACGAGTCGGATGAAAATGGCAAGATTTCAAACCTTTGGAATCCAGATACGGAAAAACAAACCTTCGGACCAAAGTCGCAAAAGTGGTCAAACCTTAGGGACGCAAATGACATTTTACTTGATAATAATCATTATCATATTTTGAGAAGAATGCCCGGATAGTCCCTGTGGTTTGCTCCATTTTCACCTATAGTCCCTAACTTTCTAAAATTAGGGCTATAGTCCACACCTTAATCAAAAGTACAGGTGGTGGGAGGTTATGGTCTGGTTTTATAAAGAGAGAAAGGGCCCACCTTAATTATTATATATATTAAGGACTAAAGATGGCTAAAAAGTGGGCCCCACTTATTATTTTTTTATTACTAAGGGGTACTTTTGACATTTCACATCCACTTAACTGAGAAAACTAACCCTCATCCACGCTAGAGACTGTCCGAGAAACAGGAGGGTAAAATTAGGGACTATAGTGGTAATTTTAGAAAGTTAGGGACTATAGGTGAAAATGGAGCAAACCACAGGGACTATCCGGGCATTTTTCTCTCATATTTTTTTTTCCAGTTCTTACCTTATCGGGATCAGAGAAGAAGCTATACAAGTGTGCTCTGTACCAGTTGGCAGAACATACTGGATTTCCTTCTAACCACAAATTCTGAAGTAAAGGAAGACCAGCTAGGAGTTCTAGTTCTGAAAAGTTAGAAATAATATTGTAGGAAAGATCAAGCCCCTCTAGTGATTTTAGATTCTCCACCCCACGAATAGTAGTCAGAGCATTGTTCCGCAACACCAATTTTACAATCTGATATGACACCTGCAGTTGCACACACGTATATAGTTCCTTAAATGATAATACTTCCAAGAGTAATTATTTGCATGATATCATAACTCTATAAATAAGGATTGTAAGGTATTATTTGGTATGTTTGATTTGATTGTTAAACCACCACTAAGTTGAGCACCGTTAGAGAGAACCAAACTACTGAAAGTAGGTTATTGACTGCTGCCTCACAAAAGCAGGACTAGTTTTTATTTCTATTTTTAATAACAATTAATTAATAGAGTAAAGTACACAGATGGTCCCTGTAGTTTACAAAATTTGGGATTTAGTCCCTAGCTTTTTAAAAGTACATGGATGGTCCCTGTGGTTTGCACTTTGTAACGCAATTAGTCCCCAACCAACAAATCTAAAGGTTTCAACTGGTCAAAGTTAAAGGCTAAATGTGATACAAAGTGCAAACCACATGGACCATCCATGTACTTTTGCCAAAGTTGAAATGTGTTACAAATTGCAAACCACAGAGATCATCCGTGTACTTTTGGAAAGCTAGGGACCAAATCCAAAATTTTGGTAAACCATAGGATTCATTCGTGTACTTTACTCTAATTAGTAACTTGGGTCCTCTAATGATATATTGAAAGGTGTGGCCCAACCATCACGTGCCAAAGGTTTATAAAACATCAAGATTGTGCATATTGATTAGATTGATAGTCAAGCATCCCAATGCATTGCTTTGACATGTATTTAGCATTTGATTCATAATAACATACAATCTTTTCATGTAAATACACAGCAACTCAACACTTGCAGAGCTTTAAAGAATGTCAATTAACCTTACCTTACTAAATGAGGCAATTGTTCTCAATTGATTATAACCAAGGTCCAGGTGCTTCAACTTGCTGCATCTCCATAGATTATCCACTTTAGAAAACTTGTTCCTACTTAGATCAAGGGTTTCAACAGCAGGCAGGAGTCTCAAAGAATCATCCATCAAAACCAAGCCATTATAAGCACAAGAAACAAACGATAACCGCTTCCACTGAGGAGATTGCTCTATCTCAGCGATTCGACTAGCAAAAACATGTCGAAGCGCATCCTGTTTCACCTCAACAAGAAAGGAACGCCATGTCAAAGGTACTACTTCACAATTGTCTATATAATAATGAAAACCCCGTAAGTTATTATGTATTATTAATCAACTATATATAGAGAAAGAATGAGGATAATCACAAAGGAAACCTAATCAAAATACAGTGAGGATAGTTACAAAAGAAACCTAATCAAATCATATCTTCGATAGTTACAATAAACCCTAACTAATATATTCTATCTAGTATTATCAACCAGAAGTATAGCTAATCCTAACTCCAATTATTATTAGAATCTATCACTCTAATGCTGTAATAACCAAACAATTGAGTTCATGAACATATGCAAAATCAATCTTACGGTGGAATTATGACAAAAATCTTCTCCAGAGTTATTATGTATTATTAATCAACTATATATATAGGGATACACGAGGATAAGTACAAAAGATAATCAAAATACAACGATGTCGATGCTAATTACAAAGGAAATCTAATCCAATCATCTCCTAGTTATGGAGACCCTAACGAATATATTCTATCTAATACTGTCAACTCGAAGCAGAGTTCATACAATCACACAATTGTGATTAGAATCTATCAATCTGATACTGTAATTCATAAAAATATGGAAACATCAATCTTACAAAGAAAACCTAATCAAGATACACTGAGGATAAGTAAACGAAACCTAATCAAATCAAAACTAGTATTACAATAAACCTTAACTAATATATAGCCTAGTGGCATCTTGGGGGTGGGATAAGACTTTGGGGCCAATAGGTCCTGGGTTCGATTCCCACAAGGGGTTTTTTTCCCATATTTATTGGGTGATCCAAATTTGCCGTTCAAAAAATAATTGTCAACTAAAAGTAGAGTTAATCCTATTATACTTTATCTCAGCAATTCGAATAGCAAAAACATGTTGAAACGCATCCTGTTCCACCTCAACAAGAAAGGCATAACACGTCTATAGCATAACGAAAACCCCCAAAGTATATATAGGCTCCGAAAACCTTTTCCTGGCGTATATAGTATCCGGGTAACATAAAGTGTGGCATTGTGAATCAAAACAGCAACAAAACATAAACAATCTTACAGTTGAATTATGACAAATAAACTTCTCCAAAGTAAACCTAATCAAACCACAAACGAAACCTAATCAAATTATATCTCCTAACCCTAACTAATACATTCTATCTAATATTGTCAACTAAAAGCAGAGTTAATCCTATTATAACTAGAATCTAACAATAATCAAACAATTAAGTTGATCAATCATCAACATAAATAAACATCAATCTTACAGTTGAATTATGACAAATAATCTTCTCGAGCGTAAACCTAAGCTCCAAAATCCCTCTCACACCAGACGCAGACAGATCACATCCACGAAGCTCCAAAACCTTCAACCTACCAAACGGCAACAAACACAGAGGGGTAGGATCTCTACACGACTGCAACGGAACAACCGAAACAACTTTCAGTGACGTCAGAATCCGCAAAATCCGTCGTAATTGCTCCAGCGCACGGTGATCACCTAGGTCAGAAACATAGGCGCGAAAATAATCCACCGGAGCTCCGGCGAGCTGCCGTTCAAGCTCCGCCAATGATTCGAGCCGCGATTCGACGTAATGAAGACCTACCGGATTCAGTTTTAAGACGAGTGTGCCTTCGATTAACGGTCCGGTGTTGTTCTCGACGAATTTGAGTAGCGATTCGAGGTACCGATCGCCGGTGAGAATTGCCGCCATTGTTGTTGTTGATGTTGTTAAAGTGGTGGTTGATTCGCCATTAGTGTTATCACCCTCCGAATGTGAATTTGTGTGAGAAGTTTACATGAGATGAGATGAGATTTGGTTTTACGGGATGAGTTTTGTAAACTGCGAAGAATGTTGGTTTGTTTGTTTGTTTTCATTTGGTTGAAATAATTTGTGTGCATAGATTTTTTTTTTTTTTTTTTTTGTGAATTTGTTGGTGAAATTATTATATTATATTATATTATATTTATTATTAAAATGAAAGAATTTATTTTCATTATATTTTTAATATTTATTTTTACATTTACGATCTTTGTTATTTAGAGGTTTGTTTATGATTCTAAATAATTTTGAATTTTTAAGATGTGTTTGGTTTATGGGGGAAGGGGTGGTTATCACTTGCAAAAATTCCATCACTCACAACATCTAATCAAATTCCGTCATGTCATCAACCATTATTCCATCACTTACAACCGTTTTAGTGGCAATGGCCATCACTCACAACACTCAACAATAAACTCTCACACTCACTCACAACCATTTATCACTCATAACCCATCACTCGTTGATTTTATCACGCCAAACCTTCCATCACCGTTGAATATGTTGGTGGCGGTGGAAAACTACAAACATCCACGCGTGATTATTGCCCCATCACGGAGAAAATGGCACTACCCCCATTCCCCTAAGGAGTGGAATATATTTTAGTTTTGTTAAATTTTGTGAATGAGACACGTCGTTGAAATATTTTATCAAAGCAAACAACTTCAGCACGATTTTCGGGAAGAAAATCCATGCCTACTATGATATCAAAACTACCAAGCTGCATCGGGATAAGATCGATAGGAAAGACGTGATTGTTGAGTTCAGGCGTACAATCACGTAGAACGTAATTAACAGTGACGGTTCTTCAAGTGGCAACTTCTACGTAGAACGTCGAAGGGAGGTTAGCGTGTTTACGGTTTAGGAGCTTTTCGAATTCTAACGATACAAAACAGTTATCGGTTCCAGTATCAAATAAACACGAAGCATATATACAGTTGACAAGAAACATACCATTAACCACGTTGTTATCAGCTTGGGCCTGGCGGACATTGATGTTGAATGTTCGTCCGCAGGCTGCTGGCTGTTGTTGCTGCTGCTACTGCTGTTGATGTTGTTGATGCGCTGATTGCTGTTGTGGCTCTTGCTTCACGACTCTGTTTGGGCAGACACTTGCAAAGTGGTTAGGATCACCACATGCAAAGCAAGCTCTTGCGTGAGTAGGAGCTGCTTGTTGACCCTGTGGAGCAGGAAGAGGGGCTGGCAATGCAGGTGTCACACCCCGGCCGCGTGTAACATGCAACCGCGGCGGAAACGCCGGGGAGTGTCGTAGACAGAATTAAATTGTTACATAACCATGGCATACAAGTTGTATTTTATTTATAAACAAAGGTGTTACATTGTCTTAGAAAGAGAGTACGGAAATCAAAACATAATTAAGCTAGTTCAAACTTCATTTTTAGGCTCTAAGGCACAGGTCCGCCCTAGAATCATGATCATCGTCCTATGGAATAGCTCCTGAAAACACATGTGAAAGTAGGTACGTCAGCATAAAAATGCCTGTGAGATACATAGGTTTTGTGAAAATGGGGTTCATGACTTGAGTTTTGAAGAATGTTTAATAACAGTCAGTCATGAACCTTGTAATTTGTTTTGCTTTGTAAATCATTTGAAAAACGATAACATCAAACGATATGTATAGATAAGTGCAAGGTTAAACGAATTACCAAGTAAAATGAGTTGAATAAGATAAGTTGTTTGTGAAAATAATGTCTTGTGAAGAAAATGTTATTTATGTAAAATGTGATGTGTCTAAACTGAAATGACTTAGATAACGCCACGATATGTAATATCATACAAACATTTATATATAGGAAGTACCAGCGGCGTATCCACCATGTTTGTATCATATTACATATGCCACGTTACTTAAATCATTTGCCCAAACCAATCCACCATGTAAATTGTTCATGTGTAAACCAAATGTCAAGTGTTATTGTAAACCATGTCAAATGTTTATGTTCAAATGTAAACCACCAAATGTGTATGTCAATGTTGACGTGTTTATGTTCAATGTAAATCATGTAATGTGTAATCCCAAAATGTATCATGTATGGTAAGCGAAATGTATCAACTTAAACCATATGCACAAAACAAGTCGTTGAGGTAAAACGTGGTTTAAATCAGCGTTATGTTCTGCGGGAAATGCATGCTCTAATGATATTAACATTTATGTGGTATTGTAAACTATGCATACATCCAAGCCTTGAGACTGCGGCGATAAACCCTTAAACAAATTAAAGGTTTATCTAAGTTATGTATATCGAATTCGGTCATTCCTTCCAGTCCTATCAAACCCAGGACTTCAGAAACGGGAGTTGTCAATTCCTATGGTACCACTACCTACTAACGAACGGCGTAGCTAATGTTAATGAATGTATTGTCCCATGTTAAACAAACCAAATGTCATAACAAAATGAAGGCATGTGATGTAAACAATTGTACTAAGTATGCTAAGTAAACATACGAAGCAGAAATGTTCATGTAAATCAAAGTGCCCATATGCTGAGTAAACATATGCAGCGAAAATGTTCATGTAAATCAATGTGCCCATATGCTGAGTAAACATATGCAGCAGAAATGTTCATGTAAATCTATGTGTCCATATGCTGAGTAAACATATGCAACAGAAATGTTCATGTAAATCTATGTGTCCATATGCTGAGTAAACATATGCAACAGAAATGTTCATGTAAATCAATGTGTCCATATGCTGAGTAAACATATGCAACAGAAATGTAATGTAAATCAAATGTACTAAGTACGCACACAATGGGCATACGTAGCATAAAATGTAATGAAATCATGTACTATAATGTACTAATGAGCATAGCAGATATACGATGTGAAAACATGGAAAGCATGAAAGTAACAGATAGGCACATGTGTTTCACCCCAAAACAGTTTGGAAAACAGTAAAAGATGGGGTTCTATGTACTCACCTGAGATTGCTTTGAGTTCCTTGTATAATAACCAGATAATGCTAAAGATCACGGAATATCAACGGCACCTAATAGGTAGCTTATGTTAATATACCGGACCAAATCGGAAGGATCGGACAGTACGCGGGTTCGTAAACCAAACGAGTATGGAGACTCGTGTAATATGGTTTAACAAAGCCTACATACTAAAATGAAACTTAACCTAAGTGCTTACGGTCCATCACGACCCGTTTAGGTAGCTTATGCCACCTTACGCGTCGTTCGCGTAGAACGCGTCTGGAACGCCTAACATCGTGACCACAAGGTATAACCTCGGAAGGTTATAGCTATGGTCACCTAGTGTGTTTGGTCAGGTCCTAATGACCGACCAAATGGGTCGGGTTCGAAAGCATAAGCGATGGTTTAGATCGCTTACCTTACGACCCTATATAAGCACTAAACTAAAAGTGACGAGCTAAGCATGTTAGAACATGCTTAACTAAGTTTGAAAACAGGTTTGACATCAAAACAAACGGCTTTGATGCTCACGAGTAGTTTGGTTACAAAATATGCAAGAATGCACATTTTGGCCGAAACTACGACTCGTCACTGAGCCTAGATAACGGGGTAATCAGTAGGTATGGTCACTACGGACCATAACCATCGTGATCACGCTCACGTTATGAAGTTCCATGAACTTCGCATCGACCATAAGCTGGCCAATGCAGAAAGTCAACTAAACGTTGACTTTCGGACTCGAAAAGCGAATAAAAGAGCGAAAGAAGACTTACGGAGGGTCCCCGAGTGCAAATCAAGACCAAACAGCTCAGGTATGAAACAATGGTTTCAACTTAGAGCTTTAGGATCTGATTTTGTGATTTTTACACTAAAGGGGGGGGGTATTTATAGGAAATGTGGAACCGTTAGGATCGTTTTATCGAATATCGTGCCTTGATCTCGTGCGTACATGTGTCCAGTGGATAAGTTCAGTGAACTTGACCCTTGGCTCTTCATTGGGTGAAAAGGCATTGCCCCTTGATCGAACGAAAGGCCAGATTCTGCATTAAATGCGAAATCTTTCTGTCAGACATCCCCACGCGGCCCGCCTCACATTTGGGCAGAACTCACGCGGGCCGCCTGGCCCTCTCTGATCTGCACCACTTGCAGAATTTACACATTTGGTCCCTGTTGCGTGTTTAAGCTATTTCCAGCCCTTCTAAGACCTGTAAAGCCATCTTTAAGGCCCTAAAATGATGCCTAAACATTGGGGACATGAAACATGCCCAAAAATATGTCGGATGTCGGTTCGTTTGGCCGTACGATCGCGATGTTCGCTTAATTACGACGGAATGCGTATAAACACGAAAGACGATCCAAATGATGCGACGAATGGATTTTTCTCATGCCAAACACTAAGGCATAATATAAGGATGCTTACATAAATTTTTGGATGTCTGGATGTATTCAGAACGTAAGTTATGCGCGAAAGTGCAAACTTATGCACTTTTTGACACTTTTAGTCCCTGAATGACCCAGAAGTTTATTTTAGCATACCAAACCCCTCAAAGCCTATTTCTAAGCCATGTAAAGGATATTTATGGTATGTTTAACTTATGGGCATGTTCCGGAATGTTCGTTACAGTTCAGATTGGCATACTTTCGCAGTTTGTCAAGTTTAGTCCCTGTAAGCGAATTAACTTGTTTTTGCTATACCAAAGCCTTCAAAACTTATTTCTAAGTTATGTAAAGGTTATTTAAGGTACGTTGAGTGTATGTTGATGTTCCGGAGTATTTGTCGCATTAAACTGAGTACGTTTACGCACCAGTTTTGCGTATAATGCTCCAGAAAGCGATGTAGAGTTTGAAATTGAACGAAAGTCAAAACATGAAAAATGCAAAACACAACCAAACAAACATTGGGATCAAATAACATTATTTTATTGATAATTGAACTGTTCATGATGATTACAGGCACAAATGTTACAGTCTCCCCTACTTGTGGAAATTTCGTCCCGAAATTTATTTAGAGGAAACTCGTGGAAAAAGATGCGGATATTTTACCTTCATTTGATCTTCACGTTCCCAAGTAAACTCGGGTCCACGCTTAGATTCCCAACGAACCTTGACCAAAGGAATGCGCTTGCGTTTAAGCCACTTGACTTCACGTTCCATGATTTCTACCGGTTTCTCAACAAACTTCAGTGTTTTATCAACACGAATTTCGTCAAGCGGTATGTGGAGGTTTTCATCAGCTAAACACCTCTTGAGATTGGACACGTGAAAGGTTGGATGAACATTTCCAAGTTCAGGAGGTAACTCAAGTCTGTAGGCTACCTTACCGATTCTTTCGACGATCTTGAATGGTCCAACATATCTAGGTGCAAGTTTTCCTTTCTTTCCGAATCTGATCACACTTTCCAAGGCGAGACCTTAAGTAATACTCGATCACCGACTTGAAAATCCAAGGGCTTGCGTTTTAAGTCCGCGTAGTTCTTCTGATGGCTTCTAGCTGTCTGAAGGTTATCACGAACTTTCTTTACCTTATCTGTTGTCTCTAAAATGAGGGCAGGTCCAGTAAGCTGAGCCTCGCCAATCTCATTCCAGCAGATGGGTGAACGACATTTTCGACCATAGAGAGCCTCGAAAGGAGCCATGTTGATGCTGGAGTGATAACTGTTGTTGTAAGAGAATTTAATCAATGGAAGATGTGAATCCCAACTACCACCAAAGTCGATCACACAAGCTCTAAGCATATCCTCCAGTGTCTGGATTGTTCTTTCAGATTGACCATCCGTTTGCGGATGATAAGCTGTGCTCAGATTAAGTTGGGACCCCATAGCAGATTGCATGGTTCTCCAAAAGTGAGAAGTGAAACGAGCATCTCTGTCAGAAATGATGCTCAAAGGAACACCATGTCTAGCTACAATTTCATCCACGTAGATTTGAGCAAGTTTGTCAGCCGAAAAATCCTCACGGATTGGCAAGAAATGCGCTGATTTGGTAAGACGATCAACGATTACCCAGATGGCATCGTGACCTTTCTTTGTGCGCGGGAGTTTGGTAATGAGATCCATAGTAATGTTTTCCCATTTCCAAACTGGGATCTCTGGTTGCTCCAATAATCCGGAAGGACGCTAATGTTCAGCCTTAACCTTAAGACAAGTAAGGCATTTGGATACGTATAAGGCAATGTCTTTCTTCATACCAGGCCACCAATACTGAATACGAAGATTCTTATACATCTTATCTGAGCCAGGATGAATGGAATAACGAGACTTATGGGCTTCATCCATAAGCAAGGTACGAAGATCATCTTGGCTTGGGACCCACAAACGGTCCATGAAATAGTACGATCCATTGTCTTTTAATTCAAGAGCAGGTGTTATGTGATAAGGAAATTCCTTATCCATCAAACCTTGTGAAACACAAGCTTGTTGAGCCTGAGATATACGGGCTTGGACATCGGTTTGAATAACAGATTGGACACGTACACAATGAAGCTTAGTACGTTCCTTGCGACTCAATGCATCGGCTACGACATTCGCCTTACCAGGATGGTAGCGAATTTCGCAGTCATAGTCGTTTAGAAGTTCAACCCAACGTCTTTGCCTCATGTTGAGTTTCTTTTGATTGAAGATATGTTGAAGACTTTTGTGGTCAGTGAAAACCACACATTTCGTACCGTACAAATAATGTCTCCAGATTTTGAGAGCGAAAACAACTGCACCCAACTCAAGATCATGAGTGGTGTAGTTCCTCTCATGTATCTTCAACTGCCTTGATGCGTATGCTATGACTTTGTTTCTTTGCATTAGGACGCAGCCGAGACCTAATTTAGATGCGTCACAATAAACGACGAAATCATCATTGCCCTCAGGCAATATTAGGACAGGTGCGTCGCAAAGCTTTTGTTTCAAGGTCTGAAACGCTTCCTCTTGTTTGACTCCCCAATCGAATGGCTTGTTCTTCTGAGTTAGAGCAGTTAGAGGAACTGCAATCTTCGAGAAATTTTCTATGAAGCGGCGGTAATAACCCGCTAGACCAAGAAAAGAACGAACTTCAGTAGGGGTAGTAGGTGTATCCCAATCCTTGATCGCACTGATCTTGGAGGGATCCACATGAATACCTTGTTCGTTGACAATATGTCCTAAGAATTGAACTTCTTTAAGCCAGAATTCACACTTGGAGAACTTGGCGAAAAGTTGTTCTTTCTTTAGGAGTTCCAAAGTAAGACGGAGATGTTGCTCATGATCAGCTCGCGTCTTAGAATATATCAAAATGTCGTCAATGAAAACAATGATGAACTTATCCAAGTAAGGTTTGCAGACCCTATTCATCAAGTCCATGAAAACAGCAGGAGCATTAGTCAAACCGAATGGCATGACTGTGAACTCATAATGTCCATAACGAGTACGGAACGCTGTCTTTGGAATATCTTCTTCATGCACACGGAGTTGATGATATCCAGATCGCAGATCAATCTTTGAAAAGTAAGAAGCGCCTTGCAACTGATCAAAGAGGTCATCAATGCGAGGTAGGGGATATCGATTTTTGATGGTAAGCTTGTTAAGCTCACGATAATCGATACACATCCTAAAAGATCCATCCTTCTTCTTTACAAAGAGAACGGGAGCACCCCAAGGTGAAAAGCTAGGACGGATAAAACCTTTGTCGGAGAGTTCCTGCAGCTGTTTAGATAACTCTTGCATCTCAGACGGTGCAAGACGATATGGAGCTCTGGCAATGGGATTTGCACCAGGTACGAGGTCAATACGGAACTCGACTTGGCGTGCTGGAGGTAGACCAGGTAAGTCTTCAGGGAATACTTCGGAATAATCCCGAACGACAGGAATATCTGAAATAGACTTACCCTTGCCCTTATCTGCTGTAACATGTGCTAAGAAAGCCACATAGTGCTTTCGCAGATACTTCCGTGCTTTAAAACAAGACATGAGTTTGAGACCACCGGCAGGCTTCTCACCACGAACCTGTAGGATCTCGCCTGTAGACAGCGGCACACGAACAATCTTCTCAGAACAAACTATCTCTGCGCGATGTTTGGATAACCAATCCATTCCCACTATAACGTCGAAGCTTCCAAGTTGCATTGGCGTGAGGTCAATAGGAAAAATATGGTCGTTAAGATTCAACTGGCAGTTGCGTAGAACAGAATTTAGAACAATGGGTTCACCACTGGCAACCTCTACTGTCAAAGGTTTACCTAGTTTCGTTCTAGACAGCGAAGCATTGTCTCGAAAGACAATGACACGAAACTCTTGTCGGCACCCGAATCAAAAAGGACAGATGCTGGCTGATTATTAATAAAGAACGTACCGTTTACCACCTCGTTGTCTGCTTGTGCTTCTTGTGCATTCATGTTAAAGACTCGACCTCGAGCCGGTGCCGGATTCTGGTTTGCATTCTGGTTCTGGTTGACTAGTCTTGGACACCGATTTCTGTAGTGGGTCAGATCCCCACAATTATAACATGCACCTGGTGGGTAGTTTGGTCGTGCAGCCTGACCCTGTTGTTGAGCAACTTGTGGAGCAGGGTTCTGTACTGCGCGGTTCTGAGCAAATCGACAAACATTGGCAAGATGACCTGATTTCCCACAGTTAGTACAGAAACGGCACTGATATTGTGGCTGATGGTGACTGTTGCATTGATTGCACAAAGGTGCACTTCCTGAGTAGGGTTTCTTTGCTGGAGGCTGGTTGGGAGCTGCCTGGTTAGCTTGGGCAGTCACAGCAAAATTTTGGGAAGCCTTACGCTTCCTTGACCCCCTTGAGGAACCAGAGTCCTTTCCCTTCTTGTTCTGACCTTTCTTACTATCCTCCTTGTCAGCCGACTGCTTCTTGCCCTTGTCACCCTTCCTGTGTAGTTTATTCTTTCGGATCTGCGACTCAGTCAACGTCGCCGATAACTCGATTGCCTGACGGAGTGTGGTAGGGTTGCTACCAGTAAGGATGTCTTGTACTGAGTCAGGCAGGCCGTCGATGTACCTTTCGATAGCCTTGTCGAGTGGGGTAACCATAGTTGGGCAAAGAAGACTCAACTCCTCAAACCTATCTGTATAAGCCCTGTGCTCGCCACTATCTTGCTTCAAAACATCAAATTCTTTCTCCAACGCTCGCTGTTCATGACGAGGACAAAACTCCCTCATCATAAGAGCTCTCAGTTCAGCCCATGTTTGAGCTAGAGCAACTTCTGCACCTTGATCTCTCATAACCCCATTCCACCATGTTAGAGCCCTCTTCTGAAACACGCTTGAAGAAAACTCGACTTTGCGATTGTCAGGACACTGCACATGACGGAAAGTGTTCTCGATGCTCTCGAACCACTGAAGAAGCCCAGTTGCTCCCTCAGAACCACTAAACTTGAGTGGCTTAGCCGAGCTAAAATCCTTGTATTTGCATGTACCATTGTTGTTGTTGGCCTGGTTCCATTGAGCAAAGAGATTCGGAAATTGAGCAGCCATCTGCTGCGCAATAATCTCCGCCAGCTCGGCAGTAGCTATCTGGTTGTCGCGTCGAGGAGGCATTCTAGAAGAGAAAAACATGAAATGAAACGAGTGAGATGATTGGATGAAGAGAATGAGATGAAGCAAAAGCAATCAAAAGCAAAGATGGCGGTTATGCATCGCAAAGCAAATAAGCGACATGAAATGTCTAGTCAAAGTAAATGGGTCAGGATTAGTGTATCGCGAAGACATGCTCGCCTATAAGTGAACACTCACCCCAAGAGTCCCCAGGTAAGAGTGACTGGTCCGATTATGTGGATTTGTACGAACACTCTAGCCTTAGACAGAAAACCCAGGGTACAGGCATTCACTCTTCCAGTTCGCACGTGTTCACACTATTAACCCAAAACTTTGACGGGATTTTTGAAATCCAAAGAGGTTCAAAACCATATAACAGAGGGTTCAAAACCTAGTAATCAATCATCCTAGAACAGATGATTAATTTTCAAAGTGGATTCGGAACCGAAGTTCCCGTTGTGGTTATCACCTAAGGATAGGTGATGTGCATGTTTTAAACTCTAAACACAAGATAACTTGTGTTAGGGTCCTAGAAAGTTATAGTCTAGGTCAAAGCATTACTAATAACCTAATTCCCTATAACCAATGGCTCTGATACCAACTCTTCTGTCACACCCCGGCCGCGTGTAACATGCAACCGCGGCGGAAACGCCGGGGAGTGTCGTGGACAGAATTAAATTGTTACATAACCATGGCATACAAGTTGTATTTTATTTATAAACAAAGGTGTTACATTGTCTTAGAAAGAGAGTACGGAAATCAAAACATAATTAAGCTAGTTCAAACTTCATTTTTAGGCTCTAAGGCACAGGTCCGCCCTAGAATCATGATCATCGTCCTATGGAATAGCTCCTGAAAACACATGTGAAAGTAGGTACGTCAGCATAAAAATGCCTGTGAGAAACATAGGTTTTGTGAAAATGGGGTTCATGACTTGAGTTTTGAAGAATGTTTAATAACAGTCAGTCATGAACCTTGTAATTTGTTTTGCTTTGTAAATCATTTGAAAAACGATAACATCAAACGATATGTATAGATAAGTGCAAGGTTAAACGAATAACCAAGTAAAATGAGTTGAATAAGATAAGTTGTTTGTGAAAATAATGTCTTGTGAAGAAAATGTTATTTATGTAAAATGTGATGTGTCTAAACTGAAATGACTTAGATAACGCCACGATATGTAATATCATACAAACATTTATATATAGGAAGTACCAGCGGCGTATCCACCATGTTTGTATCATATTACATATGCCACGTTACTTAAATCATTTGCCCAAACCAATCCACCATGTAAATTGTTCATGTGTAAACCAAATGTCAAGTGTTATTGTAAACCATGTCAAATGTTTATGTTCAAATGTAAACCACCAAATGTGTATGTCAATGTTGACGTGTTTATGTTCAATGTAAATCATGTAATGTGTAATCCCAAAATGTATCATGTATGGTAAGCGAAATGTATCAACTTAAACCATATGCACAAAACAAGTCGTTGAGGTAAAACGTGGTTTAAATCAGCGTTATGTTCTGCGGGAAATGCATGCTCTAATGATATTAACATTTATGTGGTATTGTAAACTATGCATACATCCAAGCCTTGAGACTGCGGCGATAAACCCTTAAACAAATTAAAGGTTTATCTAAGTTATGTATATCGAATTCGGTCATTCCTTCCAGTCCTATCAAACCCAGGACTTCAGAAACGGGAGTTGTCAATTCCTATGGTACCACTACCTACTAACGAACGGCGTAGCTAATGTTAATGAATGTATTGTCCCATGTTAAACAAACCAAATGTCATAACAAAATGAAGGCATGTGATGTAAACAATTGTACTAAGTATGCTAAGTAAACATACGAAGCAGAAATGTTCATGTAAATCAAAGTGCCCATATGCTGAGTAAACATATGCAGCGAAAATGTTCATGTAAATCAATGTGCCCATATGCTGAGTAAACATATGCAGCAGAAATGTTCATGTAAATCTATGTGTCCATATGCTGAGTAAACATATGCAACAGAAATGTTCATGTAAATCTATGTGTCCATATGCTGAGTAAACATATGCAACAGAAATGTTCATGTAAATCAATGTGTCCATATGCTGAGTAAACATATGCAACAGAAATGTAATGTAAATCAAATGTACTAAGTACGCACACAATGGGCATACGTAGCATAAAATGTAATGAAATCATGTACTATAATGTACTAATGAGCATAGCAGATATACGATGTGAAAACATGGAAAGCATGAAAGTAACAGATAGGCACATGTGTTTCACCCCAAAACAGTTTGGAAAACAGTAAAAGATGGGGTTCTATGTACTCACCTGAGATTGCTTTGAGTTCCTTGTATAATAACCAGATAATGCTAAAGATCACGGAATATCAACGGCACCTAATAGGTAGCTTATGTTAATATACCGGACCAAATCGGAAGGATCGGACAGTACGCGGGTTCGTAAACCAAACGAGTATGGAGACTCGTGTAATATGGTTTAACAAAGCCTACATACTAAAATGAAACTTAACCTAAGTGCTTACGGTCCATCACGGCCCGTTTAGGTAGCTTATGCCACCTTACGCGTCGTTCGCGTAGAACGCGTCTGGAACGCCTAACATCGTGACCACAAGGTATAACCTCGGAAGGTTATAGCTATGGTCACCTAGTGTGTTTGGTCAGGTCCTAATGACCGACCAAATGGGTCGGGTTCGAAAGCATAAGCGATGGTTTAGATCGCTTACCTTACGACCCTATATAAGCACTAAACTAAAAGTGACGAGCTAAGCATGTTAGAACATGCTTAACTAAGTTTGAAAACAGGTTTGACATCAAAACAAACGGCTTTGATGCTCACGAGTAGTTTGGTTACAAAATATGCAAGAATGCACATTTTGGCCGAAACTACGACTCGTCACTGAGCCTAGATAACGGGGTAATCAGTAGGTATGGTCACTACGGACCATAACCATCGTGATCACGCTCACGTTATGAAGTTCCATGAACTTCGCATCGACCATAAGCTGGCCAATGCAGAAAGTCAACTAAACGTTGACTTTCGGACTCGAAAAGCGAATAAAAGAGCGAAAGAAGACTTACGGAGGGTCCCCGAGTGCAAATCAAGACCAAACAGCTCAGGTATGAAACAATGGTTTCAACTTAGAGCTTTAGGATCTGATTTTGTGATTTTTACACTAAAGGGGGGGTATTTATAGGAAATGTGGAACCGTTAGGATCGTTTTATCGAATATCGTGCCTTGATCTCGTGCGTACATGTGTCCAGTGGATAAGTTCAGTGAACTTGACCCTTGGCTCTTCATTGGGTGAAAAGGCATTGCCCCTTGATCGAACGAAAGGCCAGATTCTGCATTAAATGCGAAATCTTTCTGTCAGACATCCCCACGCGGCCCGCCTCACATTTGGGCAGAACTCACGCGGGCCGCCTGGCCCTCTCTGATCTGCACCACTTGCAGAATTTACACATTTGGTCCCTGTTGCGTGTTTAAGCTATTTCCAGCCCTTCTAAGACCTGTAAAGCCATCTTTAAGGCCCTAAAATGATGCCTAAACATTGGGGACATGAAACATGCCCAAAAATATGTCGGATGTCGGTTCGTTTGGCCGTACGATCGCGATGTTCGCTTAATTACGACGGAATGCGTATAAACACGAAAGACGATCCAAATGATGCGACGAATGGATTTTTCTCATGCCAAACACTAAGGCATAATATAAGGATGCTTACATAAATTTTTGGATGTCTGGATGTATTCAGAACGTAAGTTATGCGCGAAAGTGCAAACTTATGCACTTTTTGACACTTTTAGTCCCTGAATGACCCAGAAGTTTATTTTAGCATACCAAACCCCTCAAAGCCTATTTCTAAGCCATGTAAAGGATATTTATGGTATGTTTAACTTATGGGCATGTTCCGGAATGTTCGTTACAGTTCAGATTGGCATACTTTCGCAGTTTGTCAAGTTTAGTCCCTGTAAGCGAATTAACTTGTTTTTGCTATACCAAAGCCTTCAAAACTTATTTCTAAGTTATGTAAAGGTTATTTAAGGTACGTTGAGTGTATGTTGATGTTCCGGAGTATTTGTCGCATTAAACTGAGTACGTTTACGCACCAGTTTTGCGTATAATGCTCCAGAAAGCGATGTAGAGTTTGAAATTGAACGAAAGTCAAAACATGAAAAATGCAAAACACAACCAAACAAACATTGGGATCAAATAACATTATTTTATTGATAATTGAACTGTTCATGATGATTACAGGCACAAATGTTACAGCAGGAGCTTGAACTTGAGCTTGAGCTTGGCGGGGACCAGTATGGCAGTTTGCAGTAAAGTGGCCGTACAAGTTGCAGTGAACACAAAATCGACATGCGATCCCAACAGGATGATGAAAAATACAAGTAGGGCATAGCGGGTATGGACAGTATATGCACGCTTAGCCGGCGGTACATTGGTCTTTGGTGCCGCTACTTAGCGGTTCTGGTTCTAAGCTTGAGCAGGGACAGCATTGAGTGGAGTGGCGGTCACCGCACAGTTCTTGTTGTTGTTGTTCTTCTTGCACTTGCGGCGTGAGAACTTGGAAGCTTGCGGTGCGGCGGTTTCAGTGGTGGGAGAAGCCGTAACTTGGTTGAGACTCTTGGTGATATTCTTGAAGTAACCAGCCAAAACTCGCTTGTTATTAATCTCGGCAGCGAGTAGATAAGTCTCTTCGATGGTTGTCGTCTTGGCAGCTTGCACGAAGTCAGCAACACAATCCGGTAAAGCACGGATGTATTTCTTGATTGTCATCTCAGGTGCTGCCACCTGGCTGGTACAGATGATACTTAGCTGCTTAAAGCGAGAAGTTAGACCGGCATTGTCGCCACCCTCTTGCTTGATGTTCCAAAACTCGTTCTCTAGCTTCTGGAGCTCATGGGGAGGGTAAAATTCTTTCATCATAAGTTCCTTCAACTCCTCCCAAGTAAGCCTATAGGCTGCGTCGTTTCCTCGCCTGTTCCTTTCGGCGGTCCACCAGTCCAAAGCCCTGGACTAGAAAACGCCAGTTGCGTTGACAGTGCGAAGGTGAACTGGATATTCGCTTTGGCGTAGCGTGACTTCAATTGAGTCGAACCACTGAAACATAGCGCTTGGTCCGTCTTCGGCTGTGATGTGACAACTATCAAAATTCCAGGTATCCGTACAACTATTAAACCATGATTAGTGCATAATGACTGTGCTGAATTACAATTAATGACTTGAACTGTTTTCTGATTATTGCTTTATACATATGTAGGATCGGATTATGACCCAAACGAGTCGTTCAGAAGAGATTTTATCAGTTTCAGATGCGGAAAATAAGAAACTGACGATGAAACAGCTTGTTTATCCCTTTAAACCTCTTGTGTATTGATATAACAGTGTTTACAGTTGAATGGAAAACCGGCAGCACCTCGGTATCTCTTTCTGGAAAACCCTTTTTCAAATGAAATGACAATCACCCTATTTATACTAAACATGGTTTCGCTTGAAACTATCCATGATCATTCAAGCGAAACCCTCTAGTTGTCTACAAGCGAAACCTACAAAGCAATTCAAGCGAAACCCATATGCAATCTGATTTGCAAATTGCTTTGACTTTTGTGATGTGATGCAATGATGATGTCACTTTGATGATGTCATCATTGTATAAGATGACATCATGCTTGATCAATTCGGCAACGAAGCCGAGACTCGACATAAGACGAAGATGACAGATGAATGCACTAACAACATACATGTGCATCACATATTGCATATGACATATCATTGTTGCATGAGAGCTTTATTGACTCAAATGATGCACGAAATACAGTTAGCACAGTTATCAGACAAATCAGAAAAATACTGACGGAGTTAAGTGCATAGACAGACAATGTGTTGAGACACAGAATGAGCCAGAAACCAAGAATTACACTAGTATAGTGTGTAGGAAAGTAAGGATCACAAAACTGCCTTCCTAGAGATAGTTTAAGTGCCTGAAACTCACATAAACTGCAGAATTCAGCAAAAATCAGCAATTTTCAGCATTTAAACACACTAACATCATGCATAAATATGGTTAAATGGTCCTGAATGCTTTCAGGGCTGTAAACGAACCGAACGAACACGAACAAGGCCTTGTTCGTGTTCGTTCGTTAAGGAACAAGCTTGTTCATGAACTGTTCACGAACGCTTACCGAACGAGATTTCTTGTTCATGTTCGTTCATTAAGGAAACGAACATGTTTGTGAACTGTTCATGAACACTTACCATACGCAAATGAACTCTAACAAATGTTCATGAACATAAATGAACACAAACGACGTTTATGAACACAAACGACGTTTATGAACACAAATGAATACAATATTCAATTTAGAATAAAATCTGCATTTTCAACATAAAAATTACAAAGAATCCACAAAAAAATAAATAAACACTTAACATAATTATCCGAACACAGTTGACATGATTATCAAAAACATGACTTACACAAAATTAAGAGTTTCCCAAGCTTTAACATAAACTAAAATTGAAATAGTGAAATGAGGGATGTTATGAGAGGCATATAAGAAGACTAGGGTTTCAAAATCTTAAAAACTAGAAATAATAAAACAAAATACAACTAAAAACCTTTAAACGAACGAACACAAATAAACATTAACGAGCGAACATAAATGAACTTATTACCGAACGCTCACGAACATAAACGAACACATTACCGAAGGTTCACGAACATAAACGAACGAACGCGACCTCTGTTCATGTTCGTTCGTTTAACTTAACGAAAAAAATTTTCTTGTTCGTGTTCGTTCATTTACTAAACGAACGAACTTCCACCGAACGGTTCACGAACTGTTTGTTGAATGTTTGGTTCGTTTACAGCCCTATGCTTTCCTAAGTGTCGGGAATCAAAAGTGTCATAAAAGGGTACATAAAGCACACCAAACTGCATAGTTTAGCACCTTAACAAACCAGTAACCAACCGGACACTACCCAAAACACCAAATTTTCACTAGAAGCACTGTTTTATTATTACCAAGCTAGTTATGGTCCCCGAACATCATAACACACTATATAAATATCTAGTAACTAAACACCTAACTAAACACTTGAATTTTAACCATAAACTAACTATATGGTTAAACCTACACCTATACCCCCCCTAGTGGACGGCCCATACATGTGGCCCCACTTGTGATTTTGTTTAGTTATTATAATGGATCTTGTTGGTGCTTTAATAAACATAAAAACCAAGAGATAAACTTATGAAATGGGTTATAAGATAAACTCCTAGTAACATAAGCTTCATTTCATCACAACACACTCAACACCACTTTTCTCTCTTCTCTCTTGCTTGTTCACAGCCAAGAGCAATAACAACATAATCATCATCATTCATTCATCTTCATCCAATTCTAAGAATATACAAGGGTGTTAGAAGGTACATAAGGAAGCTAGGAGCTTTCGGAAGTTCAAGGACCTTCACCATTTGCTTTTATCCGCTTCTTTTCTTCTCTGGATCATCCCTAGCCTTGAGCTAGTGGTAAGAACACTAATCTCTTCATTTTACATCTTGTTTAAGTGGTTAAAGAATGATACATGATGTTAATCTTGAAGAAAACTATGAATCAAGAGAATGAAACATGAACATAAGCTTAAAATTATGAAGAAATCTTGATGTTTATGAGTTATTATGCTTGTTGATTGTTGTTTACTTATGTAAATGATGTAGATCATCATATGGTCTTGCTAGATCATGATTAAAAACATAATCTAGCAAGATGAGAGGATGAAAGTGTAAAGATTCATAGATCATCCTCACATAAACTATGAAATTGAAAGAATACATTGTTTTCTTGTAAAATGATGATTAAAGTGAGTTGTAAGTCTTGTAAATCTAAGATTTCAAGAATGATTTTTTTTTTCAAGAAACTAAGTTAAAAATACAAGTTTTACTTAATCTTGGTTCTCAAATAAATAAACCTCATTTTTGGTGATTAATAAAGTGTATAAGCACATATGTGACAAGAAAAAGCCATTAGGAAACATTTTTAGAAAATGTGATTACAAGTTGTAAAGAACTAACTTCTTTAAAAATGATGTTTTTAAAGAAACAACCACACTTTAAAGGGTAACAAGACTTACTAAATACACTAGTAAGTTACTATACATTTTATAAATTTTCAAGTTCATGAAGTGGTAGTTTATGCTTGTTTTTAGCAACATTGGTAAGTGTAGATTGTCTATTGTTGATTGTTGATTGATTGTGTTGATTTACAAAAGAAAATGATATGCCTTGAAGGCATGGAAACCTCCATTTTTAAGGGAAACTATGGCAAAATTTTTCTAAAAAATTAAACACTTAGAAAAATATTTTTAAACAAATATTTACAAGTATATTTTTAAACCATAAATTTTCATACAAAGTTTGCCATAATTTTTGTTACAAAATTATAAATATTGGAGGTTGGTTTTATAAATAAAAGTGACTAAATATGTATTTAGGAAATATATATTTAGAAGTCACCATGTATGTGATTATTTGTATATTATGTGTATTAGTTATATTATTTTAGGACTTGAAATAATATAACTCATCAAAATACCAAAAATTACAATCCAAAATATTACCAAAAATCCCAAAAATATGAATATGCAAAGAATACCCAAAATATTGGTGAAACCGAACAGAGAAGTATAACTCACAAAAATATTCCGGAAATATTATTCATAAGTACATTTTTGGTAAATAATATTTTGGACACCAAGAGAACAAAAATAGATTTTTACAATTATTACAAGATTATATCATATTTTTGACAAGGAGAAAATATAATATTTTTGGCAAGTAAAAATATATTTTTCTTGGAATTATTAGAAGATATATTATTTTTGGAATAAATATATATTTTCTCAAACAAACATGAAATACATTATTTTTGAGAGAAAATATATTTCCATAAATAAACTTGAAATATATTATTTTGGAAGGAAAATGGATTTATATATATTTTCTAAGTTAGACTTGGAAGTATATTATTTTTAAGGCTTGTATGAAATTTACAAATATTTTTGGCAAGGGAAAAATTATAAATAATTTTTTCTAAGTAATGTTTCTTAAAATATATATTTTGGAAATATATATTAATGTATTTTTACTAGAGATATTATTCCGGAAAAACTTATACAAAATTAAGTATATGAATACTTAATAAACACAATAAAAATACGTATTCTCGTACGTATAAATACACACAGGAATACGACACCTATACATGGCAAAAATATACAAGTATAAGAATACGAAGACAAATACACTCATCCTTGGGAAGGATATACATGTATAAATACTTGAAAGGTATCAAGTTAAAATATATTGTTTTAACAATTATTCCAAAATTTAATAAATATAATTTAAGTTAAAATATTTATTATTTTAACAAATAATTATATAACTTGGAATAATATTGAAGACACAAAGAAACGTAACTCAGAGACACTAATTAATACTAAGTCAAGGCACGACCCGCTCGTCTAATAGATCATATTACGTTGTAGGTAGTCGTGTACATCAGAAGAAGCTTTGAGTTACCATTGATTACGAAGAACGCAAGACTGTGAGTTCATGTCCCCCTTTTCTTATAACTGTTTTCAGTTTTATAACTTCGGGGGTGAAGTACATGTTACAAATTGTTTACAAACGTTTATATGTGGTATGGTTAGCTAAGGAAAGGTACTGCTTGATCATGTGAGTGGTGGGTATAACGCATAAGACCATTAATCCTCGTAGTAGGACCGAGGGACATGAGTGATAGATCTATTTGCGTGTAGCGAGCCCCGACCATGTGGACCAGGGTTTGGCCCATGAGGTGACTATATCTTACAGTCGGAAGCCCGGTGCAAAATCTGCTAGGTTTGAGCCTTCCTGCATCACGTCACACATATTAATGGCCTTGCAAACCATTAATGATTTGTTTCCTTGTTTGCTTTCATACCAGGGTATACAAAACATACATACTTACAATGATTACAAAGGTTTATTCGTGCACACATACAAAACACATAAACTCCCTCAACTTTTGTTGATGTTTTCAAACTACATGTATTTCAGGGAATTAAATGTGGATCTGGCGGGCGTTTAGAGGTTTCAAGTAATGATGGAAATAAAGGATGTCATCCGGTGTCTTAGGATTTGGATAATATGTCTTATCCTGGACAAGACACATCTTCCAAAGCCTGATTTTATTTAAAGTCTTTTGTCCACTCCCTATGGAACTCTAAAACAATTTGCATTGGTTTGTATTCGGATTTGAAGTCTATGTTTCAAAATAACGATGTTTGTGGTATTTTAAACTTATTTAATGGATGATCATCTTTAGTTTTATCATATAGTTGTTGATATGATTAAATGCAATGATATTAATCAAGTCACACATAATCACGCTTCCGCAAAAGTCAGGGTGTGACATGTGAAGTCTTTGGGGCCACATGCCTTAAACTGCTTGAAGCTGAAAGTACCCTTTGGAGAGTCGGTCCTAGATTCCTCAGAGGACTTGCTACCGATTTCATTGATTTCGCTGACAATTTGCGGAATGACCTTATCAATTTCCTTAGCGACTAGGGAGGTAATGCGTTGTCAGCATGGTTTCGGTGGGAAGTGCGAGTAGCGTGTGATCCGAATGACGACATTGTCTGCAACAGACATCGTCACAGGACTCAGACACAATTTTGGTTAAGTCGAGTATAGTCTACCGAACTACCCAAAAGTGTCACGGCCCCCGACCCGGTTTGACCCGTTTCAGGAGCCGCGGGACAGAAACCCGTGGTATTTATTATTTAATTTGAAAGCAGAAGTTTTAACAGGATCTCTAAAACCTGAAATGCCCGATTATTTTATTTCATAATTCGAGATAAAACCCGTAATTTACAATAAGGGAATTTCACCAAGAAACCCCTGTTTTACAAAACATGTTTATTTATTCGAGATAAAACCCGTAATTTACTGACGTATTGTCCTATGTTCGTTGTCTAGACTCGGAACTCGCGGAATGTGCAATTTGTGCACTGAGATTAAACACAAATGGCTAGTGTTTAATTCACTCAGTGTTGGCTCTGATACCAACCTCTCACACGCTTAATTTCCACGTGTCACCGGTGGGCCCGGTGGGGGAGTATCGTGACGTAATTGATATCATCATAGTCAAACAACACAAATTATAATGCACAGCGGAAGCAAAAAGATAGATTTATTTCAACCAAACAAAATGTAATATCCAAGTATCACAATGTAGCTGAAATAGATCCACAGGCGGATCAAAATAAAGAGGAGAACTATTCAACAGATTCATGGCATCCAAGCTTGCGAGACTCTAACGATGCTAAGGAGAGACCAGCCTATTACGTGTAGAACCTGCACTTAATCTTTTTGGGGAAAAATACGTCAGTTTGCACTGGTAAATACAATTTAACTGACTCATTTTGAAAAGGTTTTAAAAATTGATTTGAATGCACATGGCACAAAAACTTTTTATAACTTGGGATAATTAATAATATTTAAACTTGTAAAAGAATTACATGTTCGTTATGCGTTTAGTCGCCCCTTTCGTGCCGGGTTTAAGATTAATAGACACACCACATAGTATAAACCCGCGGCGGGAAACCAACGGTTATACCTTAATAAATATGGACACACTGTCGGGTGTACGCCTACACCCGCGTGTCAAGGTCGTGGCCATTTCATGAATGATGCCAAGGATATCCGGGACATGGTCATTAAACTCCCAAAGGCGTAAAACAAACAAAACAAATTTTTAAACGGGTCATCTTGATAATACTTAACCACCAATCGATTAAGGTCAAATGCCTGATGTAACACCTCGAAAAATTCCGTCCAATAATGTCTTGACACGTGTCATAAGGTTCCGGTATGTGAAAACATACTTTAGAGGGACTAAAAGTGACAAACAGTGAAAACTATGGAACGTAAGGGTCCAAAGTGTCAACAATGGATAAATAGACTCTATGATAACCCTACATAATGTTTATAACCTTAAACGGATGGTTCATGGATCATACGACGCAGAAATTGCACAAAAGTGAGGAATTGCAAACTATAGGGGCCAAAAGTGTCAACATGTTTAATTTATACCTCTGAGTGAACTTTTGGCAGATCCGAAGCTTTATAATGCTAAAATATACTCACTAGAATATGTGGTAAAAATTTCATGAAGTTTCGTCAACGTATGAGAAAGTTATGGCCAAAACCGTACTTGAGGGGCTAAAAGCGTCAACGTCGAAATTCATGGCTTTTCGGTTGAGCGCAAAGTTATCCGAGGACATTACCATGTTGGTAAATGTCCTAAGGTTCTTAGAAACCAAGTTTGGGGGTTTACGAGTCAAAATAAGCAGCCGAATCATCGCGTGCAAGTTCAGGGACCAAAGCTGCCAAGTTTGAAAGTTGTTGGCTGATCAGCAGGTCAGGCGACCCGCCTGGACAGACCCAAGCGGGCCGCGTGGGACTATCAGATACTGAATTTCGTGAAAATTGCATTTTTAGTCCGAATTTAAAGTGCTAACCAGCTCATTCCACCTCCACAAGCTCCAATAAAACCCCATGCATGCCTAGTGCAATAGTAACCTATCCTCAAACCTCTGAATCCATCTTTAAATCAGATCAAAGTTCCATTTCTTGGCATTTGCATTTGTGAACAAGAACTCTTTCATCTTGCAAAACTCTCAAGACTTTCTGGAGCAATTCTGAACGACAAGGCCACCTCTAAGTATTAACTAAGCTTCATTAGGACCTTTGTAAGCTTCTATATCATTCTATAATTCGTTCTTGCATTGATTAATTGTTAAAAGTCAAACCGTTGTTCTTTTATTTTGACTTTTCGATTAAACGAGTTTTACTCAGTCATTTCTCAAATTGAAACCACATATATGTTGGTGTTTATGTGGGAAACAAACCCTCAAAAGGGTATTCTCTGATTCCCACTTTATGCATGCTAATTGTCGAGTCAAAGGCGTTCTTAAAAAGTCAACAGAAATGGTTTTTGTGAAAAATAGCTTAAATGGTAATGTAGATGACATGCAATCAGTTTGATCATCAACAATAGCTTTATAATGAATATAAGAATGTGTTTTACCATGATCAACTCGACAATCTTTAGTATAAACCCGGATTGGAACCGAAAGTCTTATAAAACGACTTTTTCGTAGACTATCGATTCGGATCCGTACATGCATGTTTGAGATCTGTATTGGAGAGTATTTTTGACCATTTTTATTTTGGTAAAACTCTCTGGAATTTTTATTGCTTGAGTCTATGTTTAGCCGATTCATTTGCATGTTTCCAATTTATGCTTAAAGTTGACTATTTTGCCCTTTTTGATATAAAACGTGATTTTTGGAAAAGTGAAAGAGTAGAAATATTTATTTCTAATATATAAACTTGCACCGAAAATTTGAGGTCAGTTAGTGGTCCAGATTTTGAGTTATGGCCGATATCGTAAAACTATATCTTAAAGTTACATAAACGGCGCATTTAGCGTATAACCTATTTCAGGCCACGTTTTGATATAAGACTTTTTACCCACTGATGTTATATAATATTTTGGGATTTTTGATGATTTTTATTTAATTTTTGGCTGATCGTATCATAGATCGCTTAGTCGATTCGGTTAATGTCGGTTTTGACCGTTTAAGCCATAAAATGAGTTTTATACATTCTTTTGACCCGAAACCTTTTTCTACTGATTTTATATGTTAAATAAATTATTTTGAGCATTCTGGAAATGTAAAAATCTCAGATTTCTTATTAAAACCCGGAAACGGCGTTAAATCGTATTTTAAGCGTTTTTAGCGCATAGTAAGCGTTATACTCATTTTAAACATATAAGACTCATACCCACTGATGTATTTAGTATAATTTCATATAATAACAGTAAGTATAAATGTTTGAACTCAGATTTCCAGTTTTGGCAGTTTTAGCCCTTGTGAAATTACTAAAATACCCCTACGGTGCATAGTTTGATTTTAAATGTTAAGTTTGGTATATGGGTCATACCCTACTGCTATAATATGTTAAATGAAGTATATTTACTGTATAAACCAGACCCGAAACTCAGATTTCTAATATGACTCTTTTATAATCTTTTAAATGACCAAAATGCCCTTATAAGGCATAAATTGAGTTTAAAATTATTCCGGGCAATATAGAACATAACTTACTGATGTTATATCATATTTAAAGCATATTATCTCAGGGAACTTGCATTTGACTCTTTTGGTTACCCGTAACGCCCTTTTTGCATTCGGTTCGGTTTACGTAACTAGTTTGCGTAAATTGACCGAAACGGGTCAAACGTTATCATTTTTATCTCAAAATCCAGAATGTATTTAGTATACCCATATTATACAAGTATTCAAACTTGTCGGGTCTAAATCACACTCTATCCGGTCTTTCGCTTAATCATGCGTCTTAACCGTATATTTCTGTAAGACTAACCGGTCTAAGCTTAGGCTTAATTAAAGACCCGTTAGCAGTCTAATTGGTTATTTATACCATCGTTCTAGACTAGAGCTTTCCGGTAAATCGTACCTACGCTTACTTAGGAATACGACTGAGTTATTATTCTTGATATTTAAGACAGGAGCTAGCTCAGGTAAATACTTTTAACTTATTTTCCCTTATACGGGCTTGGGATACGGTATTATAAAAGTACCGCTTGGTCGGGTGTAGAAACTGTTTAATCGGAGATGATTAAATTGCATAATCCCGTTTTAATCTGTGTTGATTGATAACAAATAACATTGGGGGTTAATGACCGTGTCCTGGATATCCTTGGCTCATTTTAAAAAGTGAATGGCCACGACGTAAGCACAAGGTGTAGGCAAAACACCTCCTGTTGCATATGTATAACGTATACTCACTCGTGAGAGTATCTTATTGTGAGATTATATTTGTGGTGTGTCGATTAATCTTGTCCGGCTTGTATTGTATAATCACCGGCCCTAAATGTTGGACAACCATGTAAATCGGATACAAGATTTTTATTAATAAAATTGTCCCAAGTATAAAGATTAATTTGCCTCTGTGCATTTTAATCAATGTGTCAAGATGTTTTGTGCCGTTTGCACACGAATCACTTTTCAAACTCTTTTTCCAAAATGAGTCAGTTAATTGTATTTACCAGTGTAAACTGACGTATTTTCCAAAAGGTTAAGTGGCAGGTACTATGCGTAATTGGCTGGGAGCTCGGGGCGTCACTAGGGAATCTTGCAAGTTCTAGATGCCTAAAGTCTATTGAACAGTTTTCTTGTATTGATCCGCCTGTGGATCCTTTACCTTCCGTTGTAATACTCTGACATTACTTATATTCGGAATGTAATATATTTATCTTTTGCTTCCGCTGTGCATTTATATATTGTGTTGTTTGTCTATGATGATGCCAACTACGTCACTATACTCCCCACCGGGCCCACCGGTGACACGTGGAAAATTGGGGTGTGACAGGTTGGTATCAGAGCCAACATTGAGTGAATTAAACACTATCCTAATGTGTTTAATCTCAGTGACACAATTGCACATACTTGAGTCTAGACTTAACATAGGAATACTCCCGATTCTAATCTGGAATTTACTGCTTCCGATTATTTTTATATTGGATACGTCGCCAAGCGAAGAAGCCGTAATAGGAGTTCTCCACACCGGAGCCCGAGATGCTGAGTCTCGTACCGCGGCTAAAATGGAACGAACATCCAAGGAGAAAGCATTCAGAAATAAGATGAAGAAGAAACTCCTTTTACTGAAAATCGTTTTCCTTATTAGTCCTTATAAGAACATAATTATCTTTTAATGCCTACGGGCCAAACTTATTTAAAACATCCATTAGTGATGTAGTGCCTACGGGCCAAACTTATTAAACATCCAATAGTGATGTAGCGCCTACGGGCCATACTAATTGTCATATAAGACAAAAGGCAGTGGTGGTCTATGACTCCCTGTCAAGAAAAGGTAATGAACTTTGATTCACACCTAAATGCCTTGATCCCAGACGATCATGGCTTATAAATTAAACTTGTCCTCGTGACTAAGCCTTTTGTGCTATTACTAAATGCCTCGATCCCAGACGATCATGGCTTATAAATTAAACTTGTCCTCGTGACTAAGCCTTTTGTGCTATTACTAAATGCCTCGATCCCAGACGATCATGGCTTATAAATTAAACTTGTCCTCGTGACTAAGCCTTTTGTGCTATTACTAAATGCCTCGATCCCAGACGATCATGGCTTATAAATTAAACTTGTCCTCGTGACTAAGCCTTTTGTGCTATTACTAAATGCCTCGATCCCAGACGATCATGGCTTATAAATTAACTTGTCCACGCGACTAGGCCATTTGTGCTATTATTAACTTATAAATTAGGATTTATGATAAAATCCTGAATAAAATAAATATCCTTCCTTCCCTGCCAGTAGGCATTTTTAAAAAGAATCTTAAAGGTGAAATCTAGCCTACGCGGCCAAGATGGTGAAACCTACCCAAGGGATTCAGATCCTTGTTAACGCCTAAGAACGTGTTAGCACTCCTGACAAATGTGATTCGATAAATCACAACAATCAAACTTATATTGGATTCTTCCAATTTTCTTATCTAGCCTAGTGATTTAGAAATCATGGCTTGTGTCATCCTATAAGATGATCACATTATAAACATCCGATAGTGATGAAGTGCCTCCGGGCTAAACTGGTTGTCCGATAAGACAACGACAGTGGTGGTCTTGACCTCCTGTCTAAAAGTGTTGGACCAGGTCCAAGCATAATAGTCGGTAGGATCCATACGATCTCGACTAATAACATCTGAGAAGATGATCATATTATAACCATCCCTCAGAAGGGGAACGCCCACGGGCTATACCTATTGTCCTAAAAAAAGACAAACGACAGTTGAAGTCTACAACTCCCTGTCAAGAGAAGGTAATGAACGTGATTCGAACCTTAAATGCCTCGATTCTCTGAAATCATGGCTTACAAAAATTTAGAACTGTCCTTGTGACTAGGCCTTATGCGCCACTTTAATATCCTTAATGTTTTATAACTAGGATAAATTATAATGGAAAATACTAATTAAATATAACTAACAAGTTAACCAATATGGTTTATATTACCATGGTTGATAAATCGTCAAAGATGATGATTCCATAATAATCTCTGAATAAATCATTGTTAATAATTATGTAGCAATCAAGCTACATGGCTGGATTAGATGAAGTTAACAGTCGTTTGAAGGAGAGTAATGATACTACCGGAATTAATGTAACTGGAGCAGAACTGCAGGCAATAATAGATTATGCTGTTACTCGAGCTCTTGATCGACAGAATGATGAATCAAATGATACCCACTCCAAGACTCTATCTATGGCTCGTAGTAAGCCCCCTCCTAAAACATATGAGTCAAGGGGGGACGATGATCATGACTTGTCAAATCAAAGGAGTATTCCGTCTAGACAAGTTGTGTTTCATCAAGAGGCACCAGTTAAGACCTGTTCATATAAATATTTTATCTCTTGCAAGCCCAGAGACTTTACAGGAGAAAATGGGGCCATCGATTGCATGACATGGCTCGATGAGATGGACGCCGTTGTTGACATCAGCGGTTGTGCGGAGCAAGATGTTGTGAAATTTGTTTCACAATCATTTAAAGGAGAAGCGTTGGCATGGTTGAGATCATTGATCCAAGCCACGGGGAAAGTTCTACTCTACAACTTATCTTGGGGACAATTTGTTGCTTTAGTCAAGGAAAACTATTGCCCTCAGCATGAAGTAGAAAAGATAGAATCAGACTTCTTGACTTTGGTCATGGAAGATTTGAATTGTCCGGCATATGTGACAAGTTTCAACACTATGTCCCGCCTAGTTCCTTATTTAGTCACCCTTGAACCTAAACGCATAGCGCGTTTCATTGGAGGCCTAGCACCAGAGATAAAAGGAAATGTTAAAGCATCTAGGCCAACCACATATAGGTCCGCGGTGGACTTATCCTTATCTCTCACCTTAGATGCAATCAGAATTAAGTCTGTTAAGGCTTCTGGCGAGAGAAGAAGAGAAAGAGAGGAGGAAAACTCTCATCAAACTAACAAGAAGAAGAAGGGAAGCTCGGAGCGTGGGAAAGATTCCGAGTTTAGGAAGAACTCGAGACTGTCGGATAACAGACCCAAATGCAATAACTGCAAAAAGCAGCATTTTGGAAAATGTACAATAGACCCACGCGCTAAATTGTGTGGAATTTGCAAGACCAAAGGCCACAAAACCTTAGATTGCAAGGGGTTAAAGAACGCCACATGCTACAACTGTAACGAGGAAGGGCACATCAAAACCAACTGCCCAAAGCTTATAAAGAAGCCTGAGAGGCCAGGAAAACAAATGCATGAGTCTTCCGGATGAATGCCAGGAAGGATAACTATATAGCAGGTACTTTTCCTTATCAAGCAGTTTATGCAGAAATTTAATTAATACTGACACATGTGATTCAATAATGAACGATCACTGTTGAGAACTGTTGTCTCCGTCTTAGTAGGACTTCGGTCATTTTATACGAAGAAGGAACTGGCCGATGACACTTTAGAAAATGCTCCAATAAACCTTAGATGGATATTTTATATCTAAATAGGAATCACCCTTTTTCTGATATTCCTATGGCAAGCTTTCAAGCTACCTAAATTCTTTAATATAATAAAGACAGACGTGACGTTTTGATTCTCTGTCAGAAAAGTAATGGACTAGGTCCAAATCTTTAATGCCATTGATGGTCTTTTGCGACCTAGGCTAAGTAGTATTAATATATTTTAAATAACGTTCATTAATAATGTTAGTGCTATAATAGCCTGTATAGGTGATTGACACCATGGTTAGTATATATTAAGGCCATCAGAGTGAAAAATAGCAGTTGTTGGATTTCAACTAAGAAATTGTTTTATTGGTATTAGGAACCAATATCGAGTATGGCAAACTCGGGTAAGATAACAGTCAATCGCGCCATTGATGACGCGACACATGCTAATGATGCTGAAATTGTAAACCTTAGAATTTCCAAAGATGTTCTTCAAAATATGATAGACGCAGCCGTTGGAAAAGCTGTGAAGAAGGCTGTGAAAAAGTTAAAGGAGCCCCATGCTGCTCGGTCCAAGTTTTATCTAGGACCACATTTCCTTGCTCTTAAGGAGGATCTCGTTCATGCCTCGGATGCAAAGGATGAACTAAAAAGGAAAAGGGAGTTAGATAACTCCCAGAGTTCTAAGAAAAAGAACAAACAAAAGTCTGACAAGAAACCAGTATGTGAGACCTGCAAGAAGCGCCATTATGGGAAGTGCAGGTTCGAACTAAGATCCAAATCACAGCCCAGGGCTTGTGGGATCTGCAAGTCTAAGGGACATAAAGCATTGGACTGTAAGGACATGAAGAATGCAGTTTGTTTTGGCTGTAATGAGAAAGGCCACATCAAGACTACGTGCCCTAAATATGTCAAGGGAAATGCGGCGGAGGAAGTAAAGCCAAAAATTGAAAACGCCTAAAGTGCCTAAGCTGGCCCATAAATAATGACATCAGGTACAATTCCTTGTCGTTTTATCAGTAATTTAAATGCTAAGAGTTTTATTTTGGTTCGGATACCAGTAAATCCTTCGTAAACTATAAGTATATCAGATTTTTTTTAAAACTCTTCATAAGGACTCCATATATTAAATATGAGGTATAAATTACCAATGGAATCTTTAATGACCTCTCTCGCATCCTCGGAGAAAATCCTTTCATAAGAATCTGGAGTACTTTTCCCCAGAAAGAGTACGACAATATATATTATTTATTTTATTTTATTATTTTTCTCATTGTTTTCTATCGTCTGCGAATGCCAAACTATGTTTGATAAGAGTGCCATATGAGGATTTGCGTATCCTAGTGCGTCCCATAGATTGCTTCCATGCCTGATCAGTATGGAGGTTTAATGCATGGGATCCCCGAAGATATCCCAATAGTCATATTGTACTAAAGTCGACTAGTAGTATTCAAAGAAGATATCCAATATAAAAATGTCCTTATAAGTATCTCTACTTAGGCATCTTTGCAAAGGCAAAGGGGATGTGTCATTTATCTGACACCGACAGCGATAGATGAGCCAAAGCCTGAGAGTACGGAAATCTCTGACATCTTTATGTGTCATAATTAGCTTCCTTATAAGAATTACCATGTTCACCTCTTGAGAGGCAAGTAGAGTTAAGATCTATATCCCATTTCGGGTTATTCTATTATGAAACCTTCAAGGTAGCTAGTACCATCATTGGAAGAACCGAAACCCTGATTAAGTAAGTTTTAAAATAAAGGATCCATATAGCCTAACTCGATATCCTGAAGAAATCGGTATTGCTAATTAAGAAAGACGGTTCATTCTGCTTATGCATTGAATACCGCAACCCAAATTAGGCAACAATTAAGAATTTCCATCAGCTGCCCAGGATCGTCGATTGTTCGACTAACTGTGAGAATTAACTATCCCTTAAGATTAGTTTTAAGTAATGGTTGGAATAACCATTTTACATTTAAGATAAGCTTTTCTATAATAGTTGATGTATAAGTATCAAGGCTGCTCCTTGGGAGACCTTGTATAGATAAGATATTAAACATCTATTGCCAGACAGAAAATTGGTAAGTCCAATTATCAGGATCTAAAAGTTGCCTTGGAAACAACGAATAAGATCGAGAAAATCCATAGCCATCTATAAGTTGCCAGTATTCGGCAGAGAAGCAAGGATTCATGGAAATAGCAAACCTCCTAAGTTCTTGTTAAGAAATAAGGTTCAACAATAGATATCACCCTGGAAAGGCGTGCCAATCTGTAAATTGTCAGGCTAGTAAACTCTGATTATATATAAAAATCATTCGAAGGAATCGAATGTATCATAAATCATATAACTTATGAGCTAAAAGCTTATTTAAGGAGCTTGGTGGAACTCGCAATGTATTACACCCTAAGGATTAAGGGATATGTTTCGCCAATAAGCCAAGAAGCACTATCACATAACGGTTGGAAGACTTGTGATATAATGATAAACCCGTATCGAATACGGATCCAAGGCGCAAAGATTTTCACGTCAAAGTAGGTGGAAAAGTGTTACTTAAGGTATCGCCCCGGAAGGGGGGGGGGGTGATGCGATCTGGTAAGAAAGGCTAGCTAAGCCCGAGATACGAAGGACCTTTCGAGATTTGTCGAACGTGTCAGAGCAGTTGCTAATAAGTTAAACTTGCCTGAAGAACTTAGCGCTATTCGTAATGTGTTCCACCTCTGTAATTTGAAGAAGTGTTTCGCTGACGAATCACTGGTGATACCGCATACAGATATACACATAGATGAGAGTCTGAAGTTTGTGGAAAAACCTTTGTCGATTGAGGATCGACAGGTGAAGAAGCTTCGAAGGAAGCACGTGCCTATTGTTAAGGTCAAATGGGATGCCCGTAGAGGTCCCGAATATACGTGGGAAGTGGAATCCACGATGAAAGAAAAATATCCTCATTTGTTTCAGTAAATCTCGAGGACGAGATTTCTTTTAAGGGGGTGAGGAAGTAACACCTCGAAAAATTCCGTCCAATAATGTCTTGACACGTGTCATAAGGTTCCGGTATGTGAAAACATACTTTAGAGGGACTAAAAGTGACAAACAGTGAAAACTATGGAACGTAAGGGTCCAAAGTGTCAACAATGGATAAATAGACTCTATGATAACCCTACATAATGTTTATAACCTTAAACGGATGGTTCATGGATCATACGACGCAGAAATTGCACAAAAGTGAGGAATTGCAAACTATAGGGGCCAAAAGTGTCAACATATTTAATTTATACCTCTGAGTGAACTTTTGGCAGACCCGAAGCTTTATAATGCTAAAATATACTCACTAGAATATGTGGTAAAAATTTCATGAAGTTTCGTCAACGTATGAGAAAGTTATGGCCAAAACCGTACTTGAGGGGCTAAAAGCGTCAACGTCGAAATTCATGGCTTTTCGGTTGAGCGCAAAGTTATCCGAGGACATTACCATGTTGGTAAATGTCCTAAGGTTCTTAGAAACCAAGTTTGGGGGTTTACGAGTCAAAATAAGCAGCCGAATCATCGCGTGCAAGTTCAGGGACCAAAGCTGCCAAGTTTGAAAGTTGTTGGCTGATCAGCAGGTCAGGCGACCCGCCTGGACAGACCCAAGCGGGCCGCGTGGGACTATCAGATACTGAATTTCGCGAAAATTGCATTTTTAGTCCGAATTTAAAGTGCTAACCAGCTCATTCCACCTCCACAAGCTCCAATAAAACCCCATGCATGCCTAGTGCAATAGTAACCTATCCTCAAACCTCTGAATCCATCTTTAAATCAGATCAAAGTTCCATTTCTTGGCATTTGCATTTGTGAACAAGAACTCTTTCATCTTGCAAAACTCTCAAGACTTTCTGGAGCAATTCTGAACGACAAGGCCACCTCTAAGTATTAACTAAGCTTCATTAGGACCTTTGTAAGCTTCTATATCATTCTATAATTCGTTCTTGCATTGATTAATTGTTAAAAGTCAAACCGTTGTTCTTTTATTTTGACTTTTCGATTAAACGAGTTTTACTCAGTCATTTCTCAAATTGAAACCACATATATGTTGGTGTTTATGTGGGAAACAAACCCTCAAAAGGGTATTCTCTGATTCCCACTTTATGCATGCTAATTGTCGAGTCAAAGGCGTTCTTAAAAAGTCAACAGAAATGGTTTTTGTGAAAAATAGCTTAAATGGTAATGTAGATGACATGCAATCAGTTTGATCATCAACAATAGCTTTATAATGAATATAAGAATGTGTTTTACCATGATCAACTCGACAATCTTTAGTATAAACCCGGATTGGAACCGAAAGTCTTATAAAACGACTTTTTCGTAGACTATCGATTCGGATCCGTACATGCATGTTTGAGATCTGTATTGGAGAGTATTTTTGACCATTTTTATTTTGGTAAAACTCTCTGGAATTTTTATTGCTTGAGTCTATGTTTAGCCGATTCATTTGCATGTTTCCAATTTATGCTTAAAGTTGACTATTTTGCCCTTTTTGATATAAAACGTGATTTTTGGAAAAGTGAAAGAGTAGAAATATTTATTTCTAATATATAAACTTGCACCGAAAATTTGAGGTCAGTTAGTGGTCCAGATTTTGAGTTATGGCCGATATCGTAAAACTATATCTTAAAGTTACATAAACGGCGCATTTAGCGTATAACCTATTTCAGGCCACGTTTTGATATAAGACTTTTTACCCACTGATGTTATATAATATTTTGGGATTTTTGATGATTTTTATTTAATTTTTGGCTGATCGTATCATAGATCGCTTAGTCGATTCGATTAATGTCGGTTTTGACCGTTTAAGCCATAAAATGAGTTTTATACATTCTTTTGACCCGAAACCTTTTTCTACTGATTTTATATGTTAAATAAATTATTTTGAGCCTTCTGGAAATGTAAAAATCTCAGCTTTCTTATTAAAACCCGGAAACGGCGTTAAATCGTATTTTAAGCGTTTTTAGCGCATAGTAAGCGTTATACTCATTTTAAACATATAAGACTCATACCCACTGATGTATTTAGTATAATTTCATATAATAACAGTAAGTATAAATGTTTGAACTCAGATTTCCAGTTTTGGCAGTTTTAGCCCTTGTGAAATTACTAAAATACCCCTACGGTGCATAGTTTGATTTTAAATGTTAAGTTTGGTATATGGGTCATACCCTACTGCTATAATATGTTAAATGAAGTATATTTACTGTATAAACCAGACCCGAAACTCATATTTCTAATATGACTCTTTTATAATCTTTTAAATGACCAAAATGCCCTTATAAGGCATAAATTGAGTTTAAAATTATTCCGGGCAATATAGAACATAACTTACTGATGTTATATCATATTTAAAGCATATTATCTCAGGGAACTTGCATTTGACTCTTTTGGTTACCCGTAACGCCCTTTTTGCGTTCGGTTCGGTTTACGTAACTAGTTTGCGTAAATTGACCGAAACGGGTCAAACGTTATCATTTTTATCTCAAAATCCAGAATGTATTTAGTATACCCATATTATACAAGTATTCAAACTTGTCGGGTCTAAATCACACTCTATCCGGTCTTTCGCTTAATCATGCGTCTTAACCGTATATTTCTGTAAGACTAACCGGTCTAAGCTTAGGCTTAATTAAAGACCCGTTAGCAGTCTAATTGGTTATTTATACCATCGTTCCAGACTAGAGCTTTCCGGTAAATCGTACCTACGCTTACTTAGGAATACGGCTGAGTTATTATTCTTGATATTTAAGACAGGAGCTAGCTCAGGTAAATACTTTTAACTTATTTTCCCTTATACGGGCTTGGGATACGGTATTATAAAAGTACCGCTTGGTCGGGTGTAGAAACTGTTTAATCGGAGATGATTAAATTGCATAATCCCGTTTTAATCTGTGTTGATTGATAACAAATAACATTGGGGGTTAATGACCGTGTCCTGGATATCCTTGGCTCATTTTAAAAAGTGAATGGCCACGATGTAAGCACAAGGTGTAGGCAAAACACCTCCTGTTGCATATGTATAACGTATACTCACTCGTGAGAGTATCTTCTTGTGAGATTATATTTGTGGTGTGTCGATTAATCTTGTCCGGCTTGTATTGTATAATCACCGGCCCTAAATGTTGGACAACCATGTAAATCGGATACAAGATTTTTATTAATAAAATTGTCCCAAGTATAAAGATTAATTTTCCTCTGTGCATTTTAATCAATGTGTCAAGATGTTTTGTGCCGTTTGCACACGAATCACTTTTCAAACTCTTTTTCCAAAATGAGTCAGTTAATTGTATTTACCAGTGTAAACTGACGTATTTTCCAAAAGGTTAAGTGGCAGGTACTATGCGTAATTGGCTGGGAGCTCGGGGCGTCACTAGGGAATCTTGCAAGTTCTAGATGCCTAAAGTCTATTGAACAGTTTTCTTGTATTGATCCGCCTGTGGATCCTTTACCTTCCGTTGTAATACTCTGACATTACTTATATTCGGAATGTAATATATTTATCTTTTGCTTCCGCTGTGCATTTATATATTGTGTTGTTTGTCTATGATGATGCCAACTACGTCACTATACTCCCCACCGGGCCCACCGGTGACACGTGGAAAATTGGGGTGTGACACCCGACCAAGCGGTATTTTATATATCGTACCCCAAGCCCGTATAGGGAAAATAAGTTAAAAGTATTTACCTGAGCAAGTATAAACCACAACAAGCAAGTGCAAGTATCTTTTACTGGATCTCCTATTCTGGAATGAAGGTTTATAATAACCTATTAGATTCTTAACGGGTCTTTAATTTAGCCTAAGCTTAGACCGGTTAGTTTCAAGGAATGAATACGGTTTAATCGCGCGGAAGGCGAAAAACCGGCTTAGAATGTGGCTTTGACCCGACAAGCTTGCATGCTTGTTTAATATGGGTAACTTAAACACATTCTGGATTTTGAGACAAAAATGATATGGTTTGACCCGTTTCGGCTAATATGTGTAAACTAGTTACATAAGCCGATCCGAACGCGAAAGTGCGTAACGAGTAACCATATAAATCATATACAAGTTTCCTGAGATTATATGCACTAAATATTTGTGATATAAGTAAGATATGTCTTATTATGCCCAAAATAATTTTAGACTCAAATTATGCCTCATAAGGGCGTTTTGGTCATTTTAAAGGGTATAAAAGAGTTAAACTAGTAACCTGAGTTACATATCTGAATAAATCAGTAAATATACTTAATTTATTATGTTATAATAGTAGGGTATCATATATATGTGAATTTTATTAACTATAACCATCCTATGGACCGAAAGGGCATTTTGGTAATTTCACATAAGCCTAAAAGGTTAAAACTGGAAACCTGAGTTTAAAACTTTTGTTTACTGTTATAATATGAAAATTTACTGAATATATCAGTAGGTATCAACCCTTATACATATAAACTAGTTTTGACACATACTATGTCGTAAAAATGCCTAAAAAGGCGATTTGGAGCCATTTCCGGGTTTTAAAAGAAAAGCTGATATTTTTATAATTCCAGAAGGCTCAAAATAATTTATTTAACATAATAATTCAGTAGAAAAAGGTTTGGGGTCAAAAGGATTGATAAAACTCATTTTATGGCCTAAAAGGGCAAAACCGGCAATAACCGAAATAAGCTTAAAACTCTAAGTTATGCTCAGCCTAAAAATAAATAAAAATCTTTAAAAATCCCAAAATATTATTATATATCAGTGGGTATAAAGTTTGATATAAAAAAAATTGGGTTTAGATAGGCTATATGCTAATTATGCTAATTAATTACTAAGAAAGCTTCTAATTACGCTAATGAGCATAACTCTTAATCTAGATCTCAAACTGATGTCAAATTTGCGGTACAAGTTTATAAATCAGTAACTAAGATGTCTACTCTTTTACATTTTCAAAAAATCACATTTTAATGTCATTGGACATAATGGTCAACATATGAGCATTTAACGGAAACTTGCATAATAATTGGACAACTAGTGAACCAAACAGTATAATCACAGAGGGTTATACTAACATGTAACTAGGTCCAAAAGAGGCTCTAAGGAAATCCTAAACGGCTAAAGCGGGTCAGAACTGAAAGTCAAAGCGAAAGTCAAACTATGCAACTTTCGGTTCCAAACCAGGTCTAAACAGAAAATTGTCGAGTTTAACATGTTGGGACATGTTCTTACATTAATTACCAAGTTATATTAGTGATCAAACAGGTTGCATGTATCCTACATTGTTAATTATGTATTATTTTGAATTTAGGCATTCTGTTGACTTTTTAAAATAAGCTTTGACTCGACAATTTGCATGGTTAGAGTGGGAATCTGGAAATACCCTTTTAAGGGTTTGTTACCCACATAATTACCTACTTATAGGTATTTTTAATTCGAGATTTGACTGAGTAATTATTGACTAATCTCGAAGTCAAATCTTAATTACGACGGTTTGACTTTTAGTTAATTAACTAAGCTAAACCGGATTAAGGAAAGTTTAGGACACTTACAAGAGTCCTAAGAATGCTTATGGAGCCTAAGAAGAGTTGGTTGCTATCCAGGAGCTCCAGAGAAATGTCTTGAGTGTAAATGAGAATGAGCAAGTCCTTTGTTACAACTTCAAGTCGTTATATAGTGAACTAAGGAGCTCAAGATCAAGACATGGAAGTCTAGGATGGTTACAAGATCATCCCAGGTGTCCCTAATATGCTAAATACTGCTTAGCAAGTCCCTGATTTCGAAAACCACTCATGAAAGGCGGTGGAACTGTCTGAACAGGCAGCTGTCCATTTTCTGCTGCCAGCGACAGCCTTACGGACCGTAAGCCAAAGCTCTTGCGGTCCGTATGCTTCTCTTGCAGACCGTACGATTATACAGTTACGGTCTGTAGCCGACCCTGGTCAGATACGCCCAGATATGCTCCTTGCGGACCGTAAGCCTAGGGCCATACGGTCCGTATCCGCTGACCAAAACCAAAAATTTTTTATAACTTTCAAGCCTTGACCATGCAACTTCGTAGACTCCGAATTCTCATGCTTTTACTGCAGTAGGGGACCACCTAGTCAGCCATTGCATGTCTAGCCATGCATTACACCCTTTTGGGATCTTGTGGAAATTTGAAATGACGGAAATCTCAAGAATTTCTCTTGGATTCTCATATAGGTTGAGCATGCTTTATTAAACTATTTTCAACCCCCTTTATACAAGGATTTAAATCAGGATTTTAGTAGTAACATTCTTAATGACCCAATTCCCACATAAACGATGGAATTTTATTTATTTAGAAACGACCGGTTAATATATCAGATGTTTATCAAAATGATTCAAGGATCTTGGGATTTATAGCTTGGGTCGATCAGAGGTAATTTAATAACATGTCGCCCTTGGGTCGTTCAGAGGTATTTTAATAACATAACGCCCTTTTTAAATCCTACCATACATCTTTATTTGATCCGGGTTCCTGACACGTTTGTCCCACATGACACGTGTCTTTATTTTATTGGACAGGAATTTTCGAGGTGTTACATCCTCACCCCCTTAAAAGAAATCTCGACCTCGAGATTTACTGAAATAGTTTAGGGTATTTTTCTTTCATCGCGGACTCTAACTCCCACGTATATTCGGGACCTCTACGGGCATCCCATTTGACCTTGACAATAGGCACATGCTTCCTCCCAAGCTTCTTTACCTGTCGATCCTCAATCGACACAGGTTTTTCCATAAATTTCAAGCTCTCATCTATAAGCATATCTGTGTGTGGTATGACTAGTGATTCATCAGCTAGACATTTCTTCAGATTGCAGATGTGGAACACATTGTGAATACCACTGAGCTCTTCAGGTAAGTTTAACTTATAAGCCACTGATCCTACACATTCGATGATCTCTAATGGTCCTATATACCTCGGGCTTAACTTACCTTTCTTACCAAATCGCATCACCCCTTTCCAGGGCGCTATCAGCAGAACTTTATCACCAACCTCAAACTTGAGGGGTTTTCACCTTTTATCAGCATAGCTCTTCTGCCTATCCCGGGCAGCTTTCAGGCGGTCACGAATCTGGACAATCTTGTCCGTCGTTTCAAAGACTAGATCGGGACCTGACAATTGAGTGTCTCCTACTTCTGCCCAACAGATGGGCGTCCTGCACTTTCTACCATATAATGCCTCGAAAGGCGCAGCCTGAATGCTGGTATGATAGCTATTGTTGTAGGAGAATTCGACCAAAGGTAGGTGCTTATCCCAGCTTCCTCCTAAATCAATTACACATGCACGAAGCATGTCTTCCAAGGTCTGGATGGTACGCTCACTCTGCCCATCCGTCTGAGGATGGTAAGCCGTACTAAAATTCAATTGCGTACCCAGAGATTGTTGGAAACTTTTCCAAAAATGAGATGTATATCTAGTATCCCTATCAGAGATAATAGATATTGGTACGCCATGCAAAGATACAATCTTATCCACGTACAGTTGGGCTAACATGTCCGAACTGTAAGTTTCCTTAATGGGTAGGAAATGTGCTGACTTAGTCAGTCTGTCAACTATGACCCATATAGTATTATTTCCCTTCTTTGTTTTTGGCAGCTTGGTGATGAAATCCATCATCACCATTTCCCATTTCCAAGTGGGAATTTCAGGCTGTTGTAGCAAACCTGACGGCTTCTGATGTTCTGCCTTGACTTGAGCACATGTCAGACATTTAGCTACATAGGCAGCTATAGACTTCTTCAAGCCTATCCACCAATAATTTGCCTTTAAATCCTGGTACATCTTATCAGCTCCAGGATGAACGGAATATTTGGAACTGTGGGCTTCCTGAAGGATGACATCCCGAAGTCCTCCATAAATAGGAACCCGTATTCTTCCATTTAATCTCAGGATTCCGTCCTTGCCATAGGATAACTGTTTTTCAGTCACTCCTAGCTTTTCATTTGGATAGTTAGCTTCTGACACAGCTTCTTTCTGTGCAGCTAACAACCTTTCATTCAAACTGTTCTTGATTTCAATGCTCTTGGCATTGATCCTTATTGGCTTCACTCTTTCCTTCCTGCTCAAGGCATCTGCGACTACGTTGGCCTTGCCTGGATGGTATCTTATTTCACAATCATAGTCATTCAGAGTTTCCATCCAACATCGCTGTCTCATGTTCAAATCCTTCTGATTGAACAGATGCTGAAGGCTTTGTGATCAGAATAGATCACACACTTAGTTCCATACAGATAGTGCCTCCAAAGTTTTAGTGCGAATACAACGGCACCCAACTCCAAATCATGGGTGGTGTAATTCTTCTCATGCACTTTTAACTGTCGTGAAGTGTAGGCAATGACCTTGCCTTTTTGCATTAACACACAACCCATTCCGGTGTGTGATGCATCACAATAGATCACGAATTCATCAATTCCTTCAGGTAACGTCAACACTGGTGCGTTACTCAACTTTTGCTTCAAAATATCGAATGACTCTTGCTGCTTAGGCCCCCAATTGAACTTGCTATTCTTGCGAGTCAGCAAAGTCAGGGGTGCTGCAATTCTTGAGAAGTTTTCGATAAAGCGTCTGTTGTATCCTGCTAGTCCTAAGAAACTGCGAATCTCTGTAGGCATCTTCAGCTCCTGCCAATTCATGACAGCTTCAACCTTAGCGGGATCTACTTGGATACCACGCTCACTAACTACATGTCCAAGGAATTGGACTTCTCGTAGCCAAAATTCACATTTAGAAAATTTGGCGTAGAGCTTTTCTTGATGAAGTAGTTTAAGAATACATCAAAGATGCTTCTCGTGGTCAGCTTGACTTTTCGAGTAGATGAGAATGTCGTCGATGAAGACGATGACAAATTTGTCCAAATAGGGCTTGCAGACGCGATTCATGAGATCCATGAATGCGGCAGGTGCATTAGTGAGCCTAAAAGGCATCACTAGGAACTCGTAATGACCATAACGAGTCCTAAATGCAGTTTTGTGAACATCTTCATCTTTAACCTTCAATTGATGATAGCCTGACCTCAAATCAATCTTAGAAAAGTATCTTGCTCCTTGCAATTGATCGAACAGATCGTCGATCCTGGGCAAGGGATACCTATTTTTGATAGTAACCTTGTTAAGCTCTCGGTAATCGATACATAAACACATCGACCCATCTTTCTTCTTGACAAACAAGATCGGTGCTCCCCAAGGAGACGAACTAGGTCTAACAAAACCCTTGGCTAACAAGTCCTCTAGCTGCGTCCTTAATTCCTTCATTTCTGTTGGTGCCAATCTATACGGTGCTCTTGCAATAGGCGCTGCTCCTGGAATGATGTCGATTCTGAACTCCACTTGTCTATCTGGTGGCAAACCAGGTAGTTCTTCAGGGAAAACCTCAAGGTACTCAAACATCACAGGGATATCTTCAATCTTGGGCTTCTGCTCGTCAATGGTCACCTGTGCCATATAAATGACACAACCCTTCTTCAAACATTTGGATGCCTTTAGCATAGTCACTTGCTCAGGCAATCCATGATGAGTATCTCCCTGAATGGTAAGTGGTTCACCGGACGAAGTCTTGATCACCACTTGCTTCTTGTTGCACACAATCTGGGCTTGGTTATGTGATAACCAATCCATACCCAACACTATATCGAAACCGGCTAACTTAAAGGGTAACAAGGACAAAGGAAAAGAGTAGTTCCTAATGGATATGACACATCCATCTAACACAGTCGAGACTGTTTCCATAGTCCCATCAGCTAATTCCACCTCATAATTCACACTTAAGGCTTTAACAGGCAATCTTAACAACTCACAAAACTTATTATCTACAAAGGATTTATCTGCTCCAGAATCAAACAATACTCTTGCGAAAACATGATTAATGAGAAACGTACCGGTTATGACATTGTCGTTCTGGATGGCCTCCTGAGCATTCATTTGAAAGACTCTGGCGTTGGTCTTCTTCCCTTCCTCAGCTTTCTTTGCCAGCTTTGGGCAGTTGGTCTTGATATGCCCTTTTTCATTGCAACTATAGCAAGTTGCATCCTTTAACTTTTTGCATTCAAGGGTCCTGTGCTCGGAGACTTGCAAATCCCACATGCCTTAGGCTGGGATTGGGGTTTCTACTCAAACCTGCACTTCCCAAAATGGTGCTTCTTGCAAGTCTTGCACTTGGGTCTATCACCCGACTGTTGATCACCTTTCCTAGAACCCGACCCCTTCTTGCGATCTTTGTTTCCCCTATGCTTCTTGTTTGATTGACGTGAATTGTCATCTTCACGTTTCCTTTTCTCTGTGTCAGCATTTCTCAGTGATCTCTGTCTCACTGCGTCCAGTGTGAGGGACAGAGATATATCAGCTACGGACCTGAAAGTAGTGGGCCGTGAGGTCTTCACGCTTGCCTTTATTTCTGGGGCCAAACCCCCAATGAATCGTGCAATCCTCTTGGGTTCTGGGGTCACTAGGTAAGGAACCAACCTTGACATAGTATTAAAACTTGTGAGATAAGCCTGGCAATCCAGGTTCTTCATGACCAGAGATAGAAAATCAAACTCTATCTTTTCAACCTCATGCTGAGGGCAGTAATTTTCTTTGATAAGAGTAACAAATTGCTCCCAAGACATGTTGTATAATGGAACCTTTCCTGAGGCTTGAATCAATGATCTCCACCATGCTAGGGCTTCACCCTTAAAAGACTGGGATACAAACTTTACAATGTCCCTTTCAGCACAACCACTAATATCCACCACAGTGTCCATTTCATCCAGCCAGGTCATGCAATCCACAGCGCCCTTCTCCCCAGTAAAGTCTCGGGGCTTGCACGAAACAAAGCACTTGTATGTGTAACCCTTGGCGCGAGGTGCATCATCGAACACTATCTTCTTAGGGTGAACACTGTTCTCATTTGATGAGTGTCGATCATCATCCTTCTTAGGTTTAGGCTGGACAGAGGGTGGTTTGCTATGAGCCTCAGAATGGGTTTTAGGCTTGAAATGAGGTGTTGACAGGGTTCTACTTTGGGTTCTAGAGGACTCACTATTCTGCCTATCCAATGCCTTTGTAACTGAATTATCCACTAGCGCTTGAAGCTCCACACCAGTTAACTGTATTCTGGCGTTATCGTGGTTTTCCACTGGATGACTATTTACTTCATCCGACCCAGCCATGTAGCTTCAATTGCTACATATAAATAATGGGCAAGGTTTTATTTAGTGGCTTTACAGTATTTTATATTCTATTGACCATGGTTTTAAATTGCCATTTTAGGTTAATTTGTTAAAATTTTAGGATTTTTATTATTACCCTAAATTATGAATTGATAATTGCACATAAGGCCTAGTCACAAGGACAATTTAATTTAATTATAAACCAGGACTTTAAAGTGTCCAGGTATTTAGGTTTGAACCACAGTTCATCACCCTTTATTAACAGGGAGTTGTAAGCTACCACTGTCTTTAGTCCCAGAGGACATTCAATTATTGCCCACAGGCACTTCGCCCTAAAGGGGCGGTTATATAATTAAGGGAATTTAGGTTAACCCTTTTTAAAGGATGGCCTGTGTGACTTTAACGATTCACAGTTTGCCAAGAATGTTAACACACTAACAGATGTTAACAATAATTGGAATCTATTGTGTGGGTTCTACCATCTTGGCCATGTCTGCAGCAACATATAGGCTAGGTTTTACCTCTAAGATTCTTTTAATAATTAACGCAGAATAGTCCTAAATTGAGATGTTAAATTGGATCTTTATTTAAATTATGGAACTACCATCTTGGCCTTGTTTTATGATAACATATGGCTAGGTCTTTGTCCTTTTTAGATTTTACCATTTTAGTATAATGGCAGATCTTTTAATTATTTTCATTAATTTCATGTTTTATGCACACAATTAATAATAATAAATAAAATGAAAATTTAAACTAAAACATCTCATAAATAGTTTAAACAAGTACATCTCTTGCCCTAAACGGGACTTCTACGAAATAAAATGCCCATGCAAGGGTGGAAAGAAAAAACAAACCCACGCAGGGGTTAACTAAAAGACATGCCAACGCAGGGGCAGAATACTAAAAGACAAGCCCACGCAGGGGCTGAGTACTGAAACAAAAAGTCCACGCAGGGATTTGATTACAACTAAATAAAATAAACAACAACGGTCTTCAATGACCCCTTCTCTTGGACTTCCCTTTGATCAAGTCTGACAATCCCTTGAAGAAGCCTCGAGTGTTACTGCGCTCTGTTTGGATTTCCCGTTCACATCGGTCCAATCTTTCAAGGACCTCTTGTTGGCGCTCTGGCGGGATCAATTGCGGCTGCGGCGGCTGGTACAGAGGTTGAGGAGGTGGCGGACGCTGGTACCCATAAGTTGGGTAACCAGTTGTCCAAAGACCACCATAAGGTCCCTCTGGGTGACGAGCATTGTAGTCCCACGCTTCCTGGTATGGGTCCACATTGGCATAGTCGTAATGGGTATGCGCCGGCTGCTCGAAAGGGTTATACGCCGCTGAACCGGCGTAGGCAGGGATTGGGTTGTCAAAACCCAACGGTGGTGCCATGGGCGCAGAGTTGATCTCTGGGACGGGGTTTGATGTCCCCCCCATCTGAGGTTCTTCTTCTTGGAGTGGCGGATAATGGCTGCCACTCGAGGGTTGAGGAGTACTGATACGGACTCCTCCTCGCACGGACATCCGTGCGTTTGACCTTCTTCGCCTCGGTGGCTCCGGAGGCGGCTGTTGTTCCACTGGTGGTGGTGGTGGCGGAGTGACTGCCACGAATCGAGAATCCTCGTAAGGATCCCGCTGCTGTTGCTGCTGCTGCTGCTGGTATGGAGACGAGTGGTGAGAGGGAGTGAAATACCAGTCCCACTGGTTAAACCTCGCCTGGTAGCTGTCAGGACCACGGTAAGGTGATCCATGAAATGATGACCCATCGGAGATTTCAATGGGGTGGTTCGGCGTTCCGGACGCAAGCTCCACGGGATCCGTGTCTTCGTCCATGTCATCGGCGTGATCCCCTGAGAAATGATCCTCAGGTTGTTAGTGCATTATCTGTGTAGGATCGGATTCTGACCCGAACGAGTCTATCAGAGGAGTTTTGATCAGATACAGGTGCGGAAAACAAGTACCTGACATAGAAACAGCTAGATATCTTTTTAAATCACTTTTCTGATTAATTTGACAGCGTTTACATTCAATTCTCACACCGGCAGCACCTCGGTATGGAATTTCGGAAGTTAAAAATGAGGTCCTCTTTTGTGGTATATATAGGTGAGTAGGTCCCCTTATACGGACATGTCCGTATAAGCGGACCTGCCATAAAAGCAGACCTACTATGTCCGTAAAAGCGGACCTACACTCTAAAACACGTAAACTCTCCAGTTTTCTCGTAAAACACGCCCTAATCTATACATTACAAAGAAAGACTCGATCTAAGACGAAATCAACAGATGTAGTGCACCAACAGACTCCCCCTCAGATGTTGATGGAGTCGACTATCGAGTCACAACAATGCTGTGTCTTCACATCTACAGTCTTGATCAGTCTCTAGGCTTTTCTTTCTCTCTATCTTCAGACTCCCCCTCTCGATTTACTGGTATTCCTTTGTTCTTCAGTAACATCTTCAGGATCGTTGTCTGGCTTTCCATCTAACAACTTCTCATCTTATCCTGCAAAAGCTCTACCTCAAAGTAAATTTCTTTCACATATATATTTCAAACATATAACCCTACACCAATTCAGACTCTCCTTCAAAACAAACACAGATTTTGATGAACCACTTGAAAGGTTAGATTATGAAAACATTTAATTTCACACAAACACTCCCCCTCAAATATTGCTCATCATGTTTAGCACTCGGAATTTTGAAAATCAGCTATTCAACATCAGTTGTCGAAAATCTTTTTGACTTTTTCAAAAATTTATGCTAAAACACACTGAAAATCTTTTTGGATTTTGAAATAAAGAAACTTGAAATGCAATAACAGAAAATATTTACAGACAATATTTTTGTGAGTTCGTGTAAGAGGATCATATCAGTTTATGAGACATGTCACTAACACCGTTAAGCTTTAAACATTCTAAGTTCAAAACAATTCACCTAGATTGTCAGTATATCGGTCCACTGAAATTTTCACGCAAAGTTCAATTGATCCGAGATACGATATTAATGTCTTAAGAACTTAAACTTATCCGTGTGTCCCACTACTTGAATATACTCCCGTATCCAGATCCCAATATTCAGTCTTACAGGTGAGTATACCACAGCTGATATCTGTAAAGAGGTAGATGCGAAACCGTGAGAGCTCAGGTCAGAACTTCCGTTCAGCAGAGAGATGACGACTCGACTTTTGGTGTGTCCCCTTTAGAGGATCTTTTGATTACAACAGCAGCGACTATCAATTTTATTGTTTCATCAGCTTACTGAGGGCGATGCTGTGTTTCAAGCATTTGCGGAAAGCATTATCCGGGGACTAGGTCAGTACTTCCATATAGCAGAAGTCCCGGGATAATACCCCAGATATCACTGAGCATAAAGACCTAGTATCTCAGAATAAGGGACCTTTCAAACAAGATTTCAGGGGTTACCTATATATCCAAGTTTGTGTTAACCCACAGAACAAGCAAGTTTGAAATTTAGTTTATATCTCGTCACAATTTACTGAATGTGTAAAAACCTACTGACACATCCGCAGTGAGATTGTTTATCACATTTTATCTTTACATTTCTTTAGCATGTTGTGACAGCCTACTGATGTACTATCATTTCCTCTTTTCACAACGAAACTCATTTTTGAATTTTATCATGTTTTTGGCTTTTTCAAATTTTCAAATGTTTTTGGATTTTCAGAAATTTCCCTACTCCCCCTAAAATGCAAACACATTTCAAAGAAAATTTGAAAACTTCTAGACTCTTGACCCACTAGAAACATGAAAAGTAAAACAAACTGTACAGAAACTTGACAACTGACATCGAATCACATCAAATCGCCATTCACTAGGCATAAACAATCTGAACTCCCCCTTTCAACAAACCATTTTCTCATTTAGATCTCAAAACACTCAAGTTTGTTTTAATCGAAATGATTTTTCCGGAAAATGAGTTTGTGTTTACCACTTTTAAGTTTACCACTTATGAAGCATGGGGATATGGTTCATCATCTTGTTTATCAATCTCATATGAATAATAAATCAAGTACAACTTAATGTCCCTGATTTATCATTTGCAGTTCAGAATCACTGTACCACTAGTAAATGTAAATTCTTCAAGGTATAACCACAAATACCACTTGTAGATCAAAAATACCACTTGTAGGTTTTACTGTAGGAATGAAACATCTACAGAAACCTCTTTACCACTTGTCAAATTATTCAGAAAGATGCCGATTCCTGCTTCTCAATTACCAACCTGGAAGCTCCGGCGTAGTCCTTTTACCTGTAAAAATTCAAACACTATTCAAAATTTTTCAAACAAACTTTTCAAACACTAGAAAGATGCCGATTCCTGATCCACGAAATAAACTTGGGATCTCCGGCGTAGTCCTTCGACTATCATGGAAAACAAACTTCCATCCAAGTCTTCTCAGACTTGATGGATTTCAATTCTTGAGCAGTAGGGTTGTATGTAGCCTTTTTCGTGGCGTAAAAATCTTTGACCCCCTTTGCTCTCCCACTCAACATCGTTCCAAAAATCTTTTTAACATTCCCGTTGAATGTTTTCTCGACATCAAAATCATCTTTTTCTTTGTAAAACTGATTTGAAATCTCAGTTTTTCCAATTTTCTTCTTAACTTCCTCAAATTTTAGTGACGGAAACTCTTCATCATTCACTAAAATTTTCTTCTCAACTTGTGGCTCTTCTGGCTTTATGGAACCAGATTCATCGCCGACATTCACATCATTCTTTTTAGCAACCCACACTTGGTTGTCATTCTCTTTTCTTTTATAAAAATTCTTTTTCGAACACTCACCAACCTCATATTTTGAATTTTCAAAAATTTTAAGTCTATTGGTTGGTGGTTCAACATCAACAACTTTGTCTTTTAATTTCTGAGAAACTCCCTGTTTTGTTCTGGCGTTATTTTGACAATTCCATGCAATATGACCAACTTCATTGCATCGATAACAGATACGAGTCTCTCTTTGATAAAACACTGCAGTTCCATTTTTCTTCTTTTCAGCAAGAAACTCCTGGTTTGACTGTCTCCAGAATGGTTTCTTCTGTTCCTCATCTGAACTTCCACCTGACACAAATTCTGTTTTTGTTTTAGAATTTTTATCATTTTTATGGTTTTCTGGTGGAACAAAACCTAAACCTTTCTTTTTGTAGCTACGATTTTGGTTAGGTTTCTTTTGAAAACCCGAGCCAGAATTGTAACCTTTTTTCTTGTTTAGTCGTTGTTGAACTCTTGAAGTGTACTTTTTAGGTTTTTCATTAAGATTTAAATCTTTTATTTCAGAAATATTGATTTCTGTCATTTTGAAAACCTTTTTGATCATGTCAAAACGAACACTTCTTATTGGAAATTCTTTATCATAGTATAATTTGTCCGAATCATTTAAAGTGTATGCAACTTCAAATGTTTCATCATCCAAATTTGCTTTCGATAACAAAAATTCTTTACTGTAACACCGTTTGACCGACGCATTTTGACTGTTGACTGACGACTTTGACCCTCCAGACTCAGATTTCGACTCGGACTCCTCATCAGTATCCAACACCTGATCAACCACCTTTTTAATTAACTCAGACTCATGATCGGTATCGGACGAGGTAAACGTGATATCAATGTTATCTGGTAAAACGTCAGTTGTGTCGGTTTTTAACTTTATATTGACTGCTTTCTCAAGTTGCTCCTCATTTGGTTTCCTAGGAGAATACCCATCCCAAATTGGAGGCGGACACTTGTTATAGCTAACAGTCAGTTTCTTACCACAATCTTTCTTTTCCTTCTTTGGCTTCTCGTCTTGAAAAGCTTCCAATCCTGCAACAGTTGGGTAAACACGATCAATGAGATAATCAGAAGTAGAATAGCTTAATAATAACCGCCTAATTCTCTCATTTTAGATCTTTTTCAGTTTCCAACTCTTGCTTCCATTTGGCACTCTCTTCAATGTAGAAATTGATCGCTTTTTGTTTTGACATCAAAGTTTCATTCATCATTGTCAGTGCCTGTTCTCTTTCTGAGTTTGTCGTTTGGAGACCAGTTACTGTTTTGTTCAAGACATCGTATGATTCTTTCACATAATTGAGGTTGAACAGTAACTGCTCCTTCTTCTTCTCGTACTCAGCTATAATGTCGTCTTTTGCTGCACATTCCTTGCAAGCTTCCAAACACTTCTCACAAGGCTTGACGACTTCAACAATCTTCTCAACCTCGATTGTTTTCACAACTTCTATCACCTTTTCAGCTACAGTCACCTTTTCTTCTTCTTTCTCCACTTCGGTAACCTTCTCAGCAACATTTTCAACATTTTGAACATCACCTTCACACTTCTCTTGTTGTTCTATATCAGCTCCTTTTTCCTTTAGTTTATTCATGCGATCTGCAAAATAAACATGAAAACTTTTAGGAGAAAGATGAGTTTCAGCAACATTTATATATTTTTCTTCTTCATCATCACTGCTTTTGTCAACCGGTGATTGATCAAACTCTACAAATTTTCAGAATCAGCATCTGATACACCAGAATCAGATGGTGGTTGATCAAATACAACTTCCTTTTCTGAAGTAACATCATTCTGTATACTCTCATCAGAACTCGATAAACTCTCATCTGAACCCTCTGAAATTTCTCCAAATCTTTCTGAAAGTTCATCGGTACTTTCTGAATTTCCATCCTCACTAGACACATTTACCCCAATCGATTTCATCCAAGTAGCAAACAGATCTGGCTCTCGGACGATCTTGGCAATGAAAGCTTTAAACTCTCCCTTCTCATCCACAAACATATCCCAACTAAAACCTTCTGGTAGTTTCTCATCATCTTGATCAATTATGCGTGCTGCTATACCTTCAAATGATATGTAATCACTCCAGCTGAAATCTACCAAACATGCTCTTTTGGGATCTTCAATCTTCCTCCCATGAGTCGTTTGTGGTTCTTGAGATTGACCAACTTGTTGATAGATAGCTTTGCGGTAATAATCATCTTTCCCAAATGGATTCTGTGCTCCGCTAGCTTCTCTTCCCTTGCACTCCCGTTTGAAATGGACTTTCTCCCTGCATCGAAAACAAGTAACTTTAGATTTATCAAAACCTAAAGTAGATACATGAGCATCAAGAAAGTCATTTCTCCCGGTAATTGTTTTGAACTTCTCAGCACGTCGAAGAACACTTGCAAGACACCATTTAATATCCATGAGTTCCATTTCTTCGGCGTCTATCTGATCGTAATCCTCCTTTGTAAGCATAGGATTTCCGATCCGACCAGCAACAATAAACGGAATGAACCACCTCTCTTGTGAACTGGAAACGAATTCAAACCATGTGACACAAAATTCACTTTCACAAATTCTAAATCCAGTTTCAACTCCAAAAACTTGTTATGCTTTGAACTTGGGCCGATACTATGACTTGGGTTGAATATACTTAACACCTTTTGAATGAACCCAACGTTCTAATGATAGCCACAACTTTTAATAGGAACTCACAATCCACTAATCTAAACACTGATTAGGCCGCAAGTACTAACTGCTCATTGGGCCATGCACTTAACATTTTTTAATTGGACCTTTAATCGATTTCACATGCAATCTCTATTCAAAATTTGTGCGGACAAACTAATTCACATGTAAGACTCTTGTTAACCGATTGGACCTCCAAATTCACTTAAAACAAAATTTTCACTTCCACTATGACATATGTTACGAATGAGATGATAAGACCGTTTGATGACACAACTGACATACACATTTATGTTCAAAATCCGACAATGACTATTATACTCAACTCTGATTTGACCGTTTTTTTTAATCAGCTTTTATGCACAATGTCACGATTAGATCACAACTTGTACTACCATTATATTCCAAAAACAATTTTAATATCTACTAAAAATTGATTGGACCACTAAAACCCACTAGAACTTTTTCTTTTTTTTAATTGGACCAAAGTTATTATGTGAACATATGATAGGGCCAAATTTTTTAGACAATGATTTGGCCTCATAATCCACAAATCCTTCAACTCATTGGATCTAAGACATTGACAATTAAAGAACTCATTGGGTCAATTAACAAAGCCGGTTGTTTTTTTTTAATTTTTTTATGTCAGACTATTTTTAGTCATCTCATAAGCCTATTGGGCCTTTTTATGTGTCAAAACTATTAGATTCTTTTATTGTGGCCGACAACAAACTGAACTTCACTGATGTCAGATAAGCGAACCCGATTTGTGATTATGAGTGAACCCATGTCGAACTTTGAGCGGACCTCACATGACAGAAAAGCGAACCCGATTTGTTGTTATGAGCGAACCTATGTTGAACTTTGAGCGGACCTCACATGACAGAAAAGCGAACCCAACTACCAAAAGAGCGAATCTATAATGTCTTTTGAGTGAACCAAGATGTTATGAGCGGACCTGTGATGTATGAAAAAGCGAACCACACTGAACAGAAATTTGGAGCGAATCTCACAAATCACATAAGCGAACTTACTATTTTTGGAGTGGATCTACCTTAAAAGTGTCCTAAAAGCGAACCAAACCTGAAATTTTGGAGTGGATCTATGAATTTCAGTGACACAAAAGCGAACTATGATGATGCCGTAAAAGCGGACCTGTACGTTTGACGCGAAAACGAACCGAAAAACCTCGATTTCTCCTAAACGGCTAGGAGTTTCGATCTGAAACTTGGTAGGGTTGTAGATCAGGTGTACACGCACAACATATCCAAAAATCAGCTGAAACGGACCGTGAAATCTCGGTCTGACGAAGAAAGAAGGTGTAGAAGTAAGAATATGTGACGAAATCCAGCAAATTTCAATAGAACTCCTCCTCTTGAAGCTCTGATACCACTTGTAGGATCGGATTCTGACCCGAACGAGTCTATCAGAGGAGTTTTGATCAGATACAGGTGCGGAAAACAAGTACCTGATGTAGAAACAGCTAAATATCTTCTTAAATCACTTTTCTGATTAATTTGACAGCGTTTACATTCAATCCTCACACCGGCAGCACCTCGGTATGGAATTTCGGAAGTTACAAATGAGGTCCTCTTTTGTGGTATATATAGGTGAGTAGGTCCCCTTATACGGACATGTCCGTATAAACGGACCTGCCATAAAAACGGACCTACTATGTCCGTAAAAGCGGACCTACACTCTAAAACACGTAAAAAACACGCCCTAATCTATACATTACAAAGAAAGACTCGATCTAAGACGAAATCAACAGATGTAGTGCACCAACAATCTGTCTATCGCCTCCGTCAATCTAGTCCGTAGCAGAAATTGAAGAAAACGAGATTTATATTGTTATATTAGTGATAGTTAGTCAAAAAGGCAAGGTGGCATAATTGTAATTAATGAGAAACCTCATTAAACCCCTTGGCCTATAAATAGGAGGCTTATGCCTTTGTTTTAGAACTTTTGGAACTTTTACATCTTGGAGAGCTAGAGGCTAGAGAGAGAAGCTAGAGAGAGAAAGTTCATTGTTTGTGATTCAGGTGCTGTACGTTTTCAGATTCATCAATAGAATCACAGTTTAGATTACGTTTCGTGTGTTCGGTCACGTTCGTGTACGGATTCCGCACGTCACACGTTCGGTTACGCAATCGTTTCGGAGTCAAAACCGGTCCAACAAGTGGTATCAGAGCAGGAGCTCGATTGCACTGATCTATCACACGATTTCGCACAGGATTACATCAGATTCAGATTCGAATTTCATCTATTCTTCATCTTTTTCATATTTTTCACGGTTTTTACTAATTTTCGTCGAATCGAACAGGTTTTTACGGTCCGTTTCAGCTGAATTTTGGATATGTTGTGCGTAAACATCTGATCTACAACCCTACCAAGTTTCAGATCGAAACTCCTAGCCGTTTAGGAGAAATCGAAGTTTTTCCGTTCGAATTCGCGACATAGTTGCAGGTTCGCTTTTACGAACAAGCGAGATCCGCTCAAACGAACCTGGATGGTTCGCTCATAGTAACATTGTCAAAAGGTCCGCTTTTATGGTTCAATAAAGGTCCGCTCCAAGTGTTTTTTTTCAGATCCGCTCATACAGATCCGCTCCAAATTACATGTTTGGTCCGCTTATTAGTCAGTTAAGAGATTCGCTCATAGAGATTAACTGTTGAGGTTCGCTCATAGGGTAACTATTGTGGTCCGCTTATTTGTCAAAAGGTTTGCTTATTTGGTATTAAGAGGTCCGCTCATTAGGTTACTCGTGTGGTTCGCTCGTTGTGCATTAATCAGTGGTCCGCTCATATTGTTCATTAGTAGTGGTTCGCTTTTGTGTCATCGTCTTCACTTGGTTTTTGAATAAGATAATAAGTCACCGCCCACTTACTTTGAGGCCCAATCACAATCGATGATGAAGTGTTTTTGTCTGCTAAGTGGTTGTTAAGGTCCAATAGAAGTTTAAATGGATATATGAATGCATGTGGACATTATACGATCATTGGGTATTGTGTTGTCAAAGATGCCGTCCATTTACTAACGGTCTTACAAGTCTGTCCAATTTATATCCTTTTGAAATAAAGTCACCGCCCCATACAAAGGTCGGCCCAAGATCGTTTATAGTCTCGGCCCAAATTACGATCAAGTCTTAAAGAAGCCCAACAGAAGTGAATTGTTTGTCTAAGTGTCTTCGGTCCAATTTGAATTCATTTTGTCCCGATCAAGTCTAGTCATTCAGTGATTTCACTTCAACGATATTGAAACAAGTTCGCGAGTCTTCGACACGAGTCCTAGATCAATTCCACTCTCACACTTTTACATAGTTAGTTCATTTTTTAAACTGATTGTTTGATTGTTTTGATTCAGGTGATTAAAGATGTCAAACAACGGTGAAGAGTTCTACAACACATTCTACAACGCATTCACTTCCGAATCATCAGATAAAAGATCTGAGTTGAAAGAATATTCAAGAGAGATTTCGGAAAATTTGAAGTTTGAAAACATGTACGGAAGCCAACAGAAGCCACCAAAGTTAATGAAAGTTGAAGACTATAACCGGTGGAAAAACAGATTTGAAGGTTGGGTGAAAGCTTTCGCTCCTGAAAGCTGGTTAAAGTTAGTGAGTGAATATCAAGCACCAGAGAAAGAAGGAGGAGAGTTAATCAATGAAAAAGATTTTACTGAGAAAGATGTAAAAAATGTTGTGGCTGAATATCGGATGATAACGTTGATCAAACAGTCAGTAAGAGAGGATATTATCTCGTTGCTTGAACAAAAAAAAAAACTTCAAAGAGGTTGTGGGAGGCGTTAGAGAAAAAGTGTGTTGGTAGTAATGAGATTGTCAAAAATAAAAAGAAATTGTTGCGTAAAGAATTTGATGTATTCAGTTGTATGAAAAACGAATCTGTATGTAAAATGATCGAGAGGTTTGGACATCTGAAAATGGAACTGGCCAGATATGAAATCAAAGTGTCTGAAGAGGAGATGGTGGATAAATTGTTTGATGCATTGCCCAAAGATCAAGATTGGCAATACTTTGCTCTAATGCTGAAGAATACAATCAAGCCTGATGATTTAAAAGTGGATTTGCTGATCGAAAGGCTTGAAAGCCATGAGTTGGAGATAAAAAGATCCAAAGTCAACAGTCCAGCTTATCAGCTGAATGTGGAACTGTATTACAGAGGAAATATACCACAAGCTGGGTCTCCAAAAACAACATTCTCTGCAGAAAGCTCGAGTACAGTAAACAATGAAAATCTTCACAGTGGTTCTTCTTCAAATGCTTCAGATCAATCTGCTTCAAAGAAACTATTCCAGTATAATATCGCAGTAGATTTGAAGAATGGACAGAATTTCAGCGAAGAATCGGCAAAACAACAGATGGTTTTCCTGGCATCTGTACTTGAATCGTATGAATGCCTCGTTGCAGGGAAGATTGGCAATACCAATTTGACGAAAGAAGATTATGATCAGCTAGACCCCGAAGAGATGGAACTTATGGATATAAGATGGTGCATGGCCAGTGCGGTTCGTCGAGCACAGCGGTTCATGGAGATCACGGGGAGAAAGTCAATTGGTGGACCAACTACCAAACTGGGATTTGATAAATCCAAAGTGACATGTTTCAAATGCAAACAAAAAGGTCACTTCAAGCGCGAGTGCAGAAATGCGTATGCTGCTGATGATTCTGAGAACCCATTCAACGAAGATTATTACAAGAAAGCGATTTATCATCAGAACAAGTCCGAGCCACCAAGATTGAAACAGCCGGAAGAAAAATCAAGGGCTCTTGCAGTTATATATGATGATGAAGGTTATGATTGGAGCAAAGAGGTTCTACCAGAAAAAGATGCAGTTGGATATGCATTTGTTGCAAATGATGATCATGATGCCTGGTGGCGAAGAGATAGTACGAGATGGGAGATTAGCAAGTTAAATGAACCATTTCAAGAAGCACAAAGAGCCAAGAGATGGAAAGAAGAGTTAGAGTGTTACATGGATCCACAGGTAAATCCAGTAGTTGATCCGATAAAAGTGGATTTTGATGCTGTAACCAATTTGTTTCCAAGTGAACATACTTTCAACACAAGAAGGCTGTCTGACAAAAGTTATCTGCCAGATTTGATGAACAAGTTAAAGGAGGTTTTTGAATCAAGTCTACCGAAGGTAGTAGAGATGAGAAAGAGAAAAGAAGAAGAATTGAAGAAGTTGATTGAAGAAGTGAAGGCTGATGCAAAGACTGCTGCTGAGAAAGCACAGAAATCTGAAGAGAAAGGAAATGCTGAGAAGAAAGAAGGAAAAGAGGAGAAGGCAGTGGAAGATCAGAAAGCTGAGAAAGAAGATTTGGTGCTGAAAGAAAATGAGGTAAATAAATCTTCTGACTCATCAAATGTTGAGATTGTTGATAAAAATGAAAACAAGTGCAGGAATTGCATAGAAGTGTGCAAAGCCTGTACAGAAAAAGATGACATCATAAAAATAAAAGATAATGAAATGAATAAACTTGAAGATGTTTTAAAAATGAAATGTAAAGAAAGAATTGAAACAGAAGAAAGTTTAAAATTAAAAGTTGAGAAGTTAACACAGAAATGTCATGATTTTGAAGAAGAAAATAAGATTTTGAAAGAAAAATGTGCCGCAAAATGTGTTGATTGTGTTGAGAAAGAATCTAAATTTCTTGAGTTACAAAAACAACATGATTCTTTAAAATGGTCGAGTCAGAGAGTACAAGAAGCTTATGATACTTTGAAGAGCCAAGTCAAAAGTTTTGATCAAAGACTGTCTGAAACTTTAACAACCAAAGAAATGTATGAAAGAAAGTTTAAAGAAAAGCAAATTGAATTGAACAAGTGTGTTGATGAAATTGCTAATCTTAAACAAGTCTTGGCTGAAAAAGAAAAGATTGTTACAAAACTTCAAAGTTATCATAACTCTTCGTACATTCTCGAACGCATTTTCAATATCACACCGGATGACAAAGATACTGATAATTGCAAAAACGGTATTGGTTCAGAATTTCATCAGGTACCACCACCATTGAGAGACAATTACACTTTTTATGATGAGGAAAAGGTTGCAAAGGGTTTGAACATAGCTGACCAATTACCTGAAAGTATCGATGTGTTTTATACCAAATCTGATGATGCTAATGATTCAGAGGTGGTGAGTAAGGTGGTTGATAGTGTTTTGAAAGATGAATCTACAAAAGGTAAGTCTGAATCACAGGATGAAGATGAAGGAAATCTTTATGATGGATATCTGAAAGATACAAAATCCTAGAAGAATTTGAATGATGATTCAAAAGGATTGGTTTATACCATGATTGGATCGGACAAACTATTCTTAGATGTTGTTTTCCCGATTCAAAATGTGATTTCAGAGAAAATTGACAAAGTTTTCAAGATGGTTGAAATTGAGAAATCTGAAATGTCAAAGTTTGCGGGTAAAGGTTACAAAGGTTCTTATAACAAACCTGGTTCTAAGAAGAAAAACATGAAGGCTGGTTTGGGTTATAAGAAGAAACAAAATCGGAACAAAACTGAAATGCCAAATTTTCAGACAAAAATAAGTTTTGTTCAAGGAAAAAGCTTCACAGAAGAGGAAAAACTCAAAATTGGACAACAGTCTAATGCAGAGTTTGAGGCTATGAAAAAGAAACAACATCAGGCCAAGGATGTTTCAAAGAAAGTGTGTTTTAAATGTGATCAAATTGGACATGTTGCACGAAAGTGTCCAAATCCAAAGCCTGCTGAGGTTGAAAAACAGACATCTGAGAGTGTGAAACCAAGGTCAACCAGATTTGATTCGAGACAAACTTGGAGGTATAATACAAACAAGTTTGCCTCAAATCAAAACTGGAAATCAAAACCGAACAGGTTCAATTCTAGACAGACCTGGAATTCTCACACACCCAGATTGAGAACGACACAGAGTTGGAGAACATCTGTTGATATGACAAAACCTCAAGAGTTTTGGAAACCTAAAAATGTTGTTCAAAATCAAAAGGTTCAGAAAGGAACAAATTTTTACAAAAGAGGTACCCCGGGAGGTCAAGTGTGGAGTGTTAAGAAACATATCAATTCGATAAAAGAAGAAAAAGTTGAGGTTAAAATTGATGATGTTTTTGAGAAAAATGACAGGAATTATCCGGTTTTACATGGAAGAATTCATGTTCAATTACCTGAGTCTAAACAGGCTTGGGTTGCTTTGTTCAAATGATCAAATTGTTGATTGTGCAGGTGCTCAATGGTGCTGAAGATTGTGAGATTGTTAGTTGGAACAGCTTGGCACAGGAAGAGGTTGAAGAACCCTGGTTTTGGTCAAACAGGGAGTTTGTTTGTTGTTTTGTGTAACTGTGTGATGTTTGATGTTATTTCTGTTTGAATAAGTATTGACTGAATACGCCGAAACCCTCACGGCTGAACAAACATGATTACTGTCACAGATTGAAAAACGGTTTTCTAACTGTCAAAATCAATGGGTTGTAAATCATGGGGGTACTTGATAATAGATTTTCTGCAAATCAGAGCACTTTAAGCAGAAAATGGATGGCGAAACAAAGCTATCAGTATCGCTTTGTCAAATTTTCTTTAATGATTTTGCATTTTAGGGGGAGAAAGATTGTCAGAAAATACAAAAACATTAGAAAATTTGAAAAAGCCAAAAACATTAAAATTCAAAAATTTTGAGTTGTGCGTAAAAAGAGGAAATGATAGCACATCAGTAGACAGTTACAATATGCTAAAGAAATGTAATGATTATATAGCGTTAAACAGTCTCACTGATGATATGTCGATAGGTTTTTATACACTTAGTAAACTTTTTCGGGATATAAACCTAAATTCAAACACTTGCTTATTTCGTAGGGAACACTACTTGAATATATAGGTAACCCCTGAAATCTCGTTTGAAAGGTCCCATATTCTGAGATACTAGGTCTTTATACTCAGTGATATCTGGGGTATTATTCCGGGACTTCTGCTGTATGGAAGTACTGACCTAGTCCCTGAATAATACTTTCTGCAAATGCTTGAAACATAGCATCGCCCTCAGCAAGCTGATGAAACAATAAAATTGATAGTCGCTGCTGTTGTAATCAAAAGATCCTCTAAAGGGGACACACCGAAAAGTCAAAGCCGTCATCTCTCTGCGTATACGGAAGTATCGACCTGAGCTCTCACGGCCCTCGCATTTAACCCCTTACAGATATCATTTGTGGTATACTCACCTGTAAGACTGAATATCTAGGATTCTGGATACGGGAGTATATTCAAGAGGTGGGACACATGAATGAGTTTAAATTCTTAAAAACACCTAAATCGTATCCTGAATCAGCTGAAATTTGTATGAAAATTTAAGATGGATCAGTATATCGACAATCTAAGTGAATTGTTTAATTCTTAATGTGAAATTAAGCTCAATGGTACTTGTGACTTGTCAAAAACTGATATGATCCTCTGACGCATACTCAAAACAAAAATATTATTTGTAAATATGTTTGTACATATTTCTTTACTGATTTATATTTTCAGAAAATACAAAAAGATTTTGATTTCTGCTTTATTTTCGACAACCGATGTCTGAGTTGCTGAGTTTCAAAATCTGAGAAAGCTGATTGTGTTTCTGAAAATAAAACAAGTTCATTAATTTGATACTTGAATTAAAATCAAAATTTCAAAAACAGTTTGTGATATCTCCAAGGTCATTAATTTGGACTTGGATGATAAACTGTGAGGGGGTTGGATTCTTTAATGCTGCCATATCTATGATGTATGCTGATAGGGGGAGTGGATTAGAGAATTTGTTTGATGATTTTTAAACGTTGTTACTTATAAATATTTGAGTGTTGCAGATGTTATACCAAACTACGATCCCGAAAGCCGAGTCTAAGGGGGAGTCTGAAGACGAGCTCAACGCAAACGGAAGCGTGCAAAGAGCCAGGTATCGTTCCTGGAAGAGCTTGTAAACGGAAAGCCAGGTGTCGATCCCAAAAGCACGGAAGCTTGACGAAAGGGGGAGCCTGAAGAGTTTACCGAAAGGGGGAGCTGAAGCTGAAGACAGATCCACGGGGATTCTGTTCAAACTAAAGAGAGTGTACGTTGATGAAGACGTGTTAAAGCTTCAAGAAGACTCAAGAGAGAGAGAGAAAGAAAAGTCGCTACGAGCTTGACTACGGCAATATCCAAGGGGGAGTCTGTTAGTGCATTATCGCCTCCGTCAATCTAGTCCGTAGCAGAAATTGAAGAAAACGAGATTTATATTGTTATATTAGTGATAGTTAGTCAAAAAGGCAAGGTGGCATAATTGTAATTAATGAGAAACCTCATTAAACCCCTTGGCCTATAAATAGGAGGCTTATGCCTTTGTTTTAGAACTTTTGGAACTTTTACATCTTGGAGAGCTAGAGGCTAGAGAGAGAAGCTAGAGAGAGAAAGTTCATTGTTTGTGATTCAGGTGCTGTACGTTTTCAGATTCATCAATAGAATCACAGTTTAGATTACGTTTCGTGTGTTCGGTCACGTTCGTGTACGGATTCCGCTCGTCACACGTTCGGTTACGCAATCGTTTCGGAGTCAAAACCGGTCCAACACAGGTCCTAGTGGGTTAAATCCCACGGGTTCTTAAACGATATTAGCCAGGTTGAACCGGCTCTGAAAGACAGGGGTAGGGTCGCCAAAGGAATGGTGTGAGTTCGACCGCTGTAATGGTTTGAAAGATGGCGGTTGGTTGTTGGGCTCGTTCTCGGATTGGGGCCCAAAAGAATCCAGATACGAAGGTGAGGAACTGAGGGAGACTGACCACCTCCCGGGTTCGACGTAGAGCCTCCATGGCTCCTGAGGGCTTGTACTCATGGTGATCGATGGCGTTCACCGGTGCGAAGGCCCGACTTCATGGTCATGGCCCGTAACTGGGCCCTTGCCTCTTCCTCTCAAAAATCTTGGCGGCATTTTCGACCTGCAAACATGGTTAAGATAACAACCAATATATATAAAAATAATGACCAAATAAAACAAAAACAAAACAGAGTTTGTCCTATGTTCGTTGTCTAGACTCGGAACTCGCGGAATGTGCAATTTGTGCACTGAGATTAAACACAAATGGCTAGTGTTTAATTCACTCAGTGTTGGCTCTGATACCAACCTCTCACACCCTTAATTTCCACGTGTCACCGGTGGGCCCGGTGGGGGAGTATCGTGACGTAATTGATATCATCATAGTCAAACAACACAAATTATAATGCACAGCGGAAGCAAAAAGATAGATTTATTTCAACCAAACAAAATGTAATATCCAAGTATCACAATGTAGCTGAAATAGATCCACAGGCGGATCAAAATAAAGAGGAGAACTATTCAACAGATTCATGGCATCCAAGCTTGCGAGACTCTAACGATGCTAAGGAGAGACCAGCCTATTACGTGTAGAACCTGCACTTAATCTTTTTGGGGAAAAATACGTCAGTTTGCACTGGTAAATACAATTTAACTGACTCATTTTGAAAAGGTTTTAAAAATTGATTTGAATGCACATGGCACAAAAACTTTTTATAACTTGGGATAATTAATCATATTTAAACTTGTAAAAGAATTACATGTTCGTTATGCGTTTAGTCGCCCGGTTCATGCCGGGTTTAAGATTAATAGACACACCACATAGTATAAACCCGCGGCGGGAAACCAACGGGTATACCTTAATAAATATGGACACACTGTCGGGTGTACGCCTACGCCCGCGTGTCAAGGTCGTGGCCATTTCATGAATGATGCCAAGGATATCCGGGACATGGTCATTAAACTCCCAAAGGCGTAAAACAAACAAAACAAATTTTTAAACGGGTCATCTTGATAATACTTAACCACCAATCGATTAAGGTCAAATGCCCGACCAAGCGGTATTTTATATATCGTACCCCAAGCCCGTATAGGGAAAATAAGTTAAAAGTATTTACCTGAGCAAGTATAAACCACAACAAGCAAGTGCAAGTATCTTTTACTGGATCTCCTATTCTGGAACGAAGGTTTATAATAACCTATTAGATTCCTAACGGGTCTTTAATTTAGCCTAAGCTTAGACCGGTTAGTTTCAAGGAATGAATACGGTTTAATCGCGCGGAAGGCGAAAAACCGGCTTAGAATGTGGCTTTGACCCGACAAGCTTGCATGCTTGTTTAATATGGGTAACTTAAACACATTCTAGATTTTGAGACAAAAATGATATGGTTTGACCCGTTTCGGCTAATATGTGTAAACTAGTTACATAAGCCGATCCGAACGCGAAAGTGCGTAACAGGTAGCCATATAAATCATATACAAGTTTCCTGAGATTATATGCACTAAATATTTGTGATATAAGTAAGATATGTCCTATTATGCCCAAAATAATTTTAGACTCAAATTATGCCTCATAAGGGCGTTTTGGTCATTTTAAAGGGTATAAAAGAGTTAAACTAGTAACCTGAGTTACATATCTGAATAAATCAGTAAATATACTTAATTTATTATGTTATAACAGTAGGGTATCATATATATGTGAACTTTATTAACTATAACCATCCTATGGACCGAAAGGGCATTTTGGTAATTTCACATAAGCCTAAAAGGTTAAAACTGGAAACCTGAGTTTAAAACTTTTGTTTACTGTTATAATATGAAAATTTACTGAATATATCAGTAGGTATCAACCCTTATACATATAAACTAGTTTTGACACATACTATGTCGTAAAAATGCCTAAAAAGGCGATTTGGAGCCATTTCCGGGTTTTAAAAGAAAAGCTGATATTTTTATAATTTCAGAAGGCTCAAAATAATTTATTTAACATAATAATTCAGTAGAAAAAGGTTTGGGGTCAAAAGGATTGATAAAACTCATTTTATGGCCTAAAAGGGCAAAACCGGCAATAACCGAAATAAGCTTAAAACTCTAAGTTAGGCCATGTGTAGTCATAAAGCCCTTTTGGGGGCGTTATGCGACATGTGGCATGCCACGTCACCCCGGGGCTTTATGGGGCGTTATGCAATTTGAGGCTGTAGTCATAAAGCCCCTGTGTCATCATTACTCATTTTTTAATTTTTATTTTTTAATTCATTTGTAAGTTTTTTAAAAATAAAATTCATTTCATTAAATAAAAAAAAGTACAATAAAATAAAAAAACATTAAACTAGAAAAAAACATTAAACTAGAATAAAAAAAATTACACAATCAAAGGTTATATTTTTTTTCAATCCGCTCCTTTTGTGCCAACGCCATTTTCAAAGCTTTTCCCGTTAAGTGGTCATGCGGTTTCGAGTAGAACTCAAAGTCGTGAGCCCATTGTCTATCCCGTATAATCTCTGTAACTTCGCGGTTCTCCTCCAAACGTTTATTACCGAGTTCGTGTATGTCTTGAAGTCGCTTGTTTATCTCCGAAAATGCGTTACTCATATCCATTCCCATAGACATCAACGACGACTCGGGTTTTTTCACCCGGCTTTTTCTTCCAGGCGGTCTTGGTAGCTCCTCCACCGGCTCGTCATCCGGAATATCCTCGTTCAAGTCGGTGTTTCGAGCGTCGGAGGTTGGCGTTTTGGGTTCACCCGACTCGTTTGTTTTGGACCTCTTTGATGGCCGTGTATTTCCCGAACGACCACTCGGAGTAGATACGGTGGCCCATTTGGGGCTATGGCGAAGGATTTGCCAACACCTCATGTACGGGAAATGGCCATTAGCCTCCGTATACTCGACCAATGCCGCTTGCGTAATGTCTTCATCGTTACTTCCACTTTTCCATCCGGAAAACAAGCGTTGGTACACGGTTTGAAAGTTTGTGCATTTCTTGTTTATATCGGTCCACTTCCCCGATATAGAGTCCGGTAGGCGGTATTCGTCTCCTCTACCCATGAGATCGAAAAAAAGTTCTCGTATTCGGTTCCAAAAAACGGTTTTACTTTGATTGTTTGCTACAAAAAAAAAAAACAAAATATAATGTTAGTCTAAAATTTTAAAAAATAAAAACAGAAAATAAATAAAAAACAGAAAATAAATAAAAAACAGAAAATAAATTTAAAACAGAAAATAAATTTAAAACAGAAAATAAAAAAAACAGAAAATAAATTAAAAAACAGAAAATAAATTTAAAAATAGAAAACGAAAAAAAAACAAAGAAAAAAAACATACATATAACCGGGTCCTCCGAAACATCGATGAAAGCGCGGGTTAACGCATACTCCTCTTCGGGCTCCCACGTTATCACATTTTTTTTTACTCGGGTGGTGGTTTCCACTTTCTTTTTATGTGGCCGTTTTGCTTTTCCTTTTCCTTTTTGCGTCTCCGGTTGTGTATCCGGTACCTCGGGTTGCGTCTCCGGAACAACATCGGGTTCGTGTAGTGGGGAGCCGAAAGCTTGAGCCGAACCAAACGCTTGAGACGACCCCATCCCATCTGTGTTTTGATTCAGGTTCCACCCGTAGAGATTAGGGTCCCATGATAGCGGTTGGTTCAAAAGATTCATGAACCCGGGACTTTGTTGATTGTAATCGAGAAAACCGGAGCCGAAAGGGCTGGGTCTAGTGGGAACCGGCGACACGGGGCGAGTAGGATTACCACTTTGGTTTGGGTCCGCACTTGATCGGAGAGGAATGAAGCCACGGTTGAATGGATGCATTGTATAAAATATCAAGATTTGTAAAAAAAAATGGAAGAGATGAGAGTGTTTGAGTGTGTGTGGTAAAAAAAATAGGAGAGGAGGTAATGATTTAAAGGAAAGTTTGAAAAGAAAATTGATTTTTTTTTTACTAAAATGACCGTTTACAACAGTCAAAAAAATCAAATCCACCATTAAAACGCCGTTATAAACATCGCGCTTTCAACTTTTTTTTGGGCATAGCGCCCCGCGTATTGGTGTTCGCGGCGCCATAGCGGCGCTATGGGGGGTTATACCGCCCCACTACGTATGCTCTTATGCTCAGCCTAAAAATAAATAAAAATATTTAAAAATCCCAAAATATTATTATATATCAGTGGGTATAAAGTTTGATATAAAAAAAATTGGGTTTAGATAGGCTATATGCTAATTATGCTAATTAATTACTAAGAAAGCTTCTAATTACGCTAATGAGCATAACTCTTAATCTAGATCTCAAACTGATGTCAAATTTGGGGTATAAGTTTATAAATCAGTAACTAAACTAAGATGTCTACTCTTTTACATTTTCAAAAAATCACATTTTAATGTCATTGGACATAATGGTCAACATATGAGCATTTAACGGAAACTTGCATAATAATTGGACAACTAGTGAACCAAACCGTATAATCACAGAGGGTTATACTAACATGTAACTAGGTCCAAAAGAGGCTCTAAGGAAATCCTAAACTTGGCTAAAGCGGGTCAGAACTGAAAGTCAAAGCGAAAGTCAAACTATGCGACTTTCGGTTCCAAACCGGGTCTAAACAGAAAATTGTCGAGTTGAACATGTTGGGACATGTTCTTACATTAATTACCAAGTTATATTAGTGATCAAACAGGTTGCATGTATCCTACTTTGTTAATTATGTATTATTTTGAATTTAGGCATTTTGTTGACTTTTTGAAATAAGCTTTGACTCGACAATTTGCATGGTTAGAGTGGGAATCTGGAAATACCCTTTAAAGGGTTTGTTACCCACATAATTACCTACTTATAGGTATTTTTAATTCGAGATTTGACTGAGTAATTATTGACTAATCTCGAAGTCAAACCTTAATTACGAAGGTTTGACTTTTAGCTAATTAACTAAGCTAAACCGGATTAAGGAAAGTTTAGGACACTTACAAGAGTCCTAAGAATGCTTATGGAGCCTAAGAAGAGTTGGTTGCTGTCCAGGAGCTCCAGAGAAATGTCTTGAGTGTAAATGAGAATGAGCAAGTCCTTTATTACAACTTCAAGTCCTTATATAGTGAACTAAGGAGCTCAAGATCAAGACATGGAAGTCTAGGATGGTTACAAGATCATCCCAGGTGTCCCTAATATGCTAAATACTGCCTAGCAAGTCCCTGATTTCGAAAACCACTCATGAAAGGCGGTGGAACGGGCTGAACAGGCAGCTGTCCATTTTCTGCTGCCAGCGACAGCCTTACGGACCATAAGCCAAAGCTCTTGCGGTCCGTATGCTTCTCTTGCAGACCGTACAATTATACGGTTATGGTCCGTAACCGACCCTGGTCAGATACGCCCAGATATGCTCCTTGCGGACCGTAAGCCTAGGGCCATACGGTCCGTATCCGCTGACCAAAACCAAACATTTTTATAACTTTCAAGCCTTGACCATGCAACTTCGTAGACTCCGAATTCTCATGCTTTTACTGCAGTAGGGGACCACCTAGTCAGCCATTGCATGTCTAGCCATGCATTACACCCTTTTGGGATCTTGTTGAAATTTGAAATGACGGAAATCTCAAGAATTTCTCTTGGATTCTCATATAGGTTGAGCATGCTTTATTAAACTATTTTCAACCCCCTTTATACAACGATTTAAATCAGGATTTTAGTAGTAACATTCTTAATGACCCAATTCCCATATAAACGATGGAATTTTATTTATTTAGAAACGACCGGTTAATATATCAGATGTTTATCAAAATGATTCAAGGATCTTGGGATTTATAGCTTGGGTCGATCAGAGGTAATTTAATAACATGTCGCCCTTGGGTCGTTCAGGGGTATTTTAATAACATAACACCCTTTTTAAATCCTACCATACATCTTTATTTGATCCGGGTTCCTGACACATTTGTCCCACATGACACGTGTCTTTATTTTATTGGACAGGAATTTTCGAGGTGTTACACCACATAACTCTTCTGGCGATCTCGAGCCGTCTTTAGTCTTTCCTTAATTTGCGTGATCTTGTCAGTGGTTTCTTGTACTATTTCAGGACCTGATAACTGACTTTCTCCTATTTCTGCCCAGCAGACTGGAGTTCTGCATTTTCGCCTATACAGTGCCTCGAATGGGGCAGCTTCAATGCTTGCATGATAACTATTGTTATAGGAGAATTCAATTAAAGGTAGGTGGTCGTCCCAGTTTCCACCAAAATCTATCACACATGCTCTAAGCATATCTTCTAGGGTTTGAATCGTCCTTTCACTTTGTCCGTCTGTTTGGGGATGATAAGTTGTACTTAAATTTAATCGCGTCCCCATGGCTTCTTGGAAACTTGTCCAGAAATGTGAAGTTAAACGACTATCTCTATCCGATACAATAGAGAGTGGAACTCCATGTAAGGATACTACTTCATCTACGTATAGTTTTGCTAATATGTAACACCTCGAAATTTTTGCGTCCAATAATGTTTTGACACGTGTCATAAGTTTACACGTGGTATTAAATATTAAATAAGGACTAATGTTGACAAACATTGAAAGTATGTAAATCCGAGGGTTCAAAATGTCAACGAGGGATAAATATACTGTATAGTAACCCTAAATGATGCTCGTACCTTCAAACGAATAAATCATGGATCGTACGGAACGAAATATGGAAGAAAGTGAGAGATTACAAACTACAGGGGTTAAATGTGTCAACATGTTTAAGTTATACCTCTGAGTGACCCTTTAACAAACCCGAGACTTTGTAACAGTAAATTACGCTCACTAGAATGCATGATATAAATTTCGCAAGGTTCCGTTTTAAAACGAGAATGTTATGATCAAATTCGTATGCGAGGGGTTAAAGGCGTCAAACATAGAAAGCTATGACTTTTTGGGTAATAATAAATTAACCAAGGGTTAATAAGTTGGGTAAAAGCCACGGGGCCCTTATACGTAAATTAACGAGGCCCAAAACGCAAAGTTACCCCTTCGAAACGCCAAAGGCCAGTGCAATAATTAAAAAGATTTGAAAAATCTTACTTTTAGGTCTCAAGCGGGCCGCGTAAATATAATAAGGGATCTTACGCGGGCCGCGCTGACAGTATAGATATGGGCTCTGACATTGAGATTCAGGCGACCCCCGTAAAGGTTACCTGATCATTAACGCGGGCCGCGTAAGCCTCCCAGATGCAGAAAAGTCGGACATAAGCACTGTTTGGTGTTTTAACCGACTTATTGAGCAATAATGAGAGCATGGGCGCCCCCTAAACGTCCCCTAGCACTCAGGGACAGTTGTTGATCATCCAAGAACACTTGTAGGCCTTGTTGTGATGATCTTATGCATCCGAAACTAGTATAAAAGGACCATAAGTAGCAACATTGTTCTTCACACCTTCAACTGCTTTCTTGATCACTTCTGGAGCTCAAGCACTCTCTCTTAGCATCCCTGGTCGTGCATAGGACTCTTGTAAGTGTGCTCCACCCTTTCTTGGTTAAGTTTTGCTTAGTTATAGCTTAAAAGTCAATCCGTCGTAATTAACGATTGACTTAACGGTTAATCACAAATGGTCCAGTGATTAATCGAAATAAAGGTAGTTATATGTTGGTAACCATGTAGGCTTTAAACCCTTAAAAGGGCACCCTCTGATTCCCACTCTAACTAGTCCAAATGTCGAGTCAAACTTGCTTAGAAAAAGTCAACAGAATGCTAACTTTCGATTTTATGCATAATCGGTAATGTAGATGGCGTGTAACCTGTTTTGACACTCATAAAACATGATAATAAGTATTATAATTGGTCTAAGCTTGTTTGATCCGACCATTTACTGTTTTGACCCGGTTCGGAACCGAAAGTCGCAAAAACTTTGACTTTTGCTTTGACTTCAGTTCTGACCCGTTATGGTATGATTTAGATATGCCTTAGGACTCTCTTAGGACCAGGTTACATGATGGTATAACCCTCTGTGACCGGTTCGTTGTTTGTCCGAGTCTTTCACACATTTCCGTTAAAAGCTCAAAAGTTGACCATAACGCCCTTTTTACTTTAAAACAAGAATTTTGGATATGTGAAAGGACAATAACCTTAGTTACTGATTTCTAAGCATGTCCCTAAAATTTCACGTCAATCCGAGGTCTAGAATAGGAGTTATGCTAAATAGCGCAATTACGGAAACTTTAGTAATTTAACGGCGCAATTAGTATAAAGCCTATCTAAACCCAAATTTCGACACCAAACCTTTTACACACTGATGTAAAATAATATTTTGAGATTATTAAAGATTTTTAATTATTTTTAACCTGCTCATAACCTGCGGTTATGGCATCGATTCGGTAAATACCGGATATACCCTTTTCGGACATAACTTGAGTTCTACATGGTATTTTGACCCGATTCCAGTTGCTACTGATTTTAAATAATAAATAGAGTATTTTGGACTTTATAAACTATTCGGAAAACTCAGATTTCCTGTAGAACTCGGAAACCTCTTTTATAATCTTTAAAATGACCGAAATACCCCTACGGGGCGTATATTGGATTTAAACGTGTTATGGGCGTAATGGAAGGTATCCTACTGATACCACAACCTCTATAGAGCATAATCACTTAGGAAACCTGTGTAGGACTCTTACGGTTACCCGTTACGCCTTTTGCGCGCACGGTTCGGTTTATGTAACTAGTTTACATAAACTGGCCGAAACGGGTCAAACCTTATTGTTTTTACTTCAAAATCCAGAGTGTGGTTATATTACCCTTATAAAACAAGTCTTCAAACTTGTTGGGTCCAAACCACATTCCATTCCCGGTTTTCGCTTTTCACGCGATTAAACCGTATTTATCCTTTGAAACTGACCGGTCTAAGCTAAGGCTAAATCAAAAGACCCGTTAGGATTCTAATAGGTTGTTATAAACCTTCGTTCCAGAATAGGAGACCAGTAAAAGATACTTGCATTTGTTTATTGAGGTTATTACTTGCTTAGGTAAATACTTTTAACTTATTTTCCGTTATACGGGCTTGGGTTACGGTATATAAAATACCGCTTGGTCGGGCAATTGACCCCAACTCATTAGTAGTTGGGTATGATCAATGTGACCCGTTTAAAAATTTGTTTTGTTGGCTTTACGCCTTTGGGAGCTTAATGACCATGTCCCGGATATCCTTGGCATCATTTTACGAAATGGCCACGACCTCGACACGCGGGTGTAGGCGTACACCCGAAAATGTGTCTATATTTATAAAGGTATAACCATTGGTTTTCCCGCCACGGCTTTATGCTTTGTGGCGTGTCTATTAACCTTAAACCCGACACGACCCTGGCGACTGAACGCATAGTGAACATGTAATTCTTTTACAAGATTAATTGATTATTATCCCAAGTTATAAAGAGTTTGTGCCTTGTGCATTCAAATCAATTTTATTAAACCTTTTACAAAAGTGTCGGTTGAATGTATTTGCCAGTGTAAACTGACGTATTTTCCCTAAAAAGATTAAATGCAGGTTCTACACGAAATAGGCTGGCCACTCCTTAGCATCGTTAGAGTCTCGCAAGCTTGGGATGCCACTATCTGTTGAACAATATTTCTATTTTTATTTTGATCCCCTGTGGATTTATTTCGACTACTTGTGATACTTGGATATTACATTCGATAGTTGAAATATATCTATCTTTATGCTTCCGCTATTTATTTAATATTGTGTGGTTTGACTATATTGTTGCCAACTACGTCACGGTAATCCCCCACCGGGCCCACCGGTGAAACGTGTGGAAATCGGGGTGTGACATAATCTTTCCATGCTGAAAGTTTCTTTCATGGGTAGAAAATGAGCTGATTTGGTTAATCGATCCACAATTACCCAAATTACGTCGTTACCTTTTCTGGTTTTGGGCAACTTAGTAACAAAATCCATGGTTATTAATTCCCATTTCCAAACAGGCATTTCTAATTGTTGAAGTAACCCTGAAGGTTTCTGATGTTCTACCTTAACTTGCGAACAAGTAAGACACTAAGCTACATATCTAGCTATATCCTTTTTCATTCCTATCCACCAGAAATTATTTCTTAAATCTTGGTACATCTTATTGTTTCCTGGATGCATGGTATACCTAGATTTATGCGCTTCCTCTAATATCTTATTTCTTAAGTCTCCTTGCTTAGGTACCCAAATCCTTTTCTTGTGGAATCTCCAAATTCCATCAGCTCCTTGCTCCAATTCCTTTATTCGTCCTTTCATTCCTTCAGCATTATCCTTGATTGCTGTTGCTTGAACATTCTTCAGTTGTTCCATTAAATCTAACTGTAGATTTAATCTAAGAGCACGAACTCGCTTTTGCTTTTCATGATACTTACGACTTAAGGCATCTGCGACTACGTTTGCTTTTCCTTCATGATATTGAATATCACAATCGTAATCACTTAAAATTTCCATCCATCTTCTTTGCCTCATGTCCAACTCTTTTTGCCCAAATATGTACCTTAAACTTTTATGATCCGTATAGACAGTAAACTTACTTCCATACAGATAATGCCTCCAAATCTTAAGGGCAAAAATTATCGTTCCTAATTCTAAGTCGTGAGTCGTATAGTTTTCTTCGTGCTTTTTTAATTTCCTTGAGGCATACACAATTACCTTTTTGCGTTGCATTAACACACATCCTAATCCTAGCTTAGAAGCATCGCAGTAGACTTCAAAATCTACTGTTCCTTCTGGCAGTGCTAGAATTGGGGCGTTTGTTAACTTTTGCTTTAAAATCCTAAAAGCCTCCTCCTGCTTGGTCCCCATTCAAACTTGACTGATTTACAGGTTAGTTTAGTTAATGGCACGGCTATCTTAGAAAAATCCTTAATAAAGTGCCTATAGTATCCAGCTAATCCTAGAAAACTTCTAACTTCCGTAGCTGATTGTGGGACCTTCCATTTGGTGATTGCTTCTATCTTAGAGGGATCTACGTGAATACCTTCATGATTCACCATATGACCTAAAAATTGCACCTCCTGTAACCAAAATTCGCACTTCGAGAATTTGGCATAAAGCTTTTCCTTTCTTAACAAAGTTAAGAGTGCATGCAGGTGCTCACAATGTTCATCCTGACTTTGGAATAAATAAGTATATCATCGATGAAAACAATTACAAATTTATCCAAATACGGTTTACAGATCCTATTCATCATGTTCATAAATGTTGCCGGAGCATTTGTTAGCCTGAAGGGCATGACTGTAAACTCGTAGTGACCATACCTAGTTCTGAAAGCAGTTTTAGGTATGTCTTCTTCTTGTACCTTCAACTGATGATATCCGGAGCGTTAATCTATCTTAGAAAAATACCTAGCTCCCTGAAGTTGATCGAAAAGATCATCAATCCTAGGCAATGGGTATCGATTCTTAATTGTAACCTTATTCAATTCTTGATAATCGATACACATTCTCATCGAACCATCTTTCTTTTTCACAAACAACACTGGAGCTCCCCACTGAGAGGAACTAAGTTGTATAAATCCTTTGCTTAGTAATTCATCTAACTGCTTCTTTAATTCTAGCATTTCAGTGGGTGCTAACCGATAAGGTGCCTTGGCTATCGGTGTAGTTCCAGGAATTAGATGAATTCTAAATTCTACTTCTCTATCGAGTGGTAATCCTGGTAGGTCTTCCGGAAAGACATCCGGGTATTCTGATACTACTGGAATGTCCTTAAGTTCCTTACTTTTGGTATTAACAACTATCGAAACCATATATGCTATTCCTTGTTTTCTTGAATAACTGGCCAACTTCATTACTGAAATAAATTTCAGTGGCTTTTGTGGCTTATCTCCTGTAATCACCACTAATTCTCCTGTGGGTGTATGGATTTCTATGGAATTTTTATCACAGAGAATTCGAGCATGGTTGGCTACTAACCAATCCATTCCTAATACTACATCGAATCCAGCTAAATCCATAGGTAACAGATTTGCAGAAAATTTATGGCCTAAGAGTTCTATCTTTCCTTCTCGCAAAACCTTATCTATTTTAAGAGTATTACCATCTGCTGTTTTGATTGTAAAAATATGCCTAAGGTTGGTTAAGAGTAAATTAAGAGCTTGAAGTATTTATAAAACTTTGGTTTGCACCAGAGTCAAATAATACTTTCGCATAAACGTTGTGAACTAAGAATGTACCAGCTATGACGTCAGGAATCAGTTCAGCTTCCTGCGTGGTCAATTGAAAGGCCCTTGCGTTTTTCTTGGTAGGTCCTTCTGCAGGTTTAGCCTTATTGTCTGCTGGTTTGACTAATTTAGGGCATTCGGGTCTGAAATGCCCATCTTCTCCGCAGTTGTAGCAGATTGTTGCTTTCTTTTTCCTGCAATCTTCTTCTTGATGTCCTGGAATTTTGCAGAAATTGCAATACCCTTTGCATTTTCCAAAATGATTTCTTTTGCAGGTACCGCATAATGGAGAAGTGGAAGATCGCCCGGTTCCTCTTTTCTTGAAATTACTACTATTACCCACACGAAATCCTTGGGTAATCTTTTGGGCCACTTCCTTCTTTCTATTTTTTTCTCGCGTGCGCACCAGTCCATCGGTCAAGGTGTTGGCTAATTCCACCGCATCGTCAATCGTGCGGGGTCTAGCAGCTTTGACGATATCACGAATCTCGCTAATCAAACCCCAAATGTAGCGAGAAATAAGTACCGGCTCTGGCGATGCCAGAGTTGGTACAATTCTGGCATACTCGAAGAATTTCGAAGTATACCCTCGACAGTCAACATCCACCATTCGGTGGCTCAGGAACTTGTTTGCCATTTGTTCTTTTTCATATTCGGGACATAATTTTCTTTCCACCAATTTCCTAAATTCTTCCCAACTCATGGCATAAGCCATGTCGCTTCCCTTGGCTTGTAATACCGTATTCCACCATTCTAATGCCTCTTCCTTGGAAAAGTGAGAAGCATACATGACTTTTTCTTCCTCCGCGCACTTACTTATTTTAATTACTGCATCAGTTTTCTCTAACCAACGCAGTGCAGCAGTCGCCCCTTCATTGCCTGCAAATTCGGCTGGTTTACAGGCAAGAAATTCCTTGTAAGTGCAACCAGATGTTGCAGCTTTCATTCTTTTGTATACTGGGGCTTGAATCCCATTATTATTGTTACCGCCTCCATTAATATTATTACTGGAATTATCGTCACGCGTGCGTTTACTAGGGTGAGCTTGCGAAGGCTCAGCAGGACTTTTTACCGCAGCGACGATTGCTGGAATAGCATTAACTATTTCCTGAGCGACGATGTTTTCTATATCTTGCGGGTTTAGAAAGTGATCCTCGTTATTGTGTTCCGATTGATTAACTTCATTAACTGGTTCATTAACAGCGTGTTCCATCTGAATGTTTATCAATCACAAGCTAATATTTAGTACAAACATTTTGTTACAACTGTACAACCAGACTCTACTTAAAAATAGCAAACACTGCGACCATATATATATATATATATATATATATATTACAACTTACAACTGAAATTCAAAATATACTATTATTTTACTTTATCTAGGAATATTATGCTCGGCATTTATTCTATCTCTTCTTTTTAAGTTGTTTATCTAACTTCCTTGGTTGGTCTAGGTTTGGCAATTTATCTTAATTAAGAATCAAGATTTACTGTTATAGTGGCTAACATATAGAGATCTGCCCATTTTTCATCCAATTCATCTTCCCAAGGCGGGGTTTTGCCTATTTCCTGAGTTTCCTTATTAATTATCACTTCTTTTGATTGTGACGTCCCTATTTTCTCTTGACTCTTTCTAATAATCTAACTTCTTTTCTTAGCGGTAAGTGGGTTCTCAAACTGTGCCTTACGAATAAATATTCCTTCTTTAGTGTTTACTGAGTATCTTGAGGAATCTGATTGAGATGAGGTTCCCTTATCCTTTTGTGCACTATCTAGTTGACGATAGATGTCCGAAATTCTTTGCTTACCCATACTGTAAATCAACAAATAGTCAAATAACACAAAAACACACATAATCATACTAACACGTATATCCAAAATTGTCGACCTTGCGACTATCAGATTTTTATATATTATATTATATTATGCGTCCGTACACACCCGTTATCTTACAAAGTTTTATTTTTAAGTTATTTTACAGGATTATATTTTCATTATTATTATACAACCACAACCACACTCCCCATACTATCCCTGTTAACTGGCACTTCAGTAACGACGTTCCCTCTCGTCGTACTTCCAGGAGATCTGCTCTCCCACTACCCGAATCCTATTCCCGGTGTCCACCAGCTCCTCGCCATAGTGGCAGAGTTCAGCCAAATTTTCATTGCTCATTGGTGGGTTTGGTGCAGGCTCCGGGTCGAACTGAGGGAAAAAGGTATTAGGGTTATTCATAAGGTTCTGAAATTGCCAGTGGGTAGTCCAGCATTCTTCCAGTGCTCCTGGTAGAGGTCTAGGGTGACAATAGGATCTGGAATGGCAGGTTCTAGGTTAACGGGAAGTAGGGCTTCAGCTAGGTAATTAAAGAGATTTTCAACGGCAGGTCCGATGAGGTCGCCAAGCGCCAATTTACGGTCCAACTCTTCCTCCCAGGATAGCATTCCCTGGGTTTGCCTGGAACTCTCCCGAGTCTCTATTCCTTTTCCCTTGTCTTTTGGATCCTCCATCTTGGTAATTTTCCGTGTTGCTGGTTTCTTCCTACGTACACACCTCCAACCTACAAACCTTCGTCTCTTTTTCACTTTTGGTTTCTCCGGTGGTTGGGCTTTGAACACCATTGGCTCCTCGATATCCGCCTGGTACCCAGTAACAGTACCAGTGGTATCCATATCTGTGCTATGGATAGTGAGGTTTTGCAGGGCTTCTGGTAGTTCATTCATACTATTAGCACACACGAAGACGCACACAAAATTCTAAGTTAAAACCTCGTGAATTAAATTTTCACAGAATCACAGAATGGCAATCAGAAAAATTAAGTATTTCTAAATACTTAATTGGCTTAAACCAGTGGCTCTGATACCACCTTTTTCTGTCACGGTCCCCGACCCGGTTTGACCCATTTCAGGAGCCGCGGGACAGAAACCCGTGGTATTTATTATTTAATTTGACAGCGGAAGTTTTAACAGGATCTTTAAAACTTGAAATGCCTGATTATTTTATTTCATAATTTGAGATAAAACCCGTAATTTACAATAAGGGAATTTCACCAAGAAACCCCTGTTTTATAAAACATGTTTATTTATTTTTACTGAGCCACCACTTCAAGCTTTATGAGTGCCACGTACCCACTTTTCCTTGGTTCACAGTAGGTCACCTAAAACATGTTTTAAAAAGGTTTTATCAGCAGGGAAATACTGGCGAGTCACTCAATTTGATAAAACGACACATAGTCATAGATTATAGCATAAGAGCGATTACAATGGCTTCTATCTTATTTTTATCTGGCATCGTGTCACCTCCTAGTGATGATGGTCATACCACTATTGGGTCCTTTCACCCAAGTAGTGATGATTATCATTGTTAGGATTTATTAGCCTAACTGTCAGAAATTGGTAATGTGCACAATACACCACTAGCCAGTGATTCAAGATAACCACGACTTAATCCCTGTAATTATAACTTTTGAAAATACTTGGAGTATTGTAAAACACTGTTAAAAAAAGAGAATGACTCACATTACAAATTTAAACGGGCAGCGTTTAGCCTACTGATTATAGCCTGATCAACCTAATTCAAATAACAATGCACACGAAAACTAGGTCAACTATATTTTAAACGTATTCACCTACATATATTGCACGTATTCACTTATCATTCAAGTTTGCATTCGAGAGTAGCGAGTATTATAAGCGGGTAACACAGCTGTAACACCTCGAAAATTTGTGTCCAATAAATAAACTACACATGTCACATACGACAAAAAGTATGGTAAACCCGAATTTAATTAAAAGATGTGTGGTAGGATTTTTAGACATGTCGACATGTTAGCTTATACCTCTGATCGACTTCTTCATAAATCCCAAGACCCTAGCATGATTAATAAACATCTAGTATACCTTAATCCGATAATAACTAATAATAAAGGATGCCCAAGTTTACTAATTTGGATCCTAAGAAAATGATGCCATTTAAACCTTTGCTCATGAATCTCATCTTTATGCAAGCCAATAATCTTCATGATGGGTTGGCACACCTGATCAAGCATGGGTTAAAAGGGCCTCATACTGTCATTTTCCAGACTCAAAATCATGCATTGCAAGTTGTCCGTTCAAATCATGAAAGTTTATTTTTTTTTGCTTCTGACAAAGGCTTACGGACCGCAAGGGTCCTGCCTTACGGTTCGTAAGGGGCGAAAGGTTAAAATTTTTCTCTGTCAAAGGCTTACGGACCGCAAGGGCCTTGCCTTACGGTCCGTAAGGGGTGCCCAGCGACAGCAGCTTGGCTGTTGGCTGTTGTAAACGGTAAAACAGCTTGGTAAGATATTTTCAGGGACATGGGCGACCCCTAACCCATCCTAGACATTAGGAGACACTTGTAAATGATCTGGATCACCCCATAGACCTACTTGTCACTATCTTGGAGGATTTAGAACACTATGAAAGGCCAATGTGTTGCAACCAAGCTCTTCACACCTTCATTCTGCTTTCTGATCATCTCTGAGGCTCTAGCATTCTCTCTAAGCTTCACAAGTCGTGCATAGGACTCTTGTAAGTATGTTTAACCCTTTGTGGTTTAGTTTTTGCTTAGTTATAGCTTAAAAGTCAATCCGTCGTAATTAACGATTGACTTAACGGTTAATCACAAATGGTCCAGTGATTAATCGAAATAAAGGTAGTTATATGTTGATAATCATGTGGGCTTTAAACCCTTAAAAGGGCACCCTCTGATTCCCACTCTAACTAGTCCGAATGTCAAGTCAAACTTGCTTAGAAAAAGTTAACAGAATGTTAACTTTTGATTTTATGCATAATCAGTAATGTAGATGGCGTGCAACCTATTTTAACACTCATACAACATGATAATAAGTATTATAAATGGTGTAAGCTTGTTTGATCCGACCATTTGCTGTATTGACCCGATTCGGAACCGAAAGTCGCAAAACTTTGACTTTTGCTTCGACTTCAGTTCCGACCCGTTATGGTATGATTTAGATATGCCTTAGGACTCTCTTAGGACCAGGTTACATGATGGTATAACCTCTGTGACCGGTTCGTTGTTTGTCCGAGTCTTTCACACATTTCCGTTAAAAGCTCAAAAGTTGACCATAACGCCCTTTTTACTTTAAAACAAGAATTTTGGACATGTGAAAGGACAATAACCTTAGTTACTGATATCTAAGCATGTCCCTAAAATTTCACGTCAATCAGAGGTCTAGAATAGGAGTTATGCTAAATAGCGCAATTACGGAAACTTTAGTAATTAAACGGCGCAATTAGCATAAAGCCTATCTAAACCCAAATTTCGACACCAAACCTTTTACACACTGATGTAAAATAATATTTTGAGATTTTTAAAGATTTTTAATTATTTTTAACCTGCTCATAACCTGTGGTTATGGCATCGATTCGGTAAAATACCGAATATACCCTTTTCGGACATAACTTGAATTCTACATGGTATTTTGACCCGATTCCAGTTGCTACTGATTTTAAATAATAAATAAAGTATTTTGAACTTTATAAGCTGTTCGGAAAACTCAGATTTCCTGTAGAACTCGGAAACCTCTTTTATAATCTTTAAATTGGAGAAGTCTTTAATGAACCGTCTGTAATAGCCTGCCAAACCCAAGAATTGGCGTATTTCCGTTGGTGTACGCGATGCAGGCCAGTTCTTGATCAAATCTACCTTGGATGGATCAACGTGAATCCCATCTTTGTTTACCACATGGCCTAGAAAGTGAACTTCACGAAGCCAGAAGTCGCATTTTGAAAACTTAGCGTATAGCTGTTCCTTTCGAAGAAGTTCCAAGATATGTCGTAGATGCTGCTCCTGTTCCTCCTGACTCTTGGAATAGATCAGGATGTCGTCGATGAAAACAATGACGAACCTGTCTAGATAAGGCTTGCCCACTCTGTTCATAAGATCCATGAAGACTGCCGGTGCGTTTGTTAACCCGAATGGCATGACTAGAAACTCGTAGTGGCCGTAGCGAGTTCTGAATGCTGTCTTAGAGACGTCCTCATCCCGGACTCTCAGCTGATCGTAACCTGACCTCAAGTCTATCTTGGAATAGTAGCTCGAACCTTGCAACTGGTCGAATAAGTCATCAATACGTGGTAGAGGGTAGCGGTTCTTCACTGTCACCTTGTTCAGTTTGCGGTAGTCTATGCACATCCTGAAAGCACCGTCCTTCTTCTTCACAAATAGTACTGGAGCTCCCCAAGGCGAAGAGCTAGGACGAATAAAACCCTTATCCAAGAGTTCTTGCAGTTGCTTAGACAGTTCTTCCAGTTCAGTTGGAGCTAATCGATATGGTGCACGAGCTATCGGTGCTGCTCCTGGAGCTAGCTCGATCTGGAATTCGACCTGGCGATGAGGCGGTAGACCAGGTAAATCTTCAGGAAACACTTGAGGAAAATCGCGTACAACTGGGATATCCTCTATTCTTTTCTCTTTCGTTGATGCATCAGTAACTAGTGCCAAAATGGTAGTGTGACCCTTTCGTAAACATTTCTGAGCCTTCAGGAAGGAGATGATGCCAACCACAGCACCACTCTTGTCGCCTTGAACTTCGAGAGGTTCTTTACCAGAACGAGGAATACGGATGATCTTCTCCTTACATAGGATCTCTGCTTGCTGCTTGGATAACCAATCCATACCAATGACGATCTCAAAACTACCCAAAACTATAGGAATGAGGTCGATGGAGAAAGTCTGACCAGCGAGGATAAGATTACAACCCTGAACTATGTGTGCGGCCTCTAGACTTTTACCGTTAGCTAACTCTACGACATGTTTGGTGTTTAAGGGAGTTAGTGCACGTTTTAACATTTGGCTTGTCACACCCCCAAAATACCACCTAGGGAGTGTCCCTGTTAGGTGTGTGACAAACCAATAACGAGCCACTAATCATATTGAACAAATCACAAGTGTTAAATAGAATCATCATTTATTACTGAAAAGTACCGTCAATAAGTTTGAATGAAAACCAACATGTTCAGCGGAAGCAAATAAAGGAAAAACATAGTTAACTGTTTCAAATTAAATGTATATAACCAATAAACCCATCATTCGTATCCAATCAGCACGACCCATGACCACTCCAGCTACTTCAGACGGCAAGTTCCAAATCCATATAATCTAACGACCTGCGAGCATGCAACAAGTGTATCAGACAACGCTGGTGAGTTCATAGTTTTACAAAAACGTTGGTTACCAAATGTTTAGTTAATCCATTGAAGTTAATTCCGAAAGTAATATTGAAAACAATGTTGATAATACCCCAATACAAGACGGCTTCTGATTATTTTGCCCTTTCTCCAATGCTCCTATCAAAGCATTGGTCATGACTAGGTCATTAGTTCAACACCCGTCCTCCCAGGAACGGGGTGAGGTTGCCAAACCTAAGTAGCGCTACTAACTAATACCATGTTACCTTCCAGGTAACCAAACAACACGGAGGGACTTTAAAGGTGATAGGAAGAGTATATTATCCAACATTCCCGTTTTTACCCAAAAGACTTATCCCTCCCAGGAATACCCACTGACTGTCCCAACCACCAGGACGCATGCTCAAGAAAGATGAACTCACCTTAGAGTGCTCGGTATGTTATGTTACACTATTCGTTCCGATTGATCAACCAAACCCTAGTGTTGTTACCAGTAACAGTCAGTTTCATATGCACATACAACACGTATTCTCTACACATATCACGCCTATTGCGTACACAGATTTCACCTAACATCATACCAGTCACAACAGTAGTTCATGCGACACACTAGTTCGGTATTGTCGTATATTCACATAGCACATATTCGGGTCACATACCAGATCACATTGCAAGTTCATGTTTCAGCAAACACCCAAACAATCCATTATCATTTATCGTATGCGGCCCATTAATATAGTTTAGCCCAACAAACCGTGCGGCTACCCATACTTGTAACAGTTGCGCGGCCCATTGTGTTATCCCTCGGCCCCATGTTTCAAATGTTTCAGCCAAATCAATTGTAACAGTTTACAAACTCTAACTAATTTCCTAGTTTCCATGGCTTATTAATATAATTCTTGTACATCATCAAAGCATCATATTAACCATTCGAAACTGTTATATCTTTAACATTATACCATCATGGATTACAGCTCAAACATCATATGGTTCAACCAACATTAATAGAGTTTAACGTTATCATCACCATTTAACCAATCATTCGCACACTATACTAGAAATTATGTAACTGTATTATACCGTTACGCATTACCGACTAACATTACTAGCAGATTTCCCCCTCATCAGATCATTATCATTGATTAATTGTGTGTGTGTGAATTACTAGTGTCAAGCCATACCCTTACGGATCCAATTATCACGACATACATCCACGTACAATACAATTTACGAGTCAACCCTAGGATCATGCTTAGTCTATATAATATACACTCACATATCCACTGCACATAATTTCGTACACATATATCAATACACCTCACATGAAATCAACACTAGTCATAAGAGATTAAAGTCTTTAATATTGTGCTTACCAAGATGTTCGATTTGAAGGGTAGGGGAAGGCTGTTCATTGAAGAGAATAGAATGAGCGCACTAGGGTTTTGCTATCCCTGTTGTGTATACGTACACCCCCACTATATGAATAAATGGACATATGATAGTGGGCCGAAGCCATACCTGAATGTGGGCCGAATTTGGGTAAAGATGTTAATTAATGAAAATAACATGCAACCAGGGGAAATGTGTGTACACTTACGTTAACAACATGGCCGGCCCAACTTACTTGGGTTTGCAACTAATCAACAAAATTCAACACTTAGTTTACGAATATAATGAGAGAAGGGAGGTTGGGCCGAATTGCTTAGAAATATAGGGGTGGGCCGAGATGTTGCAAGCTTGAAGGATAATCTAAAGGCATTGAGCCGGGTTAGATAGTTTATAATATGACATCCCAATAGTATTTGTGGTGGGTGCGGTCCACATACCTAAGTGTGTAACAACACATAGAGTTATCGTACGTTTAGCTTAAGCGCGACAGAATTACGTCAGTATAGAACACATAACGAGAATTTGAGGTCACAAGATTACACGTCACAAACCTTGGAAGTTCGGGTTGTCACATGGCTAACTTTCAAGGACATATAACTGGTATCCGCACCCGAATCAAACAATACAGTAACATAAAAGTCGTCAAGAAGGAACTTACCCATAACTACGTTGGGATCATTCCTGGCATCACCCTGCCCCAGCACAAATGCACGTCCCCTAGCTTAGTTGCCGTTGTTGTTCCCACTGTTGTTTCCGTTGCCTTGGTTATTGTTGTTGTTGTTGTTGTTCTGGTTTCGGTTTAACTGAGGGCAGTGTCTTTTGAAGTGACCTTCAGCGCCACAATGAAAACATCCCTTGTTGCCCTGTTGTTGATTCTACGGTGTTTGCTGCTGCTGCTGATTCTGATTCGCAGGCCGCGGGCTCCTACAATCCTTGGCCTCATGACCTATCTTGAGGCACCTCTGACAGCGACCCTTGTTGCACTGGCCACTGTGGTGTCTGTTACAGTTGTTACACCTTGGGAGGTTCCCTCGATAACCACCCTGCCTGTGACTGCCCGAAGATTGCAGACTAGGGCTCTGATAGTTGTCAGTCTTTCGCTGCTGCACCTGAGACTGAACTGAAGCTGAACCTTTGCTGGAATCCCCCTCCCATTTTCTCTTGTTGTCACTGGGGGTAGCAGGAGTAGCAGAAGTGGTAACGGTAGCAGTAGCGCTGATGCGCTTAGGCAGCCTGTCTTGTTCCACTGCCTGATCCGTGAGGCGATAAGCAAGGCGCTGAATATCCTGGATGTTAGCAAGGTTGGCCGATGTCACGTGGCTTTGAATTTCTGGTGCCAACCCCTTGAGATACAACTCAATGCGTCTGATAGGAGGGTCCACCATAGTTGGACACAGAACGGCCAGCTCGTTTGACCTTTTAGTATATGCCTCAATTTCCGACCCAGTCATCTTCAAATGAAAGAACTCTACTTCTAACTTGTGGATGTCGTCGCGTGTGCAGTATTCCTATTTAATCAGCTCCTTGAAATTATTCCAAGGAGTGACGTTAGCAGCTGCCAATCCCAGAAGTTGGACTTGCGCATTCCACCAAGTCAGCGCGATTCCTTCCAGTGTGCCAGTGGCGTACTTCACCCTGCGAGCCTCAGGGCATTCACACATTTCAAACACAGACTCGAGCTTTTCAAACCAATGGAGGAGTCCCACTGCTCCCTCCGTGCCACTGAACGTGCTTGGACGACAGTCCATGAAATTCTTGAAAGCGCAAACAGGTGGCTGAGCGTGTTGACCTGTTGTGTATATAAGAACAGGACAAGGTTAAACACAAGAGTTGGTTTAGGAGTGTAGGATCTAAAGATCCTAGTGTGAGTCACAACTGCAGGGTATACTACCTGCTTGTGCAGCTGCAAGTGCCACAGCAACTTATTCGTTGATAAGAGCCGTCAACTGGGCTTGAGTCAAGTTAATACGCCCGACCATGATCTTCATAGCAAATATAACATATGTGAGAGAGGTTCGCGAATAGTGCGATGACAGAAGAGAGTAAGCACACAAGTGTTCTCAAGCAATAACAATAGTAGGCAATGTAATCTAAACATACCACGAGCAAAGTTCTATGTAATTCTAGCATGTAGGCAATAAACATAAACCATATTACCTAGGATGTTAAGTCTTGCACGTGGAGAGAGGCGTCGTTGTGGATCGTTGAGCACTGTACTGGTTATAGTCTGGTTTTAATAAAAACGTTTTTCCCTTATTAAAACCGAGTTCTCTATAACCAATGGCTCTGATACCAATCTGTCACACCCCCAAAATCCACACACGGAGTATCACCGCTTGGAGGCGTGACATGAACAGGATCAAGCCACCAATCATATAGAACAATGTAAATAGTAAAAGTAAATGTAATTTAACCAAACCAATCCATATGAAAGGTGTTCAAAACATAAGTATAAATTCAACGTTTAGCGGAAGCATATGAGTAAAAGCCCAACATAAATAAAGTATGTAATGTCATAATGTTTAATCAAAGCATTCACGATCCTTGTCCACAACGACCGCGCCTCCCAGTGCAAGCTCCAAATCTACCTAACGACCTGCAAGGCATGTAACAGAGGGTCAACAACTAGTTGAGCGAGTTCACAGTAAGTAAGTTCGTAATAGTAAGTATGTTTCGTAACGTGTGGCACTACTAGGCCGATAGTATGTTCTATTAGTGGGGGCTTCCCATAGTTGCATATACACTAGACTATTTGTAACCATAAGTGTTCTTCTTAACCCGAGAACAGTAGTACGTACAAGGTTTACGTAGGTTTTACGTAAGTGTCCTTCACAAACCGAGGACAGTGGTACGCGGGGGTTTACGTAGGTTTTACGTATGTGCCTGTCACAACCCGAGGCAGTAGTGAGTATAAGTTTACGTAGGTTTTACGTAAGTGTCCTTCACAAACCGAGGACAGTGATGAGTACAAGTATACGTAGGTTTTACGTATGTATCCTGCGCATCCGAGGACGATGGTAGATAGTCTAGTAACAGTGTAAGTACAATTCTATTCCTTCAATCCCATTCCCAACCCCGAGAATCCCATGCCTTGGTAAGAGTGTGAACTCACCTTGGTTTGCTCGGTATGCTAAACTATGTGCTCACAAGAAATCAGTCAACTCCTATAGTATGCACGTATATCCAATCAGTTCAGGTTCGTAAAGATTCATACACAATTTGTGTCACAAGTGGGATTAGCAGTTAACATTGTGTACACACAGACAGTTGGCCATTCCATACCAAGTTCCAAGTTACATGCAAGTCCCTTACTAATTGTCACGCTTAACAGAGTTAATATGCTTGACTGAGTTAACCCACTTAACATACTTAACATACATGACAGAGTCAATCAGAACTAATAGGGTTATCGCACATACTGAGCTTAACATACATAACAAGGTTAACATAACTCAGTTACATACTTTACATATCTGACATACATAACACAGTTAACACTTAACAGGGTTAATCACTTAACAGACAACAAAACTCGGACCCTATGCTCAATCAAAAGTCGGATTATTCTAGCATCCAAAAAGTCGGACCATGTAACTCCCCACAAAAGTCGGACCTCATGTATTCAATCAAAGAGTTCGGACCTTATATCATTCAAAAGTCGGACCTTATATTCATTCAAGAAGTTCGGACCTTACATTATATCACAAAGGTCGGACCTTATATTCAAAGCATAAATTCGAACCAAGAACCCTTATAAAATTCGGACCAATATCATCTCAAAGATTCGGACCTTCATGTGTGACAACCAAAATTTGGACTACACATATACAATAAAATTCGGACTATTCAAATAACATAAAGTTCAGACCATTCAAATACATAAAGTTCGGACCATTCAAATACATAAAGTTCGGACCAAACAATCATCAAAAGGTCGGACTTGTGACTTCACAAAGTCCTGACACTTAACTCCGAGTTATCAATCATGCGTGAATTCCAAAACCATTTTACAGAATCAATGGAACAGTTACATTTTTACGATCAAAACCCTAATCCCAGAACATTGCCAGTGTTGTAATCTAATCAACAATCAAACAATTCTAACATATCATGCATCTAATTGTCAGGCAAGTGATTACACAACTAATCATAATCATTTCACAATAATCAGAATGATCAATAAAACACAGAACTAATATTTGGAGAACTAGGGTTTGCAAGAATCAAATAACCAATGATTAACAACAAATAATCATTAAACATTTACCTTAGATTGATTCTAGATGGATTGGAAGATCAAGATTGATGCAAGAGCACTTGTGTAGCCAAGAATGATGAGAGAAATGATTGTAGAGAGAATGATTTGAAGTGACGTATGATTGAGATTGGTGAGAATGATTAGGGTTAAGGGGTTTTGTTTTATTTTCAATATTACCACTAAACACCCCTAAGTATCATCCTTTACACAAGACACACACACACACCACATATAATTTACAGTTTCATCACCAAGTTCATGTATTTGTCAAATCATTCGTAAAATAACATATAACCATGCAGCAATCACAACACACTTTATCAAATCACAACGTATACAATTACAAAGCAAACAAATTGTGTAAGTAAGCAACTAAACAAACAGTGAACGTGCAATAAATGCGAAAGTGGAATCTCGGAAACTCGAGTTGTCACATTATCCCCAACTTGAAAGAAATTTCGTCCCGAAATTTAGCATGCGGTTACTGAGGAAGCTAGGTAAGTTGTATCGTTTACTGGTTTTCCTGGGGTGTCACAGCCCAGACCCACTTAGCTAAGACGGATCCAGTGGACCTGACCAGTGTCACGAACATGATGCAGGCACTCTCAATGGACACATCTGGGAATGGTCAATGGCATTTTGACACAGGTGCAAGTTCTCACATAACATATGATAAAAATAATTTACCACTTTCTCTAATTATTCACCTATAGCATCAATATTTGTTAGAAATGGTAATAAAATTCAAGTTATGGGTTCAAGATCTTCGTTTATACCCACACCATCTCGACCATTACACTTAAAATCTGTTTTGTTTAACCCCAAGATCATTAAAAACCTTACCTCTGTATGCCGGTTTAATATTGATAATAATACTTCCATTGAATTTGACCCTTTTGGATTCTCTGTGAAGGATTTCAAGGATGACACAATCCTGAGTCGTCACGACAGTACAAGTGATCTTTACCCGCTAACCTTCAACGCTTCCGCCACCGCATGCTTTGCTTCAACTCAAGAATCTCCGTTTTGGCACATTCGACTTGGACACCCGGGTCAACCCGTCTTGGAGTTTCTTAGTTCAAAATATTTTATTTCTACTCGAAAAATGCTCGCTTGATTTGAGGCTCGGTTTTAAATGAGCCGCTCCGCTCTGTTTAGTTTGTCAACAAGCCAAGCACGAGCAAAGGTCTGCTCAGTTCAGCTCGGCTCGTGAACAGCCCTAGTCATAATTAATATTTAATAATAATTAAATGAAAATAAAACAAACGTGACAAATCATTCTTGGAATAATTAGTATAGTTAGGGGTTCTCTACTTTCCATCACTCACCACACCCAATCATGATTCGCCACGTCATCGAACTTGGTTCCATCACTACTAATGAATTTAAGTGGGGGTGCCTATCACTAGTTATGGATTTTTTTTAAATAATAAATTAACAATAATAATTTCATTTAAATAAAAAACATTATTTCTAGACATATTTTAGGTTACAACTTAAAAAAACATATAAAAATAAAAAGATACATAAAGAAAACCTATTTCTCGTCCGAATCCGGAAATTCCAAACCTAACCTACAAGTTCAATTAAATCATATCTCAACCGAAAGTGAATTTCTTCATTGCGCAAGTCTTGTTGGACATTTTCGGGAACATGAACTTGTGTAGGAGGACCCGACACCCAATCTGGGGATGTTACAGGTCCATCTTCTTTTATTAACATATTGTGCAATATGATATATGCATATACTATGTTATGGATTGTTTTTTATTCATTGCACGAACCGGTCGGTTTAGTATGTCTCATCTACCCTTTAAAACACCAAAAGCTCCCTCAACATCTTTTATTGCTGATTCTTGCAACTTCTTGAACATCTTTTCTTTAACCCGACAGGAAATGAAAGAGCTTTCACAAAACATACCATGATGGGTAGATACCATCCACAAGAACATAGTCCTGTCTGTAATATCTTTCATTAACAAAAAATGGACAGAAGGGTGCGGTACCATCTGTTACGATTTGAAACAACGACGATGTGTATTTGTGTGGGTGAAATATGTATTTGTGTGGATGGTACATATATATATATATATATATATATCGTGTTTAAAATTGTTTTTTTTAATTTTGAAAAACCCCCCAACGGTCGTCCCTCTCCAACGGTAACATTTGAAACACTCGGGCATGGTCACTAGCACACGCTGTCACCACCACGTGTGGTCACCATGAGTGGCGGTGGTGTTCCACGCGTTGTCACCCAACCACCATGGACCATCACGTAGCGCCCCCACCTCCCTTAGTATAGTTAGTAACCATCACTAGTGCTCTAGTGATGGCCATAGGTATTTAAGTTCCACATATGGTTGGCCCAGTTGAGTTTTCCCCTCAAGGTCTCAAGTTTGAGTATGGGTGATAGGGGTTTCTTATTGAGGGGTTTAAATTGGGGATCTATTGTACGAGGGTGTTCTCTAGCGCGGATCGGGTTAAGAAAACGTGTGCTAGACTTCCCGACATTCACGAACAATTCACACCTTTCGAAAAAAAAGTATCTGGAATAATTAGTATAGTCAGTAACTATTATATATTTTTTCCATAAGGGTGAGAGGGGTGGTCAACTTTTGAGGAGAGGTAAGCTCTCCACCCATCTAATAATTTAGGGTCTGTTTGGTATGACGTAATGGAATAGATGAGGGAATGGAATGGAATGGAATGGACGAGGTAATGGAATGGACAAATGAATGAAATGGATCATTACATTCCATAGTCTTGTTTGCTTACCATGCAGGAAAGGAATTAATCATTACCGTGTGTTGTTTGGTAGGTAAGAAAAAAGGAATGAATTAAATCGGCGAAGGGTGGTGGCGGTGATCGATGATGGCTAGTAGTGGTGGCAGCGATGGGTGGCGATGGTCGATGGTAGTGGTAGTGGCGGTGGTCGGTGGGTGACGGTTGTTAGTGGTGGTGGTGGCAATGGTCGGGGTTCTACGGTGGCAGGTGGCGGCGATGGTGGTCGATGGTGGTGGCGACAATGGTGGGTGGTGGTGGTCAACGGTAGCGAATGGTGGCCGCGGAGGATGGTGGTGGTGGTTGGCGGAGGGTGGCGGTAGTGGTCAGGCGGTGCTCGGTGGTGGCGGGTGGCGGCGACGGTGGTCGATGATGGTGGCGACGACGACGGTGGGTGGTGGTGGTCGACGGTAGCGGGAGGTGGCCGCAGAGGATGGCGGTAGTGGTCGGGGTGGCAGTGGTTTACGATGGCGGGTGGCAGTGATGGTAGTCGATGGCGGTGGCGGCGGGCGACGGAGAACGGTGATAGTGGTCGGCGGAGGTTGGTGGCAGGTGGTGACGATGGCAGGTGGTGGTGGTGGTGGCAAATGGTGGAGGTGTTGGGCGGTGTTTGTGACGTAGGCTGAGAGAGGGAAGGAAATGAAAAAAAACAGAGGGAGTGGATGGAATGAATTTGAGAGAATGAAATGACTTATTTAATGAGTGATTCCATTACGTTGACCAACCAAACACACTTTTTTTTTCATTCCCTCGTAATAGTTCATTCAATTCCACCTCCCATTCCTGCATACCAAACACAACCTTATTGTCATGTCAACTTCCCTCTTCAACTTCGGTGTTGCCCTTAATCACAAGGGGTGGTTCAAAGAAACCATTTTTCCAAAAACAAAAGGAAAAATGTTATGATTGGTGGGAACCCCTCTCTCTCCTCATCCCTCCTCTCCCAACAAACGGTGCACACTTCCCGATTTCCATGTTACCGCACGATGAGAGAAGGGTCAGCGGCGGTGTTGTCGCATGGTGAAAGCACCCACCCCGTTCACCCTAAGGGTGCACGGTATGGCTTCGGTGAATGGTTCAGGGATGCCATTCACCGATCGGTGAACCATACCCCCTAAATCGGTGACCCCCATTCGGTGAATATGGATTGTTTTTTCGGTGAATAGTCACCGAAGTGATTGATGAGAAAGGTGAGCCATTTTTCGACCGTTGCATATATAACTCAAACACCCTACAGTGATTGAACCATACCTAGTGATTGAGTGCAAAATGGGGAGTGGAATGAGGAGTTGACATGCATAATATTATTGGGTAGAGAATCACTCAATCACCCTAGAGTGATTAACCATACCCCGACCCTTAGACTATGGGGTATGGGGCGGGGGTTTGGACGTGGGTTGGGGTGTGGCCCTTGGGGCTTGGGTTTCAAGCCAGGCGTGGGGCGGTCTTGACAAGCTGACATGGCGGGCTCTCAACGGACAAACCAAACTAGCCGTTGGCCAACGACTATGATAATTTTTTTTTTCACTATAAAACTCGCATTTTTCTTCCATTTTTTACCACATTCAACCACATCTTCTATAATCATCTTCAATTCTCCTTCTACAAAACGAAGGGTAATGATACATTCATTCAAGTTAGATGACATTGCATGCAAGTTAGATACATTCAACGTCTTCCAACAATAAAGGGCGAACAACGAAAGAGCAAAGAAGCTAGATGTCACACCCCGATTTCCACACGTTTCACTGGTGGGCCCGGTGGGGGATTACCATGACGTAGTTAGCAACAATATAGTCAAACCACACAATATTAAATGCACAGCGGAAGCATAAAGATAGATATATTTCAACCATCGAATGTAATATCCAAGTATCACAAGTAGTCGAAACAATCCACAGGGGATCAAAATAAAATAAGAAATAATGTTCAACAGATAGTGGCATCCCAAGCTTGCAAGACTCTAACGATGCTAAGGAGTGGCCAGCCTATTTTGTGTAGAACCAGCATTTAATCTTTTTGGGGAAAATACGTCAGTTTACACTGGTAAATACATTCAACCGACACTTTTGTAAAAGGTTTAATAGAATTGATTTGAATGCACAAGGCACAAACTCTTTATAACTTGGGATAACTAATCAAATTTAATCTTGTAAAAGAATTACATGTTCACTATGCGTTCAGTCGCCCGGGTCGTGCCGGATTTAAGGTTAATTGACACACCACATAGCATAAAACCGTGGCGGGAAAACCAACGGTTATACCTTTATAAATATGGACACATTGTCGGGTGTACGCCTACACCCGCGTGTCAAGGTCGTGGCCATTTCTTAAAATGATGCCAAGGATATCTGGGACATGGTCATTAAACTCCCAAAGGCGTAAAGCCAACAAAACCAAATTTTTAAACAAGTCACATTGATAATACCCAACTACTGATGAGTTAGGGTCAATTGCCCGACCAAGCGGTATTTTATATACCGTACCCCAAGCCCGTATAAGGGGAAATAAGTTAAAAGTATTTACCTGAGCAAGTAACAACCACAACAAGCAAATGCAAGTATCTTTTACTGGTCTCCTATTCTGGAACGAAGGTTTATAATAACCTATTAGAATCCTAACGGGTCTTTAATTTAGCCTTAGCTTAGACCGGTCAGTTTCAAAGGATAAATACGGTTTAATCGCATGAAAGGAGAAAACCGGGAATGGAATGTGGTTTGGACGCAACAAGTTCGGAGACTTGTTTCTTATGGGTAGACTAAACACATTCTGGATTTTGAAGTAAAAACGATAAGGTTTGACCTCTTTCGGCTAATTTATGTAAACTAGTTACATAAACCGAACCGACGCGTAAAAGGCGTAACGGGTAACTGTAGGTGTCCTACACAGGTTTCCTAAGTTAATATGCTCTAAAAAGGTTGTGGTATCAGTAGGATACCTTCCATTATGCCCATAACGAGTTAAATCCCAATATACGCCCCGTAGGGGTATTTCAGTTATTTTAAAGGTTATAAAAGAGATTTCCGAGTTCTACAGGAAATCTGAGTTTTCTGAACAGGTTATAAAGTTTAAAATACTTCAATTATTATATGAAATCAGTAGCAATTGGATTCGGGTCAAAATACCATGTAAAACTCAATTTATGTCCGAAAAGGGCATTTTTGGTATTTACCGAATCATGGTCATAACCGCAGGTTATGAGCAGGTTAAAAATAATAAAAAATCTTTAAAAATCTTTAAAAATCCCAAAATATTGTTTTACATCAGTGTGTAAAAGGTTTGGTGTCGAAATTTGGGTTTAGATAGGCTTTATGCTAATTGTGCCGCTTTAATTACTAAAGTTTCCTTAATTGCACTATTTAGCATAACTCCTAATCTAGACCTCGGATTGATATGAATTTTAGGGACATGCTTAGAAATCAGTAACTAAGGTTATTGTCCTTTCACATGTCCAAAATTCTCGTTTTAAAGTCAAAAGGGCGTTATGGTCAACATTTAAGCATATAACGGAAATGTGTAAACGACTCGGACAAACAACGAACCGATCACAGAGGGTTATACCATCATGTAACCTGGTCCTAAGAGAGTCCTAAGGCATATCTAAATCATACCATAACGGGTCAGAACTGAAGTCAAAGAAAAAGTCAAAGTTATGCGACTTTCGGTTCCGAACCGGGTCAAAACAGTAAATGGTCGGATCAAACAAGCTTAGACCAGTTATAATACTTATTATCATGTTATATAAGTGGTAAAACAGGTTATACGCCATCTATATTGTTAGTTATGCATTAAATCGCAAATTAGCATTCTGTTGACTTTTTCTAAGCAACTTTGACCCGACATTTGGACTAGTTAGAGTGGGAATCAGAGGGTGCCCTTTTAAGGGTTTAATGCCCACATAATTACCAACATATAACTACTCTTGATTCGACTAATCACTGGACCATTTGTGATTTATGGTTAAGTCAATCAGTCAATCGTTAATTACGACGGATTGACTTTTAAGCTATATCTAAGCAAAAACTTAACTAAGAATGGTGGAGCACACTTACAAGAGTCCTATGCACGACCAGGGATGAGTAGTGAAGACACTTGAGCTCCAGAGATGATCAGAAGTGTTGAAATGAGGTGTGGTTACAATGTTGCATCTCATGGCCTTTATATAGTAAACCAATCACCTTTGATCATTGACAACTAAGTCTACAAGTGTTCTTAGATCATCAACATGTGTCCCTGAGTGCTAGGGGTCGTTTAGGGGGCGCCCATGCTCATAATAATGGTTCCTAAGTCGGTTAAAACACTCAACAGTGCTTCTGTCCGAAATCTCTGCATCTGGGAGGCTGACGTGGCCCGCGTAAATGATACTTCAACTCTTACGCGGCCCGCCAGAATCCTTCTGACAGAGCCCATATCTTTACTGCTATCGCGGCCCGCGTAAGCCCCTTTGCAACTTTTACGCGACCCGCCTGAAACCTGTTTGCAAGATTTTCAAATCTTTTTCATAATTGCAGTTGGCCTTTGGTGTTTTGAAGGGGTAAGTTTGCACTTTGGGCCTCTTTTATTTACGTATAAGGGCCTTGTGACTTTTACTCGCGTCGTTAAGTCCTCGGTTATTACTACCCGAAAAGTCCTAACTTTCAATGTTGACGCTTTTAACCCCTTATGTACGAATTTGATCATAACTTTCTCATTTTAAAACGGAACCTTGCGAAATTTATATTGTATATTCTAGTGAGCGTAATTTACTGTTACAGTGTCTCGGGTTTGTTAAAGGGTCACTCAGAGGTATAACTTAAACATGTTGACACATTTAACCCCTGTAGTTTGTAATCTCTCACTTTCTTCTGCATTTCATTCTGTATGATCCATGATTCATTCGTTTGAAGGTACGAGCATCATTTAGGGTTACTGTAAAATATATTTATCCCACGTTGACATTTTGAACCCTCGAATTCACACACTTTCTATGTTTTTCAACTTTAGTCCTTATTTAGTATTTATTACCACGTGTCAATACTTTATTGGATGCAAAATTTCGAGGTGTTACATCCTCACCCCCTTAAAAGAAATCTCGACCTCGAGATTTATTGAAACAAATGAGGGTACTTTTCTTGCATCGTGGATTCTACTTCCCACGTGTACTCGGGACCTCTACGGGCATCCCATTTTACCTTCACAATCGGTATATACTTCCTGCGAAGTTTCTTAACCTGTCGATCCTCGATCGACACAGGTTTTTCAACAAACTTTAAGCTCTCATCGATGTGTACATCTGTATGCGGTATAACCAGTGATTCATCAGCGAAACACCTTTTCAGATTACAGATGTGGAACACATTGTGAATACCACTGAGCTCTTCCGGTAAGTTTAATTTATAGGCAACCGATCTGACACGTTCGATTACCTCGAAGGGTCCAATGTATCTCGGGCTTAACTTGCCTTTCTTACCGAATCGCATCACCCCCTTCCAGGGTGATACCTTAAGCAATACTTTGTCGCCTACTTCGAAATTGAAAGGCTGATGCTTCAAATCCGCGTAGCTTTTCTGCCTATCTCGGGCAGCTTTCAATCGATCGCGAATTTGGACAATCTTGTCCGTTGTTTCAAAAATTATATCAGGTCCTGTCATTTGGACATCTCCAACTTCTGCCCAACAAACGGGCGTTCTACACTTTCTACCATATAAGGCTTCGAAAGGAGCAACCTTAATGCTCGTATGGTAGCTGTTGTTATATGAGAACTCGACCAATGGTAGGTGGTTATCCCAACTACCACCTAGATCGATCGCACATGCACGAAGCATGTCTTCCAACGTTTGGATTGTACGCTCACTCTGTCCGTCTGTCTGAGGGTGGTAAGCCGTACTGAAGTTTAAACGTGTGCCCAAAGATTGTTGGAAACTTTTCCAAAAGTGTGACGTGTACCTGGTATCTCTATTAGAGATAATAGACACAGGCACGCCATGAAAGGATACAATCTTATCTACGAACAACTGGGCTAACATATCGGAGCTATGAGTCTCCTTAATGGGTAGGAAATGTGCTGACTTAGTCAGTCTATCGACTATTACCCATATGGTATCGTTTCCCTTCCTTGTCTTTAGTAACTTGGTGATGAAATCCATCGTCACCATTTCCCACTTCCACTCGGGAAGTTCAGGCTGTTGTAGCAAGCCTGACGGCTTTTGATGTTCAGCTTTTACTTGCGCACAAGTCAAACATTTTGCTACATAGGTGGCTATAGACTTCTTCAAGCCTATCCACCAAAAGTTTGCCTTCAAATCCTGGTACATCTTATCAGCACCAGGATGAACGGAATATCGGGAACTGTGGGCTTCCTGAAGGATAACGTCACGAAGACCTCCGTAAACAGGAACCCAGATCCTTCCATTAAATCTCAGAATTCCGTCTTTGCCATGGGATAAGTGTTCTTCAGTTACCCCTAGCTTTTCGTTAGGATAGTTAGCTTCTGACACAACTTCTTTCTGTGCAGCTAACAATCTTTCATTCAGACTGTTCTTGATTTCAATGCTCTTGGCATTGATCCTTATTGGTTTCACTCTTTCTTTTCTGCTCAAGGCATCTGCGACTACGTTGGCCTTGCCTGGATGGTATCTTATTTCACAGTCATAGTCGTTCAGAGTTTCTATCCAACTTCGTTGCCTCATATTCAAATCTTTCTGGTTGAACAGGTGCTGGAGGCTCTTGTGATAAGAATAGATCACAAATTTAATGCCATACAAATAGTGCCTCCATAGCTTTAGTGCAAATACAACGGCACCCAACTCTAAGTCATGGGTGGTGTAGTTCTTTTCATGCACTTTCAACTGACGTGAAGCATAGGCAATCACCTTGCCCCTCTGCATAAGCACACAACCCATCCCGGTGTGTGATGCATCACAATATACTACAAATTCTTCCATTCCGTCTGGCAATGTCAATACAGGAGCATTGCTTAGCTTCTGTTTAAGGATATCAAAAGCTTCTTGCTGCTTAGGGCCCCAATTAAACTTTATATTCTTTCTAGTTAAAGAAGTCAGGGGTGCAGCAATTCTTGAGAAATTTTCGATGAAGCGTCTGTAGTATCCTGCTAGACCTAGGAAACTGCGAATCTCCGTAGGCGTCTTCGGCTCCTGCCAATTCATGACGGCTTCAACTTTGGTGGGATCCACCTGGATACCACGCTCACTGACTACGTGTCCAAGGAATTGAACTTCTCGTAGCCAAAAAATTCACACTTAGAAAATTTGGCATAAAGCTTTTCTTGATGAAGCAGTTTAAGAATACATCGAAGATGCTTTTCAAGGTCAGCTTGACTTTTTGAGTATATGAAGATGTCATCGATGAAGACAATGACAAATTTATCCAAATAAGGCTTACAAACGCGATTCATGAGATCCATGAATACGGCAGGTGCATTAGTGAGCCCAAAAGGCATCACTAGGAACTCGAAATGACCATAACGAGTCCTAAATGCAGTTTTATGCACATCTTCGTCCTTGACCTTCAATTGATGGTAGCCTGACCTTAGATCAATCTTGGAAAAGTAGCTTGCTCCTTGCAACTGATCGAACAGATCGTCGATCCTAGGCAAAGGATACCTATTCTTGATAGTAACTTTATTAAGTTCCCGGTAATCGATGCATAGACGCATCGAACCATCTTTCTTTTTGACGAACAAGATTGGGGCTCCCCATGGAGATGAACTGGGTCTAACAAAACCTTTGGCTAGCAGATCATCTAGCTGCGTCTTCAATTCCTTCATTTCGGGGTGGGTGCCAATCTATAAGGTGCTCTTGCAATAGGTGCTGCTCCTGGAATGATGTCGATACTGAATTCCACTTGCCTCTTTGGTGGCAAACCAGGCAGTTCTTCCGGGAAAACTTCAGGGTAGTCAGAGATGACTGGGATGTCTTCAATCTTGGGTTTCTCTTCACCAATGGTCACCTGTGCCATATAAATGACACATCCCTTCTTCAAACATCTGGATGCCTTTAGCATAGACACTTGCGCAGGCAATCCATGCCGAGTATCTCCCTGAGTGGTAAGTGGTTCTCCAGACGGAGTCTTGATCACCACTTGTTTCTTGTTGCACACAATCTGAGCTTGGTTATGCGACAACCAATCCATACCCAACACCATGTCGAAACCAGCTAGTCTAAAGGGTAACAGGGATAAAGGAAATGAGTGGTTCCTAATGGATATGACACATCCATCTAGCACGGTTGAGACTGTTTCCATAGTCCCATCAGCTAACTCTACCTCAAAATTCATATTCAAGGCTTTAACCGGCAATTTTAATAACTCACAAAACTTACTATCCACAAAGGATTTATCTGCTCCAGAATCAAATAATACTCTTGCGAATACATCATTAATGAGAAACATACCGGTTATGACGTTGTCATTCTGGATAGCCTCTTGAACATTCATCTGAAAGACCCTGGCATTGGTCTTTTTCCCTTCTTCAGCCTTTTTCACTAGCTTTGGGCATTTAGTCTTGATGTGCCCTTTTTCATTGCAACTATAACAGGTTGCATCCTTTAGTTTCTTGCACTCAAGAGTCCTATGCTCAGAGGACTTGCAAATCCCACATGCCTTCGGCTGGGATTTCTGTTCATACCTGCACCTTCCGAAATGGTGCTTCTTGCAAACATTGCACTTGGGCCTATCGCCCGACTGTCAGTCATTCTTCTTGGTCTCTGATCCCTTCTTGTGGTCACGATTCCCCCGATGCTTCTTGCTTGACCGACGTGAATCGTCATCTTCACGTTTCCTTTTCTCCGTGTCAGCATTTCTCAATGATCTCTGTCTCACTGCATCTAGTGTGAGAGATAGAGATATATCTGCTACAGATCTGAATGTAGCGGGCCTAGAAGCCTTCACGCTAGCTTTGATTTCCGGGGCCAGACCCCCAATGAAACGCGCGATCCTTTTGGGTTCCGGGGTCACAAGGTACGGAACCAATCTGGACAGGGTGTTGAAACTCGTGAGGTACGCCTGGCAATCCAGGTTCTTCATGACCAGTGACAGGAAATCAGATTCTATCTTCTCAACCTCGTGTTGAGGGCAATAGTTTTCTTTGATGAGAGCAATAAATTGCTCCCATGACATGCTGTACAAAGCAACCTTCCCAGAGGCTTGAACCAATGATCTCCACCATGCTAGGGCTTCACCCTTAAATGACTGGGATACAAACTTCACCACATCCCTCTCAGCACAACCACTAATGTTCACAACTGTGTCTATTTCGTCCAGCCAGGTCATACAATCCACAGTGCCTTTTTCCCCAGTAAAATCTCGGGGCTGGCAGGAAACAAAATACTTATATGTGCAACCCTTGGCGCGAGGTGCATCATCAACCACCATTTTCTTAGGACGGACACTATTCTCATTTGATGAGTGCCGATCGTCATCTTTCTTAGGTTTAGACTGGGTCGAGGGTGGTTTGCTATGAGATGCAGAATGGGTTCTTGGTTTAGAGTGTGGTGCAGATCGGGTCCTACTTTGAGACTCGCTATACTCTTCATACTGCCGTTCTAAGGCCGTCTTAACAGCGTCGTCTACTAAAGCTTTTAATTCAGCACTCGTTATATTTATTTGGGCGTTATCATTGTCATCCTCCTTTGAATGACTATTAACTCCATTTGGGTAAGCCATTGCAATCTTGATCTGCTACAAAGAATATGACAGAATTTTATTTAGGAGTTTATTATGGAATTGTCTTTTATGGCAATTCATTAACCATGGTAAACATAGACCATATTTGGTTAATTTGTTACTCACTTTTATTTAGGATTTGAATATAACTTATCCTATTTACAAACAATATTGTTAGTGGCACAAAAGCCTAGTCACAAGGACGTTTTATATTATCAGCCAGGATTTCAGAGAATCAAGGCATGAAGGTTTGAATCATAGTTCTTTTAGCTTTTCTGACAGGGAGTCATAGACTACAACTGTCCTTTGTCTTATATGACAATAAGTATGGCCCGTAGGCACTACATCACTAATGGATGTTTGATAAGTAATCATCTTAATTGATGATTTTAAACCCATGATTTATAAATCATTAATTTAGGTTTTGGAATCCTTTGAAGGATTCTTATATAAGAATGACGCGTGTGATTTTAACGGATCACGTCTTGCCAAGAATGTTAACATGTTTACAGAGGTTAACAGGAATCTGAATCTTTTAATCAGGTCTTACCATCTTGGCCGGGTCTTATAATGACACCAGGCTAGGTTTCACCATTAAGATTCTTTATTTAGGCAAATTAATTTAAAAGGAATGATTTTTGATTTATTTATTTCATATAATTATGCATATAATGACAGAGATGAAATTTATAAAATTAACATTCCAATACATATAAAAGATTACATACTGCCCTAAACGGGACTTTGAAATAGACAAAATACCTATGCAAAGGTTTATGAGAAAACAAGTCCACGCAGGGACCATATACAATGTGACACCTGTGTCACCACGACCATCAAACAAATACCAAGCCAATGAAATATTGTATTTCATACTTGGGATCGTGTGTAAATATGTGTATCTTTTGCACATATCAATTCTTGTTCAATTTCAAACTCTACAACGCTTTCTGGGGAATTATACGCAAACTAGTGCGTAAACGTACTCAGTTTAATGCGACAAATACTCCGGAAGACCATCATATACTTAACATACCTTAAATAACCTTTACATAACTTAGAAATAAGTTTTGAAGGCTTTGGTATGGCAATAACAAGTTAATTCGCTTACAGGGACTAAACTTGACAAACTGCAAAAGTATGCCAATTTGAACTGTAACGAACATTCCGGAACATGTCCATAAGTTAAACATACCATAAATATCCTTTACATAGCTTAGAAATAGGCTTTGAAGGGTTGGGTATGCTAAAACAAACTTTTGGATCATTCAGGGACTAAAAGTGTCAAAAAGTGCATAAGTTTGCACTTTCGCGCATAACTTACGTTCTGAATACATCCAGACATCCAAAAATTTGTGTAAGCATCCTTATATTATACCTTAGTGTTTGGCATGAGAAAAATCCATTCGTCGCGCCATTTGGATCGTTTTTCGTGCTTATGCGCATTCCGTCGTAATTAACCGAACATCGCATTCGGCCAAACGAACCAACACCCGACATATTTTCGAGCATGTTTCATGTCCACAATGTTTAGGCATCATTTTAGGGCCTTAAAGTTGGCTTTAGGGGCCTTAGAAGTGTCGGAAATGGCTTAAACATGCAACAGGGACCAAAACTGCCATTTCTGAAAAATTGTGCAGATCAGGCATGCCCAGGCGGCCCGCCTGAGTTTTGTGCATATCCTGACGTGGGCCGCATGGCCCCTGCAGATGCAGAAACTTGTTTTCTTGGATGAACTTGGCCTTTCAAACACTCCAAAGGGCAATGCCCTTTCACAATCTCAGGAGCTAAGGGTCATTATGAGCCACCACAACTTTGCGACAAGTGTACGGCTTGGATCGTGACACGATATTCAAGAAACGATCCTAACGGTCTTGCTTTTCCTATAAATACCCCCCCTCCTTTTGCTAAAAACCCACAAAATCTGATCTAAAGCTCTAAGTTGAGGCCTTTGCTTCATACCTGAGCTCCTGGATCGAGATTAGCTTTCGGGGACCCTTCGTAAGTGTTCTTTCGTCCTTTTATTCGCTTTTCGAGTCCGAAAGTCAACATTTTGTTTGACTTTCTGCGTTGACCAGCCTATGGTCAACACGAAGTTCAATAGAACTTCATAACGTGAGCGTGATCACGATGGTTATAGTCCGTAGTGACTATACCTACTGATTACCACGTTATCTAGGCTCAGTGACGAGTCATAGTTTCGGCCAAAATGCGCATTCTTGCGTATTTTGTAACCAAACTACTCGTGAGCATCAAAGCCATTTGTTTTGATGCCAAACCTGTTTTCTAAACTTAGTTAAGCATGTTCTAACATGCTTAGCTCGTCACTTTTAGTTTAGTGTTTATTTAGGGTCGTAAGGTAAGCGATCTAAACCATCGTTTATACTTTCGAACCCGGCCCATTTTGTCGATCATTAGGATCCGACCAAACACATTAGGTGACCATAGCTGTAACCATCCGAGGTTATACCTTGTGGTCACGATGTTAGCGTCCCAAACGCGTTATACGCGAACGACGCGTTAAGGTAGCATAAGCTACCTAAACGGGTCGTAATGGGTCGCAAGCACTTAGGTTAGGTTTCATTTTAGTATGTAGGCTTTGTTAAACCATATTTCACAAGTCTCCATGCTCGTTTGGTTTACGAACCCGCGTACTATCCGATCTTCCGATTTAGGTCCGGTATATTAACATAGCTACCTATTAGGTGCCGTTTGATATCCCGTGATCTCTAGCATTGTGTGATTATTACACAAGAACTTCAAAGCAATCTCAGGTGAGTACATTGAACCCCTCTTTTACTGTTTTCCAAACTGTTTTGGGGTGAAACACATGTGCCTACTTGTTACTTTCATGCTTTCCATGTTTTCACATCATATACTTGCTATATTCGTTAATACATTATAGTACATGATTTCATTACATTTCATGCTAGGTATGCCTATTGTATGCGTACTTAGTACATTGCTTTACATTACGTTTTATGCTATGTATGTCCATTGTGTGCGTACTTAGTACATTGTTTCACATTACATTTCATGCTATTTATGCCCATTGTGTGCATACTTAGTACATCGCTTTACAATACATTTCATGCTACGTACGCCCATTGTGTGCATACGTAGTACATTATTCTACATTGCATTTCTGTTGCATATGCTCATCCAGCATATGAACACATTATACTACATTTTGAACTGTTGTAACCATTTGACTATGTGAACCGTCTAAACCCTTTGATGATATGAACCGTTCCTAACCATTGAACCGTGTGAACCAGTTGTATCTGTTGACATGATTTACATTTGACAATAGATATTCGACTATACATGAACATTTCTACAATTGTTAAACACTTCATCTTGATGGTTTGGTTTGAGCAAGTGATCTAAGTAACGAGGCATGTGTAATATGATACAAGCATGGTGGATACGCCACTGGTACTTCCTATATATAAGTGTTTGTATGGTATTACATATCGTAGCGTTACTTGAATCATTTCAATTTGAGACATATAACATTTTATACAAATAACACACTTTTCACGAGACATTGATTTACAAACGACTTATCTTATACAAACTCATTTTACTTGGTTATCCATTTAACCACCCAGTGTTCTCTTATTTTTACATATCATCTGATCCTACCGTTTTTTTAAATGATTTACAAGATAAAACAAAATACAAGGTTCATGACCAAACATTTTCTCAAAACATAAGTCATGAATTCCGTTTTCACAAAACCAATGTATCTCACAGGCATTTTTATGCTGACGTACCTATTTTCACATGTGTTTTCAGGAGATGATGCATAGGACTTATCAAGACATACTTAGGCGGACATGTGCTTTAGTGACTTAAAACGAGACAAGAACTAGTTAGTTGATGTTATGTACTCTTTGGTTCTTGTTTAAACAATGTATACTTTCATTTTTGATTAATAAAACAAAACTTCATTTGCCACGGATTTGAAACAATAAATTCTGTTACAGCACTCCCCAATGTTTCCGCCACGATTTGTATGTTCCTCGTGGTCGGGGTGTGACAAAAAAATCTAGTTAGGAATATCATGTGATGATATAGCTGAAAGGACTCCTTGGTGGCCTAACTAAGAAGATCCCCTGTCGAGCTAATAAAAAGGAACCGATGGAAGTCTAGTCACCCTCATCACAAGTTTGATATCCTTCCCCAAAACATTACAAAACAAACTGTGCGGACTGTGCAAGGGATTACGTAATTATGGATGCATACATAATTATGGAATATAGTGCACAGAAACCACAGCAAGTATTGTCGTGTATCTAGAGTTAACCCTATTCATTTTCGTTTCTGAAGAAATTGTGGAGAATGACTCGTTCCGTTCATTTTCGTTTCTGAAGAAATTTTGGAAAATGACTCATTCCGTTCATTTTCGTTTCTGAAGAAATTGTGGAAAATGACTCGTTCCGTTCATTTTTGTTTCTGAAGAAATTGTGGAAAATGACTCGTTCCGTTCATTTTAGTTTCTGAAGAAATTATGGAAAATGACTTATTCCGTTCATTTTCGTTTCTGAAGAAATTGTGGAAAATGACTCGTTCCGTTCATTTTCGTTTCTGAAGAAATTGTGGAAAATGACTCGTTCCGTTCATTTTCGTTTCTGAAGAAATTGTGGAAAATGACTCGTTTCGTTCATTTTCGTTTCTGAAGAAATTGTGGAAAATGACTCATTCCGTTCATTTTCGTTTCTAAAGAAATTGTGGAAAATGACTCATTCCGTTCATTTTCGTTTCTGAAGAAATTGTGGAAAATGACTCATTCCGTTCATTTTCGTTTTTGAAGAAATTGAGGAAAATGACTCATTCCGTTCATTTTCGTTTCTGAAGAAATTGTGGAAAATGACTCATTCCGTTCATTTTCGTTTCTGAAGAAATTGTGGAAAATGACTCATTCCGTTCATTTTCGTTTCTGATGAAATTGTGGAAAATGACTCATTCCGTTCATTTTCGTTTCTGAAGAAATTGTGGAAAATGACTCATTCCGTTCATTTTCGTTTCTGAAGAAATTGTGGAAAATGACTCATTCCGTTCATTTTCGTTACTGAAGAAATTATGGAAAATGACTCATTTCGTTCATTTTCGTTTCTAAAGAATACCCATTAAAGAAAATGACTCATTCCGTGCATTTTCGTTTCTAAAGGATACCCATTAAAGAAAATGACTCATTCCGTTCATTTTCGTTTCTAAAGAATACCCATTAAGGAAAATGACTCATTCCGTGCATTTTCGTTTCTAAAGGATACACATTAAGGAAAATGACTCATTCTGTGCATTTTCATTTCTGAAAATTTTCCATCGAAGGGAAAATGAATATCCTTGATTCTTCCTTCATTTTTCTGAAGAGTCTCCGTTAAGGAAATGACAGGATATTGCCTTGCATATCTTTGGTGGTTATTTGACACAAAGTCACAAATAGACTCCTACGAATAAATTTCGGGACAAAATTTCCTAAAGTAGGGGAGACTGTGACACCTGTGTCACCACGACCATCAAACAAATACCAAGCCGATGAAATATTGTATTTCATACTTGGGATCGTGTATAAATATGTGTATCTTTTGCACATATCAATTCTTGTTCAATTTCAAACTCTACAATGCTTTCTTGGGAATTATACGCAAACTAGTGCGTAAACGTACTCAGTTTAATGCGACAAATACTCCGGAAGACCATCATATACTTAACATACCTTAAATAACCTTTACATAACTTAGAAATAAGTTTTGAAGGCTTTGGTATGGCAAAAACAAGTTAATTCGCTTACAGGGACTAAACTTGACAAACTGCGAAAGTATGCCAATTTGAACTGTAACGAACATTCCGGAACATGTCCATAAGTTAAACATACCATAAATATCCTTTACATAGCTTAGAAATAGGCTTTGAAGGGTTGGGTATGCTAAAACAAACTTTTGGATCATTCAGGGACTAAAAGTGTCAAAAAGTGCATAAGTTTGCACTTTCGCGCATAACTTACGTTCTGAATACATCCGGACATCCAAAAATTTATGTAAGCATCCTTATATTATGCCTTAGTGTTTGGCCAGAGAAAAATCCATTTGTCGCGTCATTTGGATCGTTTTTCGCGCTTATGCGCATTCCGTCGTAATTAACCGAACATCGCATTCGTACGGCCAAACGAACCAACACCCGACATATTTTCGAGCATGTTTCATGTCCACAATGTTTAGGCATCATTTTAGGCCCTTAAAGTTGGCTTTACGGGCCTTAGAAGTGTCGGAAATGGCTTAAACATGCAACAGGGACCAAAACTGCCATTTCTGAAAAATTGTGCAGATCAGGCATGCCCAGGCGGCCCGCCTGAGTTTTGTGCATATCCTGACGCGGGCCGCATGGCCCCTGCAGATGCAGAAACTTGTTTTCTTGGCTGAACTTGGCCTTTCAAACACTCCAAAGGGCAATGCCCTTTCACAATCTCAGGAGCTAAGGGTCATTATGAGCCACCACAACTTTGCGACAAGTGTACGGCTTCGATCGTGACACGATATTACAGAAACGATCCTAACGGTCTTGCTTTTCCTATAAATACCCCCCCTCCTTTTGCTAAAAACCCACAAAATCTGATCTAAAGCTCTAAGTTTTGGCCTTTGCTTCATACCTGAGCTCCTGGATCGAGATTAGCTTTCGGGGACCCTTCGTAAGTGTTCTTTCGTCCTTTTATTCGCTTTTCGAGTCTGAAAGTCAACATTTTGTTTGACTTTCTGCGTTGACCAGCCTATGGTCAACACGAAGTTCAATAGAACTTCATAACGTGAGCGTGATCACGATTGTTATAGTCCGTAGTGACTATACCTACTGATTACCACGTTATCTAGGCTCAGTGACGAGTTGTAGTTTCGGCCAAAATGCGCATTCTTGTGTATTTTGTAACCAAACTACTCGTGAGCATCAAAGCCGTTTGTTTTGATGCCAAACTTGTTTTCTAAACTTAGTTAAGCATGTTCTAACATGCTTAGCTCGTCACTTTTAGTTTAGTGCTTATTTAGGGTCGTAAGGTAAGCGATCTATACCATCGCTTATACTTTCGAACCCGGCCCATTTTGTCGATCATTAGGATCCGACCAAACACATTAGGTGACCATAGCTGTAACCTTCTGAGGTTATACCTTGTGGTCACGATGTTAGGCGTCCCAAACGCGTTATACGCGAACGACGCGTTAAGGTAGCATAAGCTACCTAAACGGGTCGTAATGGGTCGCAAGCACTTAGGTTAGGTTTCATTTTAGTATGTAGGCTTTGTTAAACCATAGTTCACGAGTCTCCATGCTCGTTTGGTTTACGAACCCGCGTACTATCTGATCTTCCGATTTAGGTCCGGTATATTAACATAGCTACCTATTAGGTGCCGTTTGATATTCCGTGATCTCTAGCATTGTGTGATTATTACACAAGAACTTCAAAGCAATCTCAGGTGAGTACATTGAACCCCTCTTTTACTGTTTTCCAAACTGTTTTGGGGTGAAACACATGTGCCTACTTGTTACTTTCATGCTTTCCATGTTTTCACATCATATACTTGCTATATTCGTTAATACATTATAGTACATGATTTCATTACATTTCATGCTAGGTATGCCCATTGTATGCGTACTTAGTACATTGCTTTACATTACGTTTTATGCTATGTATGCCCATTGTGTGCGTAGTTAGTACATTGTTTCACATTACATTTCATGCTATTTATGCCCATTGTGTGCATACTTAGTACATCACTTTAAAATACATTTCATGCTACGTACGCCCATTGTGTGCATACGTAGTAAATTATTCTACATTGCATTTCTGTTGCATATGCTCATCCAACATATGAACACATTATACTACATTTTGAACCGTTGTAACCATTTGACTATGTGAACCGTCTAAACCCTTTGATGATATGAACCGTTCGTAACCATTGAACCGTGTGAACCAGTTGAATCTGTTGACATGATTTACATTTGACAATAGACATTCGACTATACATGAACATTTCTACAATTGTTAAACACTTCATCTTGATGGTTTGGTTTGAGCAAGTGATCTAAGTAACGAGGCATGTGTAATATGATACAAGCATGGTGGATACGCCGCTGGTACTTCCTATATATAAGTGTTTGTATGGTATTACATATCGTAGCGTTACTTGAATCATTTCAATTTGAGACATATAACATTTTATACAAATAACACACTTTTCACGAGACATTGATTTACAAACGACTTATCTTATACAAACTCATTTTACTTGGTTATCCATTTAACCACCCAGTGTTCTCTTATTTTTACATATCATCTGATCCTACCGTTTTTTTTAAATGATTTACAAGACAAAGCAAAATACAAGGTTCATGACCAAACATTTTCTCAAAACATAACTCATGAATTCCGTTTTCACAAAACCAATGTATCTCACAGGCATTTTTATGCTGACGTACCTATTTTCACATGTGTTTTCAGGAGATGATGCATAGGACTTATCAAGACATACTTAGGCGGACCTGTGCCTTAGTGACTTAAAACGAGACAAGAACTAGTTAATTGATGTTATGTACTCTTTGGTTCTTGTTTAAACAATGTATACTTTCATTTTTTATTAATAAAACAAAACTTCATTTGCCACAGATTTGAAACAATAAATTCTGTTACAACACTCCCCGATGTTTCCGCCACGATTTGTATGTTCCTCGTGGTCGGGGTGTGACATACAAGGATTAATGTCCACACAGGGACTGAAAGGCAAGTCCACGCAGGGACTATACACAATAAATGTCCACACAGGGACTTGATTAAAATAGGAAATACAATAGTACATATAGAGACTAATGATCTCGCTTCTTCTTCCCTTTTAACAAGTTTGCTAGGCCTTTGAGGAATCCACGATTGTTCTTACGTTCTTGCTCAAAGTCTCGTTCTACCCTGTTTAAACGGTGGAGGATTTCTTCCTGCTCCGGTGGGGAAAAACGTGGTTGCTGCGACGGTTGCTGAACCGGAGGTCTAGCAGGAGCTGGATATCCATGAGCTGCGTATCCCAATCCCCAAGGATTTCCATAAGGTCCTTCGGGATGGAGGGCGTTGTAATTGGCCGCTACCAAGTATGGGTCGGCATCCGCATAATTATAGTGAGTGTGAGTCGGCAACTCAAACGGGTTATACGCTGTGGAACCGGCGTATGTAGGTATTGGGTTATCATAGCCGAATGGTGGCGGAGGTGGTGCAACTGGTGCAGAATTCACCTCTGCAGGGTGGTTCGAAGGTTCACCCATTTGTGGGTCTTCAGGCAATGCCACTTGAATGGCGAGGGGTGCTAAAGTGAAAATCCCCTCCTCTTGTGGACATCCGCGCGCCTGATCTCCTACGCCTTGGCGGATCTGGAGGTGCTTGATGAACTGGTGGCGGTGGAGGCGGTGGCGTGACTGCCACGAAACGCGAATCCTCGAAAGGATCCTGTTGTTGCTGCTGTTGCTTCTGGTGAGGTGAAGAATGGTGAGAGGGTGTAAAGTACCACTCACACTGGTTGAACCTTGCTTGGAAACTGTCTGGACCCTGATAGGGTGTTCCATGGAAGGATGACCCATCAGAGATCTCGATAGGATGGTTGGGGGTACCTCTTGCATGCTCGACGGGATCCGTGTCCTCGTCCATATCCATCGCGTTGTCTTCGGAAAAGTGATCTTCTGGTCCTAAAGGGTTATAACCTATTGGTTCCTGGACAAAGTTCGTCGGGTTGAATCGACCCTGAAAGATAGGAGTAGGGTCGCCAAAAGAACGGTGTGAAGCGGAACGCTGGAGAGGTATAAATGAAGGTTGAGGGTTATCGGGTTCATTTTCTGAGTTCAGCCCAAAAGAGTGACGGTATGAAGGTGTCGAACTGTGTGAGGTAGACCGTCTAGCGTGCTTAAAGAGGTTCCTCCTTCGTCTCTGAGGTTCTTCACTCCTTGTACTGGAAGGAGCTCGCATGTGTGAAGGTCCGGCCTCGTGATCATTGTGGGTAGTGATCGGCCCTTTGCCTCTTCCTCCTCTTTTAATTGCTGGTGGCATATTTCCCGCTTTCACAGTTTTAAATCAACAATATACAATAAAGGACAACTAAAGAAACAATTCGAGATTGTCCTAAGTTCTTGTCTAGACTCGATTATGTGCAATTGTGTCATTGAGATTAAACATAAAAGACTGGTGTTTAATTCACTCAACGATGGCTCTGATACCAACCTGTCACACCCCGATTTCCACACGTTTCACCGGTGGGCCCGGTGGGGGATTACCGTGACGTAGTTGGCAACAATATAGTCAAACCACACAATATTTAAATGCACAGCGGAAGCATAAAGATAGATATATTTCAACCATCGAATGTAATATCCAAGTATCACAAGTAGTCGAAACAATCCACAGGGGATCAAAATAAAATAAAAAATAATGTTCAACAGATAGTGGCATCCCAAGATTGCGAGACTCTAACGATGCTAAGGAGTGGCCAGCCTATTTCGTGTAGAACCTACATTTAATCTTTTTGGGGAAAATACGTCAGTTTACACTGGTAAATACATTCAACCGACACTTTTGTAAAAGGTTTAATAGAATTGATTTGAATGCACAAGGCACAAACTCTTTATAACTTGGGATAATTAATCAAATTTAATCTTGTAAAAGAATTACATGTTCACTATGCGTTCAGTCGCCCGGGTCGTGCCGGGTTTAAAGTTAATTGACACACCACATAGCATAAAACCGTGGCGGGAAAACCAATGGTTATACCTTTATAAATATGAACACATTGTCGGGTGTACGCCTACACCCGCGTGTCAAGGTCGTGGCCATTTCGTAAAATGATGCCAAGGATATCCGGGACATGGTCATTAAACTCCCAAAGGCGTAAAGCCAACAAAACCAAATTTTTAAACGGGTCACATTGATAATACCCAACTACTAATGAGTTAGGGTCAATTGCCCGACCATGCGGTATTTTATATACCGTACCCCAAGCCCGTATAAGGGGAAATAAGTTAAAAGTATTTACCTGAGCAAGTAATAACCACAACAAGCAAATGCAAGTATCTTTTACTGGTCTCCTATTCTGGAACGAAGGTTTATAATAACCTATTAGAATCCTAACGGGTCTTTAATTTAGCCTTAGCTTAGACCGGTCAGTTTCAAAGGATAAATACGGTTTAATCGCATGAAAGGAGAAAACCGGGAATGGAATGTGGTTTGGACCCAACAATTTCGGAGACTTGTTTATTATGGGTAGACTAAACACATTCTGGATTTTGAAGTAAAAACGATAAGGTTTGACCCATTTCGGCTAATTTATGTAAACTAGTTACATAAACCGAACCGGACGCGTAAAAGGCGTAACGGGTAACTGTAAGTTTCCTACACAGGTTTCCTAAGTTAATATGCTCTAAAAAGGTTGTGGTATCACTAGGATACCTTCCATTATGCCCATAACGAGTTAAATCCCAATATACGCCCCGGTGGGGTATTTCGGTCATTTTAAAGGTTATAAAAGAGATTTCTGAGTTCTACAGGAAATCTGAGTTTTCTGAACAGGTTATAAAGTTTAAAATACTTCATTTATTATATGAAATCAGTAGCAATTGGATTCGGGTCAAAATACCATGTAAAACTCAATTTATGTCCGAAAAGGGCATTTTAGGTATTTACCGAATCATGGTCATAACCGCAGGTTATGAGCAGGTTAAAAATAATTAAAAATCTTTAAAAATTGCAAAATATTATTTTACATTAGTGTGTAAAAGGTTTGGTGTCGAAATTTGGGTTTAGATAGGCTTTATGCTAATTGCGCCGCTTTAATTACTAAAGTTTCCTTAATTGCGCTATTTAGCATAACTCCTAATCTAGACCTCGGATTGATATGAAATTTTAGGGACATGCTTAGAAATCAGTAACTAAGGTTATTATCCTTTCACATGTCCAAAATTCTCGTTTTAAAGCCAAAAGGGCGTTATGGTCAACATTTGAGCATATAACGGAAATGTGTAAACGACTCGGACAAACAACGAACCGGTCACAGAGGGTTATACCATCATGTAACCTGGTCCTAAGAGAGTCCTAAGGCATATCTAAATCATACCATACCGGGTCAGAACTGAAGTCAAAGCAAAAGTCAAAGTTTTGCGACTTTCGGTTTCGAACCGGGTCAAAACAGTAAATGGTCGGATCAAACAAGCTTAGACCAGTTATAATACTTATTATCATGTTATATGAGTGGTAAAACAGGTTATACGCCATCTATATTGTTAGTTATGCATTAAATCGCAAATTACCATTCTGTTGACTTTTTCTAAGCAACTTTGACCCGACATTTGGACTAGTTAGAGTGGGAATCAGAGGGTGCCCTTTTAAGGGTTTAATGCCTACATAATTACCAACATATAACTACTCTTGATTTGACTAATCACTGGACCATTTGTGATTTATGGTTAAGTCAATCGTTAATTACGACGGATTGACTTTTAAGCTATATCTAAGCAAAAACTTAACTAAGAAGGGTGGAGCACACTTACAAGAGTCCTATGCACGACCAGGGATGAGTAGTGAAGACACTTGAGCTCCAGAGATGATCAGAATTGTTGAAATGAGGTGTGGTTACAATGTTGCATCTCATGGCCTTTATATAGTAAACCAATCACCTTAGATCATTGACAACTAAGTCTACAAGTGTTCTTAGATCATCAACATGTGTCCCTGAGTGCTAGGGGTCGTTTAGGGGGCGCCCATGCTCATAATAATGGTTCCTAAGTCGGTTAAAACACTCAACAGTGCTTCTGTCCGAAATCTTTGCATCTAGTAGGCTGACGCGGCCCGCGTAAATGATACTTCAACTCTTACGCGGCCCGCCAGAATCCTTCTGACAGAGCCCATATCTTTACTGCTATCGCGGCATGCGTAAGCCCCTTTGCAACTTTTACGCGGCCCGCCTGAAACCTGTTTGCAAGATTTTCAAATCTTTTTCATAATTGCAGTTGGCCTTTGGCGTTTTGAAGGGATAACTTTGCACTTTGGGCCTCTTTTATTTACGTATAAGGGCCTTGTGACTTTTACCCGCGCCGTTAAGTCCTCGGTTAGTTTATTACTACCCGAAAAGTCCTAACTTTCAATGTTGACGCTTTTAACCCCTTATGTACGAATTTGATCATAACTTTCTCATTTTAAAACAGAACCTTGCGAAATTTATATTGTATATTCTAGTGAGCGTAATTTACTGTTACAACGTCTCGGGTTTGTTAAAGGGTCACTCAGAGGTAAAACATAAACTTGTTGACACATTTAACCCCTATAGTTTGTAATCTCTCACTTTCTTCCACATTTTGTTCCGTATGATCCATGATTCATTCGTTTGAAGGTACGAGCATCATTTAGGGTTACTGTAAAGTATATTTATCCCACGTTGACATTTTGAACCCTCGAATTCACACACTTTCTATGTTTGTCAACTTTAGTCCTTATTTAGTATTTATTACCACGTGTAAACTTATGACACGTGTCAATACTTTATTGGACGCCAAATTTCGAGGTGTTACACTAGAGATGCCGCTAGAGATGCCCTGAAACAAAGAAGGGATGATTTCAAATTTCTATCCGAGCGCATTGATCACATAGAGGGTGACGAGTTGCAACTAGTCTCGGAGATGAGAGAAGAGATAAAAAACAAATATAAACGTTAGTAATTTTTTCACGTAATTTTATTTATTTAAAAATATTAAAAAAAATTAAATTTGTTGTTTTAAAAAATATTCAAATAGCCCAGCGGGTCAGCCCACCAAACCCACGCCCCAAACCCCCGCCCCACCATACCGTGTTGAATGTGAGTCAGCCCATGTCTACTGATGTGCACAAAATGCAACATATAAATTACATCAATTGAGGCTTAAAACTAATCCTTTTTTAGTACTAATGTTGGAAAAAGTGTGCTTTTGTCATCCTTTTGTATTTTCAGGATTAAATGAGCTCAAAATAACGAAAGAAGCAAAAAGACATCAAAATCTAACATAAATACAAGAAAAGGAACAAAAGTGACAAGCCCGACCTCCCCGACAGCATCCTCCCAAGCAAAACAGAGAAGATAGAACACTGAACACGCCCTGTGCTCAGCGAGCACGGGGCCGTGCCCAAGAAGCAGCAGAAAAGACAAACATATAGAAGCTTCTACTGCCCACCACGGGGCCGTGCCCAGCGGACACGGGGGCATGGTCAACTTGCTGCAGGCGCATTTATTGTAATTGCGAATTACAATTAATGAAGAGAGAGAGTGTCAGATGGACACGGATGTGACAACCCGTAACTTCAGGTTAATACTTTAACTTAACACAATTATGTTAGTCTCACAATCTTTAGCATTGCATGGAACTATGTACTACTTTATGCATTATTTGACTTACATGAGAACTTTGTGCCTTGATTGTAAATATTATTGTGGTGTGTGTGTTTTATGTAAAAGATGATACTTAGGGGTGAGTAGAGTAGTTAGTGAAATCTTAATAACTCTTAACTCCAACCTCTCTCACAAATCATCTCACAAATCATCATACGTACTTTCAATATTCCTCTACAATCCTCTCCTACAATCATCTTCTTCATCATTCTTGGTGGCACAAGCTCTCAATCATCACTTTTGATCTCTCTCTTCATCTAGAATCAATCTAATGTAAATGTTTAATGATTATTTGTTGTTAATCATTGGTTATTTGATTCTTGCAAACCCTAGTTCTCCAAATAATGGTTCTGTGTTTATTGATCAATTCTGATTATTGTGAAATGGTTTATGATTAGTTGTGTAATCACTTGCCTGACACTAAGATGCCTGATATGATAGAGATGTTTGATTGTTGATTAGATTACTGCATTGAGAATGTATGAAAATTAGGGTTTGTGATCGTAAACGTAACTGTTCCATTGAAAAACTGTAAGTTTTGGAAATCACGTATGTTGTTAACTCGGAGTTATGGGTAAGTTTCTTCTTGACGACTTTTGTGTTGGGGACGTGCATTTGTGCTGGGGCAGGGTGATGCCAGGAATGATCCCAACGTAGTTATGGGTAAGTTTCTTCTTGACGACTTTTATGTTACGGTGTTGTTTGATTCGGGTGCGGATACAAGTTATATGTCTCTAAAAGTTAGTCAAATGTTAAAACGTGCACCAACTCCCTTAAACACCAAACATGTCGTAGAGTTAGCTAACGGTAAAAGTCTAGAGGCCACACACATAGTTCAGGGTTGTAATCTTATCCTCGTTGGTCAGACTTTCTTCATCGACCTCATTCCTATAGTTCTGGGTAGTTTCGACATCGTCATTGGTATGGACTGGTTATCCAAACAGCAAGCAGAGATCCTATGTAAGGAGAAGATCATTCGTATTCCCCGACATGGTAAAGAACCTCTCGAAGTTCAAGGCGATAAGAGTGGTGTCGTGGTTGGCATCATCTCCTTCCTGAAGGCTCAGAAATGTTTACGAAAGGGTCATACTGCCATTTTGGCACTAGTTATTGATGCATCAACGAAAGAGAAAAGAATAGAGGATATCCCAGTTGTACGCGATTTTCCTCAAGTGTTTCCTGAAGATTTACCTGGGCTACTGCCTCACCGCCAGGTCGAATTCCAGATTGAACTAGCTCCTGGAGCAGCACCTATAGCTCGCGCACCGTATCGCTTAGCTCCATCAGAATTGGAAGAACTATCGATGCAGCTACAAGAACTCTTGGATAAGGGATTTATCCGACCTAGTTCTTCGCCTTGGGGAGCTCTAGTATTGTTTGTGAAGAAGAAAGACGGTACATTCAGGATGTGCATAGATTACCGTGAACTGAACAAGGTGACAGTGAAGAATCGCTATCATCTTCCACGAATTGATGACTTATTCGACCAGTTGCAAGGGTCGAGCTACTATTCCAAGATAGACCTGAGGTCAGGTTACCATCAGCTGAGAGTCCGGGATGAGGACGTCTCTAAGACAGCATTCAGAACTCGCTACGGCCACTACGAGTTTTTAGTCATGCCGATCGGGCTAACGAACGCACCTGCAGTTTTCATGGATCTAATGAACAGAGCGTGCAAGCCTTACTTAGACAAATTTGTGATTGTTTTCATCGACGACATCATGATCTACTCCAACAGTCAGGAGGAACACAAGCAGCATCTACGGCTTATCTTGGAACTTCTTCGAAAGGAACAATTGTACGCCAAGTTTTCAAAATGCGACTTTTGGCTTCGTGAAGTCCACTTTCTAGGCCATGTGGTAAACAAGGATGGGATTCATGTTGATCCATCCAAGGTAGATTCGATCAGGAACTGGCCTGCACCGCGTACACCAACAGAAATACGCCAATTCTTGGGTTTGGCGGGTTATTACAGACTGTTTATCAAGGATTTCTCAAAGATCGTGCAGCCGCTTACATTACTGACACAGAAAGGTGTTACCTATCGTTGGGGTAATACACAAGAAACGGCTTTTCAATACCTAAAGGATAGGCTCTGCAGCGCACCTATTCTCTCATTGCCAGAGGGCACGGATGATTTTGTGGTCTATTGCGACGCGTCGATTCAGGGTCTTGGTTGCGTATTGATGCAAAGGGATAAAGTCATTGCCTATGCTTCACGGCAACTTAAAGTTCATGAACGGAACTACACGACGCACGATTTAGAGCTGGGAGCTGTTGTTTTCACGCTCAAGATATGGCGACACTACCTGTACGGTACCAAATGCGCCATCTACACCGATCACAGGAGTCTCGAGCATATCTTCAAGCAGAAGGAATTGAACATGCATCAACGTCGATGGGTGGAGCTACTTAACGATTACGAATGCGCCATCAAGTACCATCCAGGCAAAGCCAACGTTGTGGCTGACGCTCTCAGTCGAAAGGACACTCTACCTAGACGCGTGCGAGCACTACAGCTCACTATTCAGTCTGGTCTTCCTGCCCAGATATGAGATGCACAGGTAGAAGCATTGAAACCAGAAAACGTCAGGGTTGAAGCCCTACGCGGCTCAAGGCAACGATTAGAACAGAAGGAAGACGGCGCCTACTACGTAACGGGGCGTATTTGGGTCCCACTATATGGCGGTTTACGAGAGCTTGTGATGGATGAAGCACACAAGTCTCGCTACTCGGTACATCCAGGTTCGGATAAGATGTACCACGATCTTAAAACTACGTATTGGTGGCCAAGCATGAAAGCCCTCATCGCAACGTACGTTGGCAAATGTTTGACTTGTGCGAGAGTCAAGGCGGAATATCAGAAACCATCAGGCCTACTTCAGCAACCAAAGATACCACAGTGGAAATGGGAAGAAATTTCCATGGATTTTGTTACTAGCCTACCTAGATCCCAGCGTGGGAATGATACTATTTGGGTGATCCGTGGATCGACTCACGAAGTCTGCACACTTCCTGGCTATTAAGGAAACGGATAAGTTCTCCACTCTCGCAGACGTATATCTTAAGGAAATTGTTTCAAGGCACGGAGTGCCAACCTCTATTATTTCGGATCGTGATGCACGATTCACTTCAGAACTGTGGCAAGCGATGCACAAATCTTTTGGCTCTCGTTTAGACATGAGCACAGTATATCACCCTCAGACGGATGGGCAGTCTGAGCGCACTATTCAAACTTTGGAAGACATGTTATGTGCATGTGTTATCGACTTCGGCAACAGCTGGGAAAAGCATCTCTCGTTAGTGGAGTTCTCGTACAATAACAGTTATCATACCAGCATTCAAGCCGCTCCATTCGAGGCATTGTATGGACGTAAATGCCGGTCACCTCTCTGTTGGGCAGAGGTGGGGGATAGTCAAATCACAGGTCCAGAAATGGTAGTTGATGCTACTGAATGAATTGCACAGATACGACAACGCATGGCGGCGGCTCGTGACCGTCAGAAAAGTTACGCTGATAAGCGTAGGAAACCACTCGAGTTCCAAGTTGGGGATCGAGTGCTACTCAAAGTCTCACCCTGGAAGGGTGTGGTTCGTTTTGGTAAACGAGGCAAACTCAATCCGCGGTTTGTTGGACCGTTCGAAATCACTGAAAGAATAGGCAAAGTAGCCTACAGACTAAACCTACCAGCAGAACTCGGTGCAGTTCATAACGTTTTTCACGTGTCGAATCTGAAGAAGTGTCTGTCAGATGAGACCCTCATAGTTCCTCTGAAGGAACTCACTATCGACGAACAGTTGCATTTCGTCGAGGAACCAGTAGAAATCACAGACCGGGATGTTAAGGTCCTCAAGAACACCAGAATACCTCTTGTTCGAGTTCGTTGGAACTCCCGTCGTGGCCCAGAGTTCACCTGGGAACGAGAAGACCAAATGAAACTCAGGTATCCCCAGTTATTCGAAAACCGTGCAACCACTACTGAGGCTGAAGCTACTACAGAATTTCGGGACGAAATTCCAAATCAACGGTGGGGATGATGTGACACCCCAGGACACCAGTAAACGATACAACTCAACTAGCTTCCTTAGTAACCGCATGCTAAATTTCGGGACGAAATTTCTTTCAAGTTGGGGATAATGTGACAACCCGTAACTTCAGGTTAATACTTTAACTTAACTCAATTAAGTTAGTCTCACAATCTTTAGCATTGCATGGAACTATGTACTACTTTATGCATTATTTGACTTACATGAGAACTTTGTGCCTTGATTGTAAATATTATTGTGGTGTGTGTGTTTTATGTAAAAGATGATACTTAGGGGTGAGTAGAGTAGTTAGTGAAATCTTAATAACTCTTAACCCTAACCTCTCTCACAAATCATCTCACAAATCATCATACGTACTTTCAATATTCCTCTACAATCCTCTCCTACAATCATCTTCTTCATCATTCTTGGTAGCACAAGCTCTCAATCATCACTTTTGATCTCTCTCTTCATCTAGAATCAATCTAAGGTAAATGTTTAATGATTATTTGTTGTTAATCATTGGTTATTTGATTCTTGCAAACCCTAGTTCTCCAAATAATGGTTCTGTGTTTATTGATCAATTCTCATTATTGTGAAATGGTTTATGATTAGTTGTGTAATCACTTGCCTGACACTAAGATGCCTGATATGATAGAGATGTTTGATTGTTGGTTAGATTACTGCATTGAGAATGTATGAAAATTAGGGTTTGTGATCGTAAACGTAACTGTTCCATTGAAAAACTGTAAGTTTTGGAAATCACGTATGTTGTTAACTCGGAGTTAAGTGTCAGGGTTTTGTGAAGTCACAAAGTCCGAGCTTTGATTGAATGCTAGATCTGAGTTTTGTAAATGATGAATGATCTGAGTTTTGTAGATGAACATGGTCCGAATTTCATATGTGAAACATGGTCCGAATTTCTCTATGAAATGCTTGGTCCGAATTTTTGATCAGGGTGTATGGTCCGAACTTTGGTTAAGGGGTTGGGTCCGAATTTTGTGATACACACACAAGGTCCGACTTTTGTATATAGAACACAAGGTCCGACTTTTATGTAGCTTGTATGGTCCGACTTTTGTAATGTTGTATGGTCCGACTTTTGTGATATGTGTATGGTCTGAACTATACAAGTGAAATATGGTCCGAGTATTTGTTGTGCCATATAGTCCGAATTTTAGTAATGATACATGATCCGAGTTTCTGTTAATTCTTGAATGGTTCGAGTTGTTGATGCTTGTAAGGTCCGAGTTGTTGATTTCCTGTAATAAGGTGAAACGTAACACTTATGAACTAGAATTTTTGCATGACTAATAAGACCCGATGATATGGTAAAGCCTGATATAGTTGATTTAATCTGATTTCTCGGATTGTGAATATTCAATGTTAAACAGAGCATGTTATCAGTTGTATAGCGTATTCATTGGATTAAATGGAACTTGTATAGCCGATAAATGCAACGTGTTGGTTGTTACTTGCATGTACGTGATGATCTTGACTGTTAGGTGAACCTTGTGAATGTAAACTAATTGCGAATACGTGCATAACATTAGGACTCGACTGATTATTTGTGAGCATATACCTAGCATACCGAGCAAACCAAGGTGAGTTCACACTCTTACCAAGGCATGGGATTCCCAGTGGGTAGGGAATGGGATTGAAGAAAATGGATTGATGAATTATTTGGATTACACTGTTACTAGACTATCTACCATCGTCCTCGGTTGCGAAGGACCCTTACGTAAAACCTACGTAATACTTATGCATAGTACTGTCCTCAGGGTTCGAGGGACACTTACGTAAAACCTACGTAAACTCATACATACTACTGTCCTAGGGTTATGAAGGACACTTACGTAAAACCTACGTAAACCCCCGCGTACCACTGTCCTCGGGATAAGAAGGACACTTACGTAAAACCTACGTAAACCTCGTACGTACTACTGTTCTCGGGTTAAGATGAACACTTATGGTTACCTCTAGTCTAGTACATACACACATGGGAAGCCCCCACTAAATGAACATACAGTTGACTTAGTTAATACCGCATGATGATGCAACGAACTTACTATTGCAAACATACTTACTGTGAACTCGCTCAACTAGTTGTTGACTTTCTGTTACATGCCTTGCAGGACCATAGGTACTCATGGAGCTTGCACGGGAGGCGCGGTCGTTGTGGGCACGGATTGTGGATGTTTTGATGAAAACATTACGACTCTTTAAACTTAACACTTGTGTTGGATTTTCATACTATGCTTCCGCTACTTATACTATGTTTTGAAATGAACACCAATTGTATTGTGATGAATTACATTTACACTTAATTATTATTACATGTTCAATATGATTGGTGGCTTGATCCTGGTCATGTCACGCTCCCAAGCGGTGGTACTCCACGTGTGGATTTTTGGGGGTGTGACAACGGAGCCGTGCCCAACGGGCACGGGGCCGTGCCCGAGCTTCTGTTCAGCCTATAAATAGGAGTGTTTGGAGCTCTTGCAACTCATCCCTTGGTACACCACCTCTCTCACACTTCACCCACCACCCACCACCACCATAACACCATCATCCACCACCATCATCCATTGTCCATCATAGAGTGAGTGAGTCGTCTCAGGATCCAAGATTGATCGTAAGAGCTCTTGACAATCAAAGGCCATGTTTGCCTAAGTCTCTTACATCACTTGGTGAAGACAAGTGTTTAGTGTAACACTTTTTATTTTTAATCTTTTGCACTTTTTATTTGGTTTTGTATTAATGACTTTAATTACTAGTTTCTTATGTTGAAGGTTGTGACAACTCGTATTTAACCGTTTCTTGTATTACGTGTTAACTGTATGAACTATTGGTGATTTCGTGATAATGTTACATGTTACGTGAATGTTTTGCATTATGTGTTTATATCACACGAACCGCACAACTCCCACTTGATTCCATTAACCCTTTCGGCCCTACACGACTCGAGACCTCAAGGACGGCCCATTGAGGGTTTCGGCTCACTACACTTGGACTCGGCCTGCTCCCTTTAGCTCGGTTATATGTTTATACTTACACACACTATTAGGGTTTCTACTTCTCACAACTTCGCAACCAAGAACACACACAAACACTCAACTCTCTCGACCGACTCGGAACCAAGGCAGCCGAATAAACCTTCTCATCCTTACTGTTGGATTCGGATCACCCTTTATCTTTCGGTTAGTAGTTTGTTAACCTGTTAATACTTGATACCGAATATTGTAGTTGTAATATTGATTGATGATATTTTTATTTTTACTTGATTCGTATGTTGTATGAATACGTGATGTCCGGATGGAAGGTTACTGTTTTGCCATTGTTCTTGTTATTAATCAGTTCGTATATATGATTGTAACCGGCTGTGATGTTTATCAGTGGTGATTATGATTTAGGTTGCATGTTAGTCCATAAATTGATCAATCACATGAAACCGATGATAGGGTCTACATGTTGGTAAACAATTGTTCTTGATGATGATTATGAACATGCTTGAATATGGATTAATTGTTGATTTGATCTGTTTGCGAAACTGCCTAATCTGTTTGCTGATATTACGGAACTGATTGAGCTGATAATAAGGAAACTGTTACAAGCTGCTAGTCTCGACACGGGTTGTGAGTCGAGAACCCTTAGTCTCGACTCGAGACCACCTTACCAACACAAGCAGCACAAACCGAGACCACGGTTGCGGGTCCGGTTGCGACTCGAGACCGTGTAGTCTCGACTTGACCATGACCACTCGAGACCTCCTTGTTGCGACTCGAGACCTCGAAACCAGTACAACTCGAGACCGACTAGTCTCGACTCGAGACCAGCTACACATGCACACTGTTGGACCTTTCACTGTTACGAGCCCAATTGATTTGGGCCGGATACTTGGACTTGTTTACGTGTCTGCTATTGGACTGCTATGAAGTACTTGTGCATGCCATGATTTTACTTGTGTACAATACGTGTAGAACCTGACTTGTATGATAACCATGCTAGGACGTGGTTGATCACCCTATAGCTTACTCGAACTTTCTGTGTATCTGCCGAGCAAACCAAGGTGAGTTCACACAGCCAAGGCATGGGTTCCCGGGTGGGAATGGGATTGGATGACTTATTGTATATACTCGGATGATAGAACCTAACGACAAGATACGACTAGACTAGTAACACTTATTGAACTGATCTTCGCACACCTGCCAAGGGTTGGCCACGATATTATGACTGACTTCGCACACCTGCCTTAGGAAGGCCGCGAACTAAATTTACTAATCTTCGCACACCAGCCTGGGGGGCCGCGATACGAATAAACCTAGTCTAGAATATTTGGGAAGAACATCCCCTAATAGCTTCGCACACCTGCCTGGGAGGCCGCGATGGAAACTAATACGATATGTGACATAACGAACGAACATACTACTACTCACACTATACTATTACTGAACTGTTAACTGTGAACTCGCTCAACTAGTTGTTGACTCTCTGCTGCATGCCTTGAAGGACCTTAGGTACTTATGGAGCTTGCACAGGGAGGAGTAGGTCGTTGTGGGCATGGAACGTGAATGTTTATTAAACGCTTATGGCATTTCATACATTATTACTTTCGTTGGGTTTTACTTACATGCTTCCGCTACTTAAACAAAGTTTGGTTTGAACATCAATCGTATTGAATTGGGTTTTATGCATTACTTTAACTGCTATACACAATGTTCGATATGATTGATGGCTTGATCCTGGTCACGTTACGCCTCCAAGCGGTGGTACTCCGCGTGTGGATTTTTGGGGGTGTGACAGATTGGTATCAGAGCCATTGGTTATAGAGAACTAGGTTTTAATATGGGAAAACGTTTTTATTAAAACCAGACTATAACCAGAACAGTGCTCTCAACGATCCACAACGACGCTTCGCTCCACGTGCAAGACTCGACATCCTAGGTAATATGGTTTATGTTTATTACCTACTTGCTAGAATTTCGTAGAACTTTGCTCGTAGTATGCCTAGATACACATGACCCTATTACATGAGAATACCTATGTGCTTACACTCTTCTGTCATCGCACTTTACGCGAACCTCTCTCTTACCGATGTTATCTTTGCTATGAAGATCATGTCTGGACGAATTAACATGACTCAAGCCCAGTTGACGGCTCTCATTAACGAACAAGTTGCTGCGGCACTTGCAGCCGCACAAGCAGGAGGTATATCCTGTAGTCATAGCACACACTAGGATCATTAGATCCTACACTCCTAAACCAACTCTCGTGTTTAACTTTGCCCTATTCGTACACAATAGGTCAACACGCACAGCAACCTGTTTGCACTTTCAAGAACTTCATGGACTGTCGTCCAAGCACATTCAGTGGCACGGAAGGAGCAGTGGGACTACTCCATTGGTTTGAGAAGCTCGAGTCAGTGTTCGAGATGTGCGAATGCCCTGAGGCTCGCAGGGTCAAGTACGCCACTGGTACGTTGGAAGGAATCGCGCTAACCTGGTGGAACGCGCAAGTTCAGATTCTAGGGTTGGCAGCTGCTAACGCCACACCTTGGAATGATTTTAAGGAACTCATCAAACGAGAATACTGCACGCGTGATGACATCCACAAGTTGGAGGATGAGTTTTACCACCTGAAAATGACGGGGTCAGAAATTGAAGCCTACATGAAACGGTCGAACGAACTGGCCATCTTGTGTCCAACCATGGGGGACCCTCCAATCAAGCGTATCGAATTGTACCTCAAGGGTCTAGCCTCAGAGATTCAGAGCCATGTTACATCGGCAAACCTCGACAACATCCAAGAGATTCAGCGTCTTGCTCATCGCCTTACGGATCAGGCGGTGGAACAGAACAAGCTGCCCAAACGCATCAGTGCTACCACTACTGCTGTCACTACTTCTGCTACTCCCAGTGACAACAAGAGAAAATGGGAGGGGGATTCCAGCAAGGGATCAGCCTCTGTTCAGTCTCAAGCACAACAGCGCAAGACAAATGACTACCAGAGTCCGAATCAGCAATCATCAGGCAGTCAGGGACAGGGTGGATATCGGGGAAATCACCCATGGTGTAGTAGGTGTAACAAACACCACAGTGGAAGATGTCGCAGGGAACGTTGTCAAAGATGCCTCAAGATGGGTCATGAGGCCAAGGATTGTAGAAGTGTGCGACCAGCAAATCAGAACCAGCAACTCCCACCGCCAGCTCCACAGAACCAGCAGCAGCAGCCACAGCGTGGAAACCGGGGATGTTTCCAGTGTGGTGCTGAAGGCCACTACAAACGTGATTGCCCTCAATTGAACTAGAACCAAAATCGCAACAACAACAATAACCAGGGCAACGGAAACAACAACAACGGGGGAAACAACAACAACGACAACGAAGCTAGGGGTCGTGCTTTCGTGCTGGGTCAGGGTGACGCAAGGAATGATCCCAATGTGGTTATGGGTAAGTTTCTTCTCGACGATATTTATGTTACTGTCTTATTTGATTCGGGTGCGGATACATGTTATATATCTGTGAAAGCCAGTAAATTGTTAAAACGTGCACCAACACCCCTAAACACCAAGCATGTAGTAGAACTAGCAAATGGTAAGAGTCTAGAAGCCATGCATGTAGTCAGGGGTTGTAATATTGTCTTAGCCGGTCAAGCTTTCTCCATCGACCTTATTCCCATAGTTTTGGGTAGTTTCGATATCGTTATAGGGATAGATTGGTTATCCCAACATCAGGCAGAAATCTTATGCAGCGAGAAGATCATTCGTATTCCCCGTTCTGGTCAAGAACCTCTCGAAGTTCAAGGCGACAAGAGTGGTGCTGTGGTTGGCATCATCTCCTTCTTGAAGGCTCAGAAGTGTTTACGGAAGGGTCACACCGCTATTTTGGCACTCGTTACTGATGCATCTGCGAAGGAAAAGAAGTTAGAGGACATTCCAGTTGTACGCGACTTCCCTCATGTGTTTCCTGAAGATTTACCTGGTTTACCGCCTCATCGTCAGGTCGAATTTCAAATCGAGCTCGCTCCAGGAGCGGCACCCATAGCTCGAGCACCGTATCGCTTAGCTTCCACTGAACTGGAAGAACTATCGAAGCAGTTACAAGAGCTCTTGGAAAAGGGCTTTATTCATCCAAGCTCATCGCCTTGGGGAGCTCCAGTACTTTTCGTGAAAAAGAAGGATGGCACTTTCAGGATGTGCATCGACTACCGCGAACTCAACAAGGTGACGATGAAGAACCGTTATCCTCTTCCGCGCATAGACGACTTATTCGACCAGTTGCAAGGGTCGTGCTACTACTCCAAGATAGACTTAAGGTCGGGTTACCATCAGCTGAGAGTCCGAGAGGAGGACGTCTCCAAGACAGCATTTAGAACTCGCTACGGTCACTACGAGTTTCTTGTCATGCCGTTCGGGTTAACGAACGCGCCTGCCGTATTTATGGATCTAATGAACAGAGTATGCAAACCGTATCTTGATAAGTTTGTGATTGTATTCATCGACGACATTCTGATCTACTCCAAGAGTCAGGAGGAACATGAGCAGCATCTGCGGCTTATCTTGGAACTCCTTCGAAAGGAACAGCTGTACGCTAAGTTTTCGAAATGTGACTTCTGGCTTCGTGAAGTCCATTTCCTAGGCCACGTGGTAAACAAGGATGGGATTCATGTTGATCCATCCAAGGTAGACTCGATCAGGAACTGGCCTGCACCGCGTACACCAACGGAAATACACCAATTCTTGGGTTTGGCGGGATACTACAGACGGTTCATCAAGGATTTCTCAAAGATTGCTCAGCCGCTTACACTACTAACACAGAAGGGTGTCACCTACCGTTGGGGTAATACTCAGGAAACTGCTTTTCAGCACTTAAAGGATAGACTTTGCAGTGCACCTATCCTCTCATTGCCAGAGGGCACAGACGACTTCGTGGTTTACTGTGATGCATCCATTCAGGGTCTTGGATGTGTATTGATGCAACGGGATAAAGTTATTGCCTACGCTTCGCGGCAACTCAAGGTTCATGAATGGAACTACACGACGCACGATTTAGAGCTGGGAGCTGTTGTTTTCGCGCTTAAGATATGGCGACACTACCTGTACGGTACCAAGTGCACTATTTACACCGATCACAGGAGTCTCGAGCATATCCTTAAGCAAAAGGATTTGAACATGCGTCAACGTCGATGGGTTGAACTACTTAACGATTACGAATGCGCCATCAAGTACCATCCAGGCAAGGCCAATGTTGTGGCTGACGCTCTCAGTCGAAAGGACACTCTACCTAGACGCGTACGAGCCTTACAGCTCACCATTCAGTCTAGTCTTCCTGCACAGATACGAGATGCTCAGGTAGAAGCATTGAAACCAGAAAACGTAAAGGCTGAAGCCCTGCGCGGCTCAAGGCAACGATTAGAACAGAAGGGAGATGGCGCCTACTACGTAACGGGGCGTATTTGGGTCCCACTTTATGGCGGTTTACGAGAGCTTGTGATGGATGAAGCACACAAGTCTCGCTACTCTATACATCTAGGTTCGGATAAAATGTACCACGACATCAGAACTACTTATTGGTGGCCTAGCATGAAGGCCCACATTGCCACTTATGTCAGCAAATGCTTAACCTGTGCAAGAGTCAAGGCAGAATATCAGAAACCAGCAGGCTTACTTCAGCAACCAAAGATACCACAGTGGAAATGGGAGGAACTTTCCATGGATTTTGTTACAGGCCTGCCTAGATCTCAGCGTGGGAACGATACTATTTGGGTGATCGTGGATCGACTCACCAAGTCTGCTCACTTCTTGGCAATCAAAGAAACAGACAAGTTCACACTTTCAGACATATACTTGAAAGAAGTAGTCTCAAGGCACGGGGTGCCCACCTCCATCATTTCGGATCGCGATGCACGATTCACATCAGAGCTATGGCAAGCAATGCACAAAGCTTTTGGCTCACAACTAGACATGAGCACAGCATATCACCCTCAGACGGATGGACAGTCTGAACGCACGATTCAAACTCTAGAAGACATGCTTCGGGCGTGTGTTATCGATTTCGGCAACGGCTGGGAAAAGCATCTCCCTTTGGTGGAGTTTTCGTATAATAACAGCTATCACACCAGCATACAAGCCGCTCCATTCGAGGCATTGTACGGGCGTAAATGCCGGTCACCTCTCTGTTGGGCAGAGGTGGGGGATAGTCAGATCACGGGTCCAGAACTTATAGTGGACACCACGGAAAAGATTGCACAGATACGACAACGCATGGCGGCAGCACGCGACCGTCTGAAAGCCTACGCGGACAAGCGTAGGAAGCCTTTGGAATTTCAGGTCGGGGACCGGGTTTTACTTAAAGTCTCACCCTGGAAGGGTGTGGTACGTTTTGGCAAACGGGGCAAACTCAATCCGCGGTATGTCGGACCATTCGAGATCATAGAAAGAATAAGAAAAGTAGCCTACAGACTGAACTTACCAGCTGAACTCGGGGCAGTTCACAATGTTTTCCACGTGTCGAATCTGAAGAAATGCCTGTCAGATGAGACCCTCATAATTCCCTTGAAAGAGCTCACTATCGACGAACAGTTGCACTTCGTCGAGGAACCAGTTGAAATCACGGACCGGGATGTTAACGTCCTCAAAAACAAGAGAATCCCTCTTGTCCGCGTTCGTTGGAACTCCAAACGTGGCCCAGAGTACACCTGGGAACGCGAAGACCAGATGACAGAAAAGTATCCCCAGTTATTCGGAACCAATACAACCACTACTAAGGCTGAAGCTACTACTGCGGAATTTCGGGACGAAATTCCAGATCAACGGGGGGAGGATGTGACACCCCAGGAAAACCTGTGAACGATATAACCTACCTAGCTTCCTCAGTGAGTGCGTACCAAATTTCGGGCCGAAATTTCTTTTAAGTTGGGGATAATGTGACAACTCGTATTTAACCGTTTCTTGTATTACGTGTTAACTGTATGAACTATTGGTGATTTCGTGATAATGTTACATGTTACGTGAATGTTTTGCATTATGTGTTTATATCACACGAACCGCACAACTCCCACTTGATTCCATTAACCCTTTCGGCCCTACACGACTCGAGACCTCAAGGACGGCCCATTGAGGGTTTCGGCTCACTACACTTGGACTCGGCCTGCTCCCTTTAGCTCGGTTGTATGTTTATACTTACACACACTATTAGGGTTTCTACTTCTCACAACTTCGCAACCAAGAACACACACAAACACTCAACTCTCTCGACCGACTCGGAACCAAGGCAGCCGAATAAACCTTCTCATCCTTACTGTTGGATTCGGATCACCCTTTATCTTTCGGTTAGTAGTTTGTTAACCTGTTAATACTTGATACCGAATATTGTAGTTGTAATATTGATTGATGATATTTTTATTTTTACTTGATTCGTATGTTGTATGAATACGTGATGTCCGGATGGAAGGTTACTGTTTTGCCATTGTTCTTGTTATTAATCAGTTCGTATATATGATTGTAACCGGCTGTGATGTTTATCAGTGGTGATTATGATTTAGGTTGCATGTTAGTCCATAAATTGATCAATCACATGAAACCGATGATAGGGTCTACATGTGGGTAAACAATTGTTCTTGATGATGATTATGAACATGCTTGAATATGGATTAATTGTTGATTTGATCTGTTTGCGAAACTGCCTAATCTGTTTGCTGATATTACGGAACTGATTGAGCTGATAATAAGGAAACTGTTACAAGCTGCTAGTCTCGACACGGGTTGCGAGTCGAGAACCCTTAGTCTCGACTCGAGACCACCTTACCAACACAAGCAGCACAAACCGAGACTACGGTTGCGGGTCCGGTTGCGACTCGAGTCCGTGTAGTCTCGACTTGACCATGACCACTCGAGACCTCCTTGTTGCGACTCGAGAGCTCGAAACCAGTACAACTCGAGACCGACTAGTCTCGACTCGAGACCAGCTACACATGCACACTGTTGGACCTTTCACTGTTACGAGCCCAATTGATTTGGGCCGGATACTTGGACTTGTTTACGTGTCTGCTATTGGACTGCTATGAAGTACTTGTGCATGCCATGATTTTACTTGTGTACAATACGTGTAGAACCTATGTGCTATATTCGAATACGAACCTGACATGTATGATAACCATGCTAGGACGTGGTTGATCACCCTATAGCTTACTCGAACTTTCTGTGTATCTACCGAGCAAACCAAGGTGAGTTCACACAACCAAGGCATGGGTTCCCGGGTGGGAATGGGATTGGATGACTTATTGTATATACTCGGATGATAGAACCTAACGACAAGATACGACTAGACTAGTAACACTTATTGAACTGATCTTCGCACACCTGCCAAGGGTTGGCCGCGATATTATGACTGACTTCGCACACCTGCCTTAGGAAGGCCGCGAACTAAATTTACTAATCTTCGCACACCAGCCTGGGGGGCCGCGATACGAATAAACCTAGTCTAGAATACTTGGGAAGAACATCCCCTAATAGCTTCGCACACCTGCCTGGGAGGCCGCGATGGAAACTAATACGATATGTGACATAACGAACGAACATACTACTACTCACACTATACTATTACTGAACTGTTAACTGTGAACTCGCTCAACTAGTTGTTGACTCTCTGCTGCATGCCTTGCAGGACCTTAGGTACTTATGGAGCTTGCACAGGGAGGAGCAGGTCGTTGTGGGCATGGAACGTGAATGTTTATTAAACGCTTAACACGCCCCCGTGCTCAACGAGACCAGTAACTTTTATTAAAACGCCCAGATACAGACCCTGAACACGGGGCCGTGTCCACTGAACACGGGGCCGTGTCCAGCCTCTGTTTCCGTCTTTATTTTCTGTTTTCTGGTCCCGAGACTCGGTTGTGGTCTGTTGAGTGATTCTTATGGATCAATACTCAGGAGGCTACAACTACACCTATGAGGAGGATGATTATATTAGAGACTATTGCACTAATTGTGGTAACCCGCACTCGGTACAATATTGTAACTTATTTCAACCATCCACTTCATACACCTACTATGAGGAGCCCAGGTACGAGCCATCGACTTCATACACATCCTATGAAGACCAAAGGTATGAACTGTAGGTCCCGGTTTTTGCTCCGAATCGATTGCGTAACGACACGTTCGACGTGCGGAATCCGTGAACGTGCGTGACCAAACACAAGATCGTACAATTTAACGTGATTCTTATTGATCAATCTGACAATTACAAGCTCCGGGAATCATGATTTGCCACTTTCTCTCTCTAGTTTCTCTCTCTAGCCCCAAAGCTCTCCAAGTCTCTAATGTGGCCAAAGTCTCTAAATGAAACCTAAGGCTCCTATTTATAGGCAAAGGATATAAGAAGACTCTCCTTATTTACAATTATGCCACCTTGCCTTTACTAACAAGATATTACAATATAATGCTTGTTTACTTCAGTTTTAGCTACGGTTCGCATTGACGGAGGCGATAGACATTACTGAACTAACAGACTCCCCCTTGGATATTGCCGCAGTCAATCCATAGTCAAACTCGTAGCAACTTGTCTTTCTCTCTCTCTCTCTGAGTCTTCTTGAAGATTTGACGACTTCATCAAACACATACTCCCTCTTGCTTGAACAGAATCCCGATGGATCTGTATTCAGCTTCAGCTCCCTCTTTCGGTAAACTCTTCAGGCTCCCCCTTTGGTCAAGCTTTCGTGCTTTTGGGATCGATACCTGGATTTCTGAATACAAGCTCCTCCAGGATAGTTATCTGGCTTTTAGAATCCACGCTTCCTCTTGCGTTGAGCTCGTCTTCAGACTCCCCCTTAGACTCAGCTGTCGGGATCGTAGTCTGGCTTTCACCGGTTCACAAGTTCAGGATCAATTCCTGGCTCTATTCTGCATTTGCTTAGGATTTCAAACCTGGTTAACCTGCACATCCTCTACCTCAACATAAGTTTCACAAATTTATAACACTTAGATTTAAGAAACTTATTGGTAGAAATCATACATTCATCAATCTGTATAGTTACATCAAGTTCAAATGAATGACCTTGATTAACTAAGCACACAATCTTTCAAAACATTTGTATATAACATTCAAAGTTTTCAACATATTCTCCCAACCCAATGTAGTTCATCATGTTTAGCACTCAGAATTTTGAATATCAGCTCTTCAACATCAGTTGTTGAAAATCTTTTTGAATTTTCAAAATTTTATGCTAAAACACTCCGAAAATCTTTTTGGATTTTTGTTTTTGAATGAAATACAGTAAAGAAATATATACAGATAATATTTTTGTGAGTTTGTGTAAGAGGATCATATCAGTTTATGAGACAAATCACTAGCACCGTTAAGCTTTAATCATTTTAAGTTCTAAACGATTCACATAGATTGACGATATAGTTGTCCTCTTAAACTCAATCTAAAAACTTTCGAAATGTTTACCGATACGTTAAGGTATATTAATTTTGCACTAAGTTCTATGGACCCCACGATCTCAGCATATCCCCTCATCATGCAATACACTAACTCGAGTAATGCTTTTTAAACTTTCATCAACTGTGATGTGTGCAAAAAATAAAGCAGAATGTTTAAACATTAACAATCAGGTCAATCTTTCGATACGCAGAGAAAGTCCAATGTTTAAACAAAATAAGAAATAAAAACAAGTTGAAATTGTTTAGGCTTTAACCACCAGGTCGATACTCCCGTATATGCAGAGGTGATCCAAAGCTTAAACGAAACACCAAAGAAAATAACGCAGAACGTTTAGGCAATAACATCCAGGTCGATACTTGTGACAACTGTGCTCTGTAATCGATGTACGATATAAAACAATGTTGATTATTAATAAAACAATGTGCTTTGGTGTTATTATATGTGTTTTGATGTATTATGTGTGTATTTGTGTTTGGTGATTTTTACAATTCGATTCGATTCCAATTTCAAGCTCTAAATCGCTTTCTGGAAGGTTATACGCGCACTAATGCGTAAATATAACCAGTTTAATGCAACAAACACTCCGGAATAGTGAAATAGGCTTAACATACCTCAAATAACCTCCACATAACTTAGAAATAAGTTTTGGATGGTTCGGTGTGTTAAAATCAACCTTGTTCGATCACATGGACTATTTATGTCAAATTGCGAAACTATACCGATTTGTATAGTAACGAACACTCCGAAACTTGATCATAAGTTAAACATACCCTAAATAACCTTTACATAGCTTAGAAATAGGCTTTGAGGGGTTCGGTATGCTAAAATAAACTTTATTGGTCAATAGGGACTAAAAGCGTCAAAAAGTGCACAAGTTTGCATTTTCGCGCATATCTTACGTTCTGAATATATCCGGACATCCAAAAATTTATGTAAGCATTAAAATATTTTATTTTAGTATTTGTCATGATAAAATCCATTCGTCGCGCAATTTGGATCGTTTTTGCGTTCGTACGACTCCCGTCGTAATTAACCGAACAACGCAATCGTACGACCAAATGAGCCGACATCCGAGATATTTTTGAGCACATTTTAAGTTCTCTATACCTTAATTTCATTTTAGAGCCTTAAATGGGGTTAACAGGGTTTAAACGTGCCAAAATGCTTAAAAATCAAGTTTGGGGCTTCAGGGGCCTGTTCTGTCAATTGCTGAAACTTGCTGCCAGCACACAAGGTCCTTACGGACCGTATGGAGGTGCTTACGGTTCGTATGCCCTCTCCAGCACAGCAGACTTCTTTTTTAAAAACCCAGCTGTTCCCCATTGTTTTGCACATGGTTTTGGGCAATCTATGGGCTGGTTTGAAGGCTCCCATGGTATTCAAATCAGTGGGTACGAGGTGTATGGTCTAGATCATTCCTTCTTCTCCAAGAAACGATCCTAACGGTTGTGAAAATCCTATAAATACCCCCCTACCCTTCACTCATTTCCCTCACATTTGAATCTGATTCTACAATCTCTAAGTGGAAGTTTGTGCTTCCTACCTGAGAGTGAATCGGGTTCGAATCTTGCGGGGACCTTCTGTAAGTATTCTTTCGCGTTTTTCGTTCGTTTCTATCGTTAAAGTCAAACTGTGTTTGACTTTCTGCCTTGACCAGTCTATGGTCAACGCGAAGTTCGTTTGAACTTCATAACGTGAGCGTAATCACGATGGTTATAGTCCCTAGTGACTATACCTACTGATTACCACGTTATCTAGGCTCAGTGACGAGTCGTAGTTTCGGCCAAAATGCGTTTTCTCGCGTATTTTGTAACCAAACTACTCTAGGATGTCAAAACCGTTTGTTTTGATATCAAAACCTGTTTTCTAACTTAACTAAACATGTTTCGACGTGTTTAGCTCGTCACTTGTTAGTTTAGTGCTTATGTAGAGTCGTAAGTCAAGCGGACTAAACGCCCGCTTAGACTTTCGAACACGACCCGTTTGGTCGATCATTAGGATCCGATCAAACACGTTTAGTGACCATAGTAGCGTAGGGAATAACCTTCCGGGGTTATACCTTATGGTCACTTAGGTTTGATTAGTCGCATGATAAGTAGTTTATGTGCCTTTGGTAAATTACCAAAATACCCTTTTCATACATAATTGGTAATTAAGCATATGTAACTTAAACTTTTGACACGTAACTGATTATGTAACATAATTAAACATGTATGGGCATATAATACTTGTCATAGGACTAGTTAGACGTCTCGAACGCGCTTTTGCGTGCACGACGCGTTAAAGTAGCGTAAGCTACCTTAATGGGTCGCGATGGGTCGAAAGCACTTAGGTTAGGTTCCGATTTAGGATGTAGGCTTTGTTAAACCATATCACATGAGTTCCAACACTCATTTGGTTTACAAGACCTCATTCTGTCCGATCTTCCGATTTAGGCGTCTATTTTTTACTAGTGGTTCGATTATTAGGAGCTACTTGATTTCTCTGGTTTGCTCGAGTTTGTTGAAGTTCTATTTGATCGAGAATACTTTGCACTACATGTGAGTACATAGTTCCCCTATTTTAGAGTTTTTTTTAAATGTTTTGGGGTGATTCATATGTACGAAATGTTTTCAAGGTTAAACGAGGATTTCAAACGATTTTTACTAAACTAAGAACGATTTCGATAAAGTGAACGAACTTGTTGGTTGTAGTTACATAATGAATGACATTCATTGTGACAACTCGAATTTCCAAGATTCTATTTCGCATTTATTGCACGTTCATGTATTGACTAGTTGTTTATTTGCACAATTGATTGCCATGGAATTATATATGTTCTGATTGTTTGATTGTGCATGATTGTTTGTTAAATAGTGAAAGACTTGACAAATATACAAACTTGGTGGTGAAACTGTGAAATTATTATGAGATGGTGTGCATGTGTAAAGTATGATACTTAGGGAGGTAGAGGGTAATTAGTGAAATTCTAGAGATACTTAACCCTAATCTCTTTTCACTAATCATTGTGCACACAAAACAAAGCACGTACTTTTCTCTGGCAATCATCACCACCATCATCATTGGCACAAGACATTCAACACTTTGATTCCTCATTTTCTCTAGAATCATTCAAGGTAATTATTTATTGATCATTGTAATACTTGTAAACCCTAATTGATTGCTTGATTATTATCAATTCTTGATCCTTGATTGTGTGATTCATGTTAAAACCCTAGTTCTCCATATATGATAGTTCTGTGGATGCTGATTAGATCATGATTATTGTGGAATAATATTGATCAGTGGTGTAATCGTATGCATAATGTCAAGATGCTTTACATGCTATATCTGTTGAATGATAATTGGATGAAAGATGTTCGTAATTAGGGTTTCACGATCAAAGGAGAAATAAAACGTAACTGATGTAATCTCATGGAACAAGAGTATTCGTATGTTAATTTGTTGTCTGAGGTTTTTAATGGAATGTTTGTCCGAGTTTTATATAAACATAAGAGGTCCGAGCTTTGTAAAAAGAACTAAGGTCCGAGCTTTAATTCCCATAATGTGGTCCGACTTTTATGTTATATGTGTGATGTCCGAGCTTTACCCCTTACCTATGTCCGATCTTCAACATCTAATAGGGGTCCGAGTTTCCTACTTGTCTTATGTATGACCGAGTTTAACTCAAGACACTCGGCCGACCTTGTAAGTCACAAGGGGTCCGAGTTTAGGGGAGCCTATATGTCCGAGTTTTATGTGATTAAGGTTGGTCCGAGTTTTGGCAAGAGATCAAGGGGTCCGACCTTTTAAACCCCACACATGTCCGACTTTCTTACACCCCTTATGGTCCGATGTTTTGGCTTGTTCTTGTCCGAGTTTTATGGCCCCCACCCCTGGTCCGAATATTATGAATGGGGGAGTCCGACTTCTTGTATAACACAAGGGGATCAGAACCTTAGTTCAATTAAAGTGGTTTGTAATTTTAATAAGATACATGTAGTCCAACTTTCATGCTTATACTTGTTGTCCGAGTGTTGGTCTGATATGATATGATGTTAACCCTGTGATCTGCTCGTAAACCTGTTAAGTATGTAAGGCAGTAGAGCATGTAAACCATTGATAAGTTGTAAGTTGTGAACTCTAATTGTTTGTTAACTTTATTAGTTAACTTGACATTATTCCTGTTACATATGTTTATGGTGTTAAGTGATAACCAGGATAAGTGAAATAGTTCTGCGAAATCATACCATCATGTTAAGCATGTTGACCCTGTTAAACACGGCGACTCTGTTAATTGTGTTACCGAATAACCTTGTTCGTATCAACCAAGAACTCTATCGTATGTGATACATGTTGTTAACTGTCCAACGCTTTATGATATCGATTACCTGCGTATTAATATGAGCATGAACTGATTTATTACACTTGCACACAATAGGACTTGACTGATTACTTGTGAGTGCATAACCTAGCATACCGAGCAAACCAAGGTGAGTTCACACCCTTACTAAGGCATGGGATTCCCAAGGGCTTGGGAATGGGATTGAAGGAATAAGGTTGAATAGATTCGTACTGACACTAATACTAGACTACCATACCACTGTCCTCGGTTGTGCAGGACACATACTTATGCTACTCACTGTCCTCGGTTGTGCAGGACACATACTTATGCTATTCACTGTCCTCGGTTGTGCATGACACATACTTACAATCTACGTAGACTTATACTTACTACTATCCTCGGTTGTGAAGGATACTTATACTTACTACTATCCTCGGTTGTGAAGGATACTTATACTTACTACTATCCTCGGTTGTGAAGGATACTTATACTAAATTACTATCCTCGGATGTGAAGGATACTTATACTTATTACTATCCTCGGATGTGAAGGATACTTATACTTATTACTATCCTCGGTTGTGAAGGATACTTATGGTTACGAATAGTCTAGTGGTTATACAACATGGGAAGCCCCCACCAATAGAACGTACTATCGGCCCAGTAGAGCCACATGTTACATACGAACTTACTATTACGCATTTACTTTCTGTGAACTCGCTCAACTAGTTGTTGATCCTCTGTTACATGCCTTGCAGGTCGTTAGATACATGGAGCTTGCACAGGAAGGAGCTGGTCGTTGTGGGATTGGATCGTGATTATCTTATTAAACACTTATGACATTCCGTACTTATTTATGTTGGGTTTTGAGTATACGCTTCCGCTAAACAATGATAACTTACTTATGTTTTGGAAACACCTTTCATATGGATTTGGTTTGGTTTAATTGCTACTACTTTAACTATATACATTGTTCTATATGATTGGTGGCTTGATCCTGGTCAGTCACGCTCCCAAGCGGGGATACTCCGCACGTGGATTTTGGGGGTGTGACATTCATTAGCATTGATCAAGCCGACCAGTATTAGGTTATGGTACCATAGGATCTGACAAATCCCGTTACTTTACTACACCCATGGTTATGTGTGGGGGTTGTGGGTAGCGACTGAATCTGATGTTTGTTAACTTACCCTTTGGTGGTTTGTTAATACGAGAACGAGTTGAACGATGGACGAGTCACAAAGGTTTGAATGTTGTTAACGAGACGACCATATATAAGTTTTCACAATTAAAACGATGACGATTTAAACGATTTGGAAACAAGTAAACGATTGGGAACGATTGGAAACGATTTGGGAACGAGTAAATGATTTGGGAACGATTTGGAAACGATGTTAAACGATTTCGATAAACGATTGGTTTTTGGTTAAGTGTTTAGATAACGAGACGGTGTAATATGGTGAAAACATGGTAGATACGCCGTTGGTACTTCTTATATATAAGTGTTTTCATCATATTACATATTGTGACGTTATTTAGTTCACTTGGGTAAACGATTTTGAAACGATGTCACACAACGATGTTTTTCTAAGAGATATAAACTATATGAGTTTTTAACGAGTTTTTACAAGATGTTTTACAAGTTGGTTTTCTAAAGCAAATATTTTTGGGTTAAGAATCATGGCTACGAGGTTTTATAAACTATAACCCACTTGATTTGAGTTGGTTAATTAAGTTGCAATATTATACTCTTTTCAAAACAAAGTTTTTAATAAAGTATTGCAACACTTAAACTAGCCATGAATTCGACACTCCTATAAAACCTATGTACTCGCCAGCATTTCTTTGCTGACTAAGTTTTTTTACATATGTTTCAGGTGTTGATGCTTGAATGACTACTAGGATGCATGCGTCACATAGGATCTGGACGAGGCCTTAGTGACATAATAATAGTGATAGACGATGTAAAACTTGTTTATTCTGTGTTAAGACAATGTAATGTTTAATTATATCAATAAAACGAAACACTTTTTGTATCCATGGTTGTGAAACGATAGCTTCTGTTGCAACACTCCCTGACGTTTCCGCCACGGTTTGTTGTCCTACGTGGTCGGGGTGTGACAGAAGAAAGTTGGTATCAGAGCCAATGGTTATAGGGAATTAGGTTATTAGTAATGGTTTGACCTAGACTATAACTTTAGGACCCTAACACAAGTTTACTTGTGTTTAGATTTTAAAACAATACCGTCACCTATCCTTAGGTGATAACCACAACGAGAACACAAATCCGAATCTGCTTCAAAAATTAATCATCCGTTCTAGGATGATTGGTTACTAGGTTTTGAACCCTCTGTTATATGGTTTTGAACCCTTCTAGTTTGATTCATTTTTGGCTTAGTGCCTTTTGAATTTTCAAAATATCGTCAAAGTTTGGGTTAAAATAATGTGAACACGTGCAAACTGGAAGAGTGAATGCCTGTACCCTGAGTTTTCTGTCTAAGGCTAGAGTGTTCGTACAAATCCACATAATCGGACTAGTCTCTCTTACCTGGGAACTCTTGGGGTGAGTGTTCACTTATAGGCGAGCATGTCTTCGCGATGCATTATTTTGATTCATTTACTTTGATTAGTCACTGCGTGTCGTTTGTTTATTCGAGGTAACGGACAAATGATCGCCTTCCTTGTGTTTTGTCGATACATCTTTTTCTTTTCCTAATTATCAACCTTACTCGTTTCTCATATCTCCTTGTTAGACAATGCCTCCACGACGTGAAGCACAGTCTTTCACCATTGAAGAAATCGCAGCCATGGTCTCTCAGCAAGTGGCTACTGTGCTTCCCGGTGTTGTAACTCAAGTTCACGAGATATACAACAATAATAACAACAACAATGCGCAGTGTAATTTCAAGAACTTCAATTCTGCTAAACCTCTTAAGTTTTCTGGGTCGTAAGGAGCAACTGCGCTCCTACAGTGGTTCGAGAGTATTGAGAACACATTCAGGCATGTGCAGTGTCCGAATGAACGTAAGGTTGAACTTGCTTCAAGCGTATTTGAGAAGCGGGCGCTTACCTGGTGGAATGGTATTATGCGCGATAGGGGTGCTGATGTGGCATTGGCACAAACATGGGATGAGCTTCGGGCTCTTATGATGAGAGAGTTCTGTCCCCGTCACGAGATTCGAGCTTTGGAGCGAGAGTTTGACGATTTAAAACAAGATGGGGCTGAGCACCGTGCGTACACGGATCGCTTTGAGGAACTCAGTCTATTGTGTCCCACCATGGTTACCCCACCAGACAAAGCAATCGAAAGATATATCGATGGTCTACCCGATTCTATGCTGGATATTGTGACCACTGTTAAACCCACTACCCTTCGTCAAGCGATCGAGTTATCTGCTACCCTGACTGAATCCCAAGTCAGAAAGGGTAAACTCACTCGCAAGGGTGACAAGAAGAAATCGTCTGATTCTGCAAAAGACAAGAAGAAGGGTAAAGGAAAAGAAGGTGAGTCGTCGAAGAAATCACGGAAGCGAAAGGGTGCACAGAACTTTGTGGTTACGACACAGACTGAACAGAACACACCGGCTCAACCTCCTGCGAAAAAGGCGTATGCCGGTACCGCACCTCATTGTGCTCGCTGCAACGGTCATCATGTTGCACAACAAGCTTGTAGGCAATAAACGACGTGTGATAAACTTGGGCATACAGCCAATGTTTGTCGTTCGGGGCAAAATTCGGTTGCTCAGGTTCAAGCTCCGGTTCAAGGGAATGCTGCAAGATTCCCACCGGGTTCATGTTTTAATTGTAGAGAGTTTGGCCACTTCCGCAACAACTGTCCGAGGCTGGCAAATGCTAATGCGAATCCGAATGCGAACGTCAACGCCAACGTAAATCCTGCTCGAGGGCGAGCATACAATTTGAATGCAAACAAAGCGAGGGCTGACAACGAGGTTGTCAATGGTACGTTTCTTATTAACAATCGACCCGCATCTATTCTTTTTGATTCTGGTGCCGATAAAAGTTTTGTTTCATTATCTTTTGAGCCTTTGCTTGCGATACCTAGAACTAAATTGAGGAAACCCTTGTCTGTCGAAGTTGCTACTGGTAAACCTCTTATTCTCGATTCTGTTATTCGTGATTGTCAGTTGAACCTTGATAACCATCTTTTTCCTATTGACCTCACGCCAATGCAAATTGGGAGCTTCGACATTATCGTTGGAATGGATTGGTTAACCAAACACCACGCTAAGGTGGTTTGTTTCGATAAGATTGTTCGTATTCCTCTTCCGTCTGGCGATGTTTTGGAAGTTCGTGGCGAGAAGCCATCTGGCGGTTTGAAGCTTATGTCGTGTACAAAGGCCCAGAGTTATTTGAGGAAAGGATATGTTGCTTTTCTAGCACATGTCACCGAGGAGAAAGACAAGAGTAAGAGTATTCAGGATATTCCAATTGTTCGGGATTATCCAGAGGTGTTTCCGGATGAACTGCCTGGTTTACCTCCGGTTCGTCAAGTTGAGTTTCATATCGACCTTGTACCCAATGCCAACCCGATTGCGAAAGCACCTTATCGTCTTGCACCTTCAGAGATGCAAGAGTTATCGAAACAGCTTCAAGAGTTATCTGATAAAGGATTCATTCGTCCGAGCTTTTCACCTTAGGGAGCTCCTGTCCTCTTCGTGAAAAAGAAAGATGGGTCTTTTCGAATGTGTATCGATTATCGTGAGCTTAACAAGCTTACCATCAAGAATCGATATCCCCTACCTCGAATTGATGATCTCTTTGACCAGCTGCAAGGTGCTTCATGTTTTTCTAAGATCGATCTGCGTTCTGGGTATCATCAACTTCGTGTTTTCGAAGAAGATATTCCCAAAACTGCCTTCCGCACGAGATATGGGCATTACGAGTTTACAGTCATGCCTTTTGGTTTGACGAATGCTCCAGCTATCTTTATGGACTTAATGAATAGGGTCTGTAAACCTTATTTAGACAAGTTCATTATTGTGTTCATCGACGATATTCTCATTTATTCGAAGACTCGAGCCGATCACGAGCAACACCTTCGCTTAAAGTTGGAACTCCTTAAGAAGGAACAACTTTTCGCTAAATTCTCCAAGTGTGAATTATGGCTTAAAGAAGTTCAGTTTCTGGGTCATATAGTCAACGAGCAGGGTATTCATGTGGATCCATCCAAGATTATTGCAATTAAGGATTGGAGTACGCCAACGACACCTACAGAGATTCAATCTTTTCTTGGTCTTGCTGGTTATTATCGTCGATTCATTTCAAACTTCTCAAAGATTGCGGTTCCACTCACTGCTTTGACTCAGAAGAATAAGCCTTTTGAGTGGGGACCCAAACAAGAAGAAGCATTCCAAACACTGAAGCGGAAGTTATATAATGCTCCTGTTCTATCTCTGCCCGAGGGAAACGATGATTTCGTTGTCTATTACGATGCATCCAACTTAGGCCTTGGTTGCGTCCTCATGCAACGAGGTAAAGTTATTGCATATGCATCTAGACAGCTGAAAATCCACGAGAAGGACTACACGACTCATGATCTTGAGTTAGGAGCTGTGGTGTTCGCGATTAAAATCTGGAGACACTACCTGTCACGCCCCCCGACCCCATCCTGGACGGAATCGGGAGTCGCGAGCAGTCCAGTGGTACCGGTGAGTTATTTTGAAAAATATTGCAGCGGAAATTTCATCAGGACCGTGAGTTAGGAAAAATATCAGAGTTTAGAAAACACCGGATTTTATTTATTAAATAGATGGGATAAACCCATGTTTTATAATGGTAGTTTTAATAAAGATAAATTTGATTTATATAAAACAATATTTCTTAATTTGGTTTAATTAATAAAATAAGCCACTTCTTGAAGTCTTTTAGTGCCGGATCCAATCCTTACTCCAATCTACTGTAATTACCTGAAACGCGTTTTAAAAAGGTTTTGTCAGCGGGAAATACTGAGTGAATCATTCTATTTATTTATTTAATATGACTCGTTTATTATAATTTACAGTATTAAGAGTTTTTACATATGTTTCTGATATCTACCAACTACCCACAGTATATGTCACTCGACCGGATCTGTGACTGTGGTCATATCACCATTGGCTGCCCCAATGAATGACGTATATCACTTAATTTTAGGTTCGCCCACCTAATGTGATAACAACAGTAGTAATGTGCACAATACCCCACATACTGGCTGTAATTTGGTGATTACATAAACTTAATCACTGTAATTTATAATTCTGAAAATAATTTGGAGTATTGTAAAACATTTGATAAAAAGAGAATAACTCACTTATAATCATGCAGATTCATACGGCCAAAGTTTAGTCTACAGATAAGCCTTGATATATTGCAGATTTATACAGGCAGAGCTTAGCCTATTGATTTAGCCTTGTAACCTAGTGCACACGAACTAGGTAGGTAACTTAATACAACAATTACGATAACTCACGAGATCAAATTCTCACAACGAACGACAAAGTGCGATACTTAAACATCCATCGATTTAACGACGAACGACAAAGTATAACCCTAATGTGGGTGGCACTTAAACATCCATTGGATATATTGATCGGTCGGAAAATGAATCGTAATAGCGATCGAATTAATACCCTGTATCGTAGCAGCACCCTGCTATACTCATTAGTGATTCGCTTGTGTGTTTTTAGAGTATTTGGACGATAACTCGGTGTATAATCAGAATTTAATCGTCGAATGAACAGCAGACTGCAAGTGCCGATGCCTGCTATTTATACACGAAATTTGACAGGCTTACGGACCGTAAGACTTATCCCTTACGGTCCGTAAGGGACACGTAATAACCATAGTTTTGCCGCGTGTGGGAGTAGGCTAGCTGAGTCGATGGAACAAATAATTTCAATTTAGACAGCAATTTATAAGGATAATCGTCAAGTGGGGAATACCCCCCTGAGTTTTAGGGGCCCTGATCCTGATTCTGATTGCTATGAAAATTTTAGGAGTTGTGCAGGATTACTTGGGTGTTTCAACTATGGTTCCCTATTGGGTAAATAAAATAATAGGCATGACTTTTGATGAAAGTTGTTTACAAAATAGAAATAATAAATAATAAATAATAGTTTTGGGGTAAATCACAAAAAGAGAATAAAACGGTGAGAAAAAGAGAATGGACCCCTTATGTAACTTTAGGGTTCAACTAAAAAGACTCCTGGTATAAATTTTGGGTATACTTTTTGGGCTATTAAAAATATATAATGTACTCGTGGTAAGTATAATACCCCTAAATCAACCTTGTCCCGATGTCCCGAGACAGAATCCCAACGAACTTAGTCGGGCAGAGCCCTGACATGCGTTATGGAACTCAGATCAATCGGAAAGGGTAGCGGTGATTGGGAATTACAATACTTAAAACAGGGCAGAGCCTTATTATTATTATAGAGGAAAAATAAAATAAAAAGAATACGGATGAGAGTAAATTCGAGAGAGATGGGAAGATATTAGAATCCTTCCTTATGCTATTTATAGTTGAAAATGTGATTGCTTCTCATAGAATGTAAGGACACGTCAATTAAAATGGGACACGAAATCTTCTAATATTGGATTTCATTTTGAGGGGACACGTCTACAAACAAACACCTGTACCTTTATTTCATTACATACACTAGCCTATTTGAATTTTTGAATATTATTTTATTCTTTTCTAATATCTCGACCGTACATACAAAATTATAAATTCAAATGTTAAATTTATTATTATTTTATTCTTATAATTAATTCATCTGCTTCACTTATTTGGCGTGTATAACTTCTAAAATATAACGTTTTATAAAATAATAAATATGTCATTAGAACGAGAATATTTTTGTCTACATTTGGGTCTAAGTTTCATTAAAAATAGAATAGGTTCAAAATACAGTTTATTTTTATAATTTAATTATTATATGGTTCCTAGGCCTGTCTAGGAATTTCATATTTCTAATAGTTAACTTACCCGCAGACTACCCGCCTAATAATATAAGTTTTTATATACTTTTATTTTATTAGAAAGGTCACCCATATACAAACCAATTAATTATATTATTTCAACCAACTATATAAAATAGTGTTTAAACTATTTGGGTTGAATATTTATATTAAAAATAAACTAGTTACTAGTTACTAGTGGTTGATAAATTTAACCAAACCTATAATTGTTATATATAAAAGCAGGAATGTTACATCCTCCCCACCTTGTTTTCAATCTCGTCCTCGAGATTTGGGTCACGATATTTCTTTTAGACTTATGTCATATTTTTGTCAATAGAAATAATATTAAGGTAGATGACACAGAATTAAAATATCAAATTTTGTGGATACGAGTTGTACCATAAGTAGGATTAAAATGGTTCAACCGAATTAGTTTAAGAAATTGATGACAAATGAGATGAAAATGATATAATTTCCAAAGTGACTAGGTTCAAACTAAAAGATATATGATCAAAAGATATGAATGTGCAAAACTTTTTAGAGTTGATAAAAATTCTTTGTCAAAAGAAAACTTACTTTGATTGGTAACTGAGGAAGACTTAGAATTGATAGGTTCAAATGAAATGAAAATGAATTGTCAAATAATTGAGGTATGAAAAATCAATGTGCTGAGATAAGTGAATTTGCAAAGATACACCAGAAGACGATAAAGTTAATGTATTATTGTTTAGAGTTCCAAGTTGTTTTGGCATGACTAATCATTATAGTATATTTGTAAAGCAAATATATATTATTTGTGTTCTTGTTTGAACCATATCAAATATAAATACTATTTATTTATTTCACATTTTTACTATATATAAATGGTTACTATTTTCAAATAAATATTATTTTAGTATTTTACTATACTATGTAAAATAACTTATATTTACTATGTAATATAGATTACAAAATACCGCAATGAAGTTATTACATTTACAAAATATTTTAGTATTATGATTTTGTAAAAGAATCATTATTATTTATAACGTGGAATGAAAGTTGTAAATAAAGGTGTAAAAATATTTATTGTACAAAAGTATTTGTAAAATATTTTGTAAATATATAACACTTAATGGGTCGATTCTATGTGAGTACTTATTTTCATTTTGAAACTATATAACGTTGTGAATGTATTTACAAATGTTGTAAATAAGTGAAAACGGGGACTATTCTTTATATATTACAATGTTCTCCTAACCCAACGTAGTTGATGATTACTATATTATTCTTATATGATTATTTTCTTACCAGAGTGTTATGGTACATCATTACCACCAAATATGTGATACATAATTATTTATATAATTTTATTCGTCCCTCTAATTCTTATATCATTTTATGAAAATATGTCTTTTCTTTACAGTACGAAGTACAATATTTTTATATATAATTAAGATTTATTAAATAAGTACAATGACTTAATTAACTAGTCATTATCATGGCGGATATTAGTTAGTGCTGCCTTGTTTAAGCATAGGTGGCCAGTCCATGCCTAACTAAGGCTAGGCTATTCAATACCTGCCCTAGACAATAACCATAGTATTTAACACTATTATTATATTATTACTAATAATAAAATTATTAATAATAGATAACTTAAGTGGAAATATACCTCAGCATAATTTATAGATATAGATATATATATATATATATAAAAGTATAAATTCTTCACCTTAATTATTTAACAAAATTCATTGACTCGATATCAAAGAATTATCGTTTTGCAATAATGCGGTTTACAGAAAAAATCAAATATAACGAAATGATATTTGAGTTTAGATAAAATAATAAATCGGAATGAAGTTCTCCAATGGTCTTCATAAAGCAAGCGAATCATATGCGCAACAAACAGAGCATGTGTAACGTGTGGATTTACCAAGAAATGAAAATAGATCAATATTCGCTATTATGGAAGAAATCCTCATGATATGATGACTCTTAGAGGAAATAGAAACACGAAAGTCAACTTATTATATGCAGAATTCAGAATTTCAACGAAAGGAAATATAAAATTTTATCTGGAATTTCGCGTGATAACTATTGTTAAGTGACGTTACCAAGAAATGTCGAATAAAATGAATGAAATGAAATAGGGGAGTTGCAAAGGTATATGACTCCTTTTGCGGTGATAATTATGACTCTGATTATACTGTGTATCGATAATTGTGAAATTTTGTTACAACGTACCTCAGCGATATTTATGTCGGTTGTAGGATCATATGGCAAAGTGCTTCTTATTGATTAGTAGTTCTTCTACTGACGGAATTAGTATTGGTGTTATTGTGCCCAATTTATATTTTCCGAAAGTCTTGCCTTGGAAAGTTGTGTGTGCTAAACTTCAACGTCTGTGGACATATAATTTAAGTTTCATGTGTTTTCTTGTGTATTAGCACAACTTTAGATGTTTCTTACTTGCGTTAATAGTTTATGATAACGCTTTGGTAATTCTTATATTTTTGATGGTGTTCCAATTTATAGAGTTTCCATTGTTTATTTTGTCACACGAACTACGAGACAAATGATCAAACGAAATAATGTTTGATATCGGAAAAGAGATTCCTGATAAAAATCTAGACACATATGCTGGTGCTTTATTCTAAATTGTCAATCCTTATAGTTTTTGGATTTCCTTATAGATATACATATCTATATAGTCACATATTTCACATGCGGTAATATACATATCCTTTATAAAGTCAATGTATTTATCAGATTCATATTTCCAAGGACCAGTCAGAAATCTGGCCAAGATATTATTTAGGGAAATCTTGTCACTCGTTTGACATATCATATACCCCGTCTTACCTTACCTGGTACTCGCCGGAGAGGTAATCTCAGTATATCCGGACAAACTGGAGAGTCTACTACTCTATACCCAGTTTTGCCGGAGAAAATTTTCTATTTCCCATAAATAGTATCTTTTCAAGATTTTTTAAAAGTGCCTCTTTTATTAGAACTTTTATCCCGAATCAAAGAAATTTGTATTTCCATAACATATCTTTATTCTAGATCAAGTATTATCAATAATGAATAAATAGCAATTAAGTGCTATTGCCTGCTAATCGTCATTTTTATGGAATATCAATATCCATTACATTGTACTTATATAAGTAATTTACCTTAAAGTTTATTTAAGGCAAAATTCTTAAGTTCAAGTCTAAATATTATCCGGAGTGCTATAGATAATATTAAGCTTCTAATTTTCCGTTTAAACTTAGGTATTATTATAACACCTAATTGCGTAAACAAGTAGCTTAGCTTATTCTAAGGCATCTTTTCTTATGTTCAAGTCTAACTGCTATCGGCTGTGCTACCATTTAACAGTAATCTCCTAACTCTTTTTATTTAAGCTTAAGTATTATTATTACAACACTTATAGGCTTAAAGCAGTGGCTTAGCTCTGATACCACCTTTACTGTCACGCCCCCCGACCCCATCCTGGACGGAATCGGGAGTCGCGAGCAGTCCAGTGGTACCGATGAGTTATTTTGAAAAATATTGCAGCGGAAATTTCATCAGGACCGTGAGTTAGGAAAAATATCAGAGTTTAGAAAACACCGGATTTTATTTATTAAATAGATGGGATAAAACCATGTTTTATAATGGTAGTTTTAATAAAGATAAATTTGATTTATATAAAACAATATTTCTTAATTTGGTTTAATTAATAAAATAAGCCACTTCTTGAAGTCTTTTAGTGCCGGATCCAATCCTTACTCCAATCTACTGTAATTACCTGAAACGCGTTTTAAAAAGGTTTTGTCAGCGGGAAATACTGAGTGAATCATTCTATTTATTTATTTAAAATGACTCGTTTATTATAATTTACAGTATTAAGAGTTTTTACATATGTTTCTGATATCTACCAAATACCCACAGTATTTGTCACTCGACCGGATCTGTGACTGTGGTCATATCACCATTGGCTGCCCCAATGAATGACGTATATCACTTAATTTCAGGTTCGCCCACCTAATGTGATAAAAACAGTAGTAATGTGCACAATACCCCACATACTGGCTGTAATTTGGTGATTACATAAACTTAATCACTGTAATTTATAATTCTGAAAATAATTTGGAGTATTGTAAAACATTTGATAAAAAGAGAATAACTCACTTATAATCATGCAGATTCATACGGCCAAAGTTTAGTCTACAGATAAGCCTTGATATATTGCAGATTTATACAGGCAGAGCTTAGCCTATTGATTTAGCCTTGTAACCTAGTGCACACGAACTAGGTAGGTAACTTAATACAACAATTACGATAACTCACGAGATCAAATTCTCACAACGAACGACAAAGTGCGATACTTAAACATCCATCGATTTAACGACGAACGACAAAGTATAACCCTAATGTGGGTGGCACTTAAACATCCATTGGATATATTGATCGGTCGGAAAATGAATCGTAATAGCGATCGAGTTAATACCCTGTATCGTAGCAGCACCCTGCTATACTCATTAGTGATTCGCTTGTGTGTTTTTAGAGTATTTGGACGATAACTCGGTGTATAATCAGAATTTAATCGTCGAATGAACAGCAGACTGCAAGTGCCGATGCCTGCTATTTATACACGAAATTTGACAGGCTTACGGACCGTAAGACTTATCCCTTACGGTTCGTAAGGGACACGTAATGACCATAGGTTTGCCGCATGTGGGAGTAGGCTAGCTGAGTCGATGGAACAAATAATTTCAATTTAGACAGCAATTTATAAGGATAATCGTCAAGTGGGGAATACCCCCCCTGAGTTTTAGGGGCCCTGGTCCTGATTCTGATTGCTATGAAAATTTTAGGAATTGTGCAGGATTACTTGGGTGTTTCAACTATGGTTCCCTATTGGGTAAATAAAATAATAGGCATGACTTTTGATGAAAGTTATTTACAAAATAGAAATAATAAATAATAAATAATAGTTTTGGGGTAAATCACAAAAAGAGAATAAAACGGTGAGAAAAAGAGAATGGACCCCTTGTGTAACTTTAGGGTTCAACTAGAAAGACTCCTGGTATAAATTTTGGGTATACTTTTTGGGCTATTAAAAATATATAATGTACTCGTGGTAAGTATAATACCCCTAAATCAACCTTGTCCCGATGTCCCGAGACAGAATCCCAACGAACTTAGTCGGGCAGAGCCCTGACATGCGTTATGGAACTCAGATCAATCGGAAAGGGTAGCTGTGATTGGGAGTTACAATACTTAAAACAGGGCAGAGCCTTATTATTATTATAGAGGAAAAATAAAATAAAAAGAATACGGATGAGAGTAAATTCGAGAGAGGTGGGAAGATATTAGAATCCTTCCTTATGTTATTTATAGTTGAAAATGTGATTGCTTCTCACAGAATGTAAGGACACGTCAATTAAAATGGGACACGAAATCTTCTAATATTGGATTTCATTTTGAGGGGACACGTCTACAAACAAACACCTGTACCTTTATTTCATTACATACACTAGCCTATTTGAATTTTTGAATATTATTTTATTCTTTTCTAATATCTCGACCATACATACAAAATTATAAATTCAAATGTTAAATTTATTATTATTTTATTCTTATAATTAATTCATCTGCTTCACTTATTTGGCGTGTATAACTTCTAAAATATAACGTTTTATAAAATAATAAATATGTCATTAGAACGAGAATATTTTTGTCTACATTTGGGTCTAAGTTTCATTAAAAATAGAATAGGTTCAAAATACAGTTTATTTTTATAATTTAATTATTATATGGTTCCTAGGCCTGTCTAGGAATTTCATATTTCTAATAGTTAACTTACCCGGAGACTACCCGTCTAATAATATAAATTTTTATATACTTTTATTTTATTAGAAAGGTCACCCATATACAAACCAATTAATTATATTATTTCAACCAACTATATAAAATAGTGTTTAAACTATTTGGGTTGAATATTTATATTAAAAATAAACTAGTTACTAGTGGTTGATAAATTTAACCAAACCTATAATTCTTATATATAAAAGTAGGAATGTTACACTACCTCTATGGAACAAAGTGTGTGGTTTTCACAGACCACAAAAGTCTCCAGCATATTCTTAATCAGAAAGAGCTGAACATGAGGCAACGACGTTGGGTCGAGCTCTTAAGTGATTACGATTGCGAGATTCGCTACCATCCTGGTAAGGCGAATGTCGTAGCCGATGCGTTTAGTCGAAAAGAGCGAGTCAAGCTTCACTCTGTCCAAGTTCTATCTGATATCCAATCTCGTGTCCTTCAAGCTCAACGATCCTGTGTGATCAAGGGTTTATTGAAAGATGAGCTACCGCTTCAACTTGAGCTTTAGCTCGAAAGGAAAGGCGATGGTTTACTCTACTTCAAGGATCGTTTGTGGATCCCGAAACAAAACGATCTTCGCGCCCTAGTGATGGACGAATCTCACAAGTCTCGATATTCTATCCATCCTGGTGCTGATAAAATGTACAAGGATCTTCGTACTAAGTTCTGGTGGCCTGGTATGAAGAAAGATGTTGCCTTGTATGTAGTGAAATGCCTAACTTGTCTTAAAGTCAAGGCTGAACATCAACGACCTTCTGGTTTGCTAGTACAACCAGAGATACCGGTTTGGAAGTGGGAGAGCCTTGCGATGGATCTCATCACTAAGTTACCGCGTACATCTAAAGGTCACGATGCTATTTGGGTTGTTATCGATCGATTAACGAAGTCAGCTCATTTTCTTCCGATTCGCGAGGATCTATCTGCTGATAAACTTGCAAAGATTTATGTTGATGAGATTATATCACGACATGGTGTTCCGTTGGATACCATTTCTGATCGTGATGCTCGATTTTCATCTCATTTTTGGAAGACCATGCAATCTGCTATGGGAACCCAACTAAATCTAAGCACTGCTTATCATCCCCAAACAGATGGACAATCCGAGAGGACAATTCAAACTTTGGAGGATATGCTTAGAGCATGCGTGATAGACTTTGGTGGTAATTGGGATTCTCATCTGCCAATGATCGAGTTCTCTTACAACAATAGTTATCATGCTAGCGTCAATATGGCACCATTCGAAGCTCTCTACGGTCGAAAATGTCGTTCACCTGTCTGTTGGAACGAGACCGGTGAAGCTCAGCTTACTGGACCTGAGCTCGTTCTAGAAACAACAGATAAAATCAAGAAAATTTGCGATAATCTTGTGACAGCTAGAAGCCGTCAAAAGAGTTATGCGGATATGCGACGCAAGCCCTTAGAATTTCAAGTCGGATATCATGTCCTGCTCAAGATTTCACCTTGGAAAGGAGTCGTAAGATTTGGAAAGAAATGAAAACTTGCACCTCGATATGTGGGACCATTCAAGATCGTGGAAAGAATTGGGAAGGTTGCCTATCGACTAGAGCTGCCTCCAGAGCTTGGAAATATTCATCCGACTTTTCACGTGTCCAATCTACGAAAGTGTTTAGCTGACGCTGATCTTCACATACCTCTCGACGAGATCCAAATCGATGAAACAATGCACTTTGTCGAGAAACCCGTGGAGATAGTGGACCGTACATTCAAGCAGTTGAAGAACAAACGGATTCATTTGGTAAAAGTTCGTTGAGGGTCCAAACGTGGCCCAGAATTTACTTGGGAACGTAAGGATCAAATGATGACCAAATATCCGCAATTGTTTTCACAAGCTTCCTCTAGTTAAAATTTCGGGACGAAATTTCCTGAAGTAGGGGAGACTGTGACAACTGTGCTCTGTAATCGATGTACGATATAAAACAATGTTGATTATTAATAAAACAATGTGCTTTGGTGTTATTATATGTGTTTTGATGTATTATGTGTGTATTTGTGTTTGGTGATTTTTACAATTCGATTCGATTCCAATTTCAAGCTCTAAATCGCTTTCTGGAAGGTTATACGCGCACTAATGCGTAAATATAACCAGTTTAATGCAACAAACACTCCGGAATAGTGAAATAGGCTTAACATACCTCAAATAACCTCCACATAACTTAGAAATAAGTTTTGGATGGTTCGGTGTGTTAAAATCAACCTTGTTCGATCACAGGGACTATTTATGTCAAATTGCGAAACTATACCGATTTGTATAGTAACGAACACTCCAGAACTTGATCATAAGTTAAACATACCCTAAATAACCTTTACATAGCTTAGCAATAGGCTTTGAGGGGTCCGGTATGCTAAAATAAACTTTATTGATCAATAGGGACTAAAAGCGTCAAAAAGTGCACAAGTTTGCATTTTCGCGCATATCTTACGTTCTGAATATATCCGGACATCCAAAAATTTATGTAAGCATTAAAATATTTTATTTTAGTATTTGGCATGATAAAATCCATTCGTCGCGCAATTTGGATCGTTTTTGCGTTCGTTACGACTCCCGTCGTAATTAACCGAACAACGCAATCGTACGACTAAACGAGCCGACATCCGAGATATTTTTGAGCACATTTTAAGTTCTCTATACCTTAACTTCATTTTAGAGCCTTAAAATGGGGTTAACAGGGTTTAAACGTGCCAAAAATGCTTAAAAATCAAGTTTGGGGCTTCAGGGGCCTGTTCTGCCAATTGCTGAAACTTGCTGCCAGCACACAAGGTCCTTACGGACCGTATGGAGGTGCTTACGGTCCGTAAGCCCTCTCCAGCTGTCACGGCCCCCGACCCGGTTTTACCCGGTCCAGGAGCCGCGGGACAGAAATCCTGTGGTATTTATGTTTACAGCGGAAGTCTTAACAGGATCGTTTTAAATTTGAAAAATATTATTTATTTACTTTTTGATAAACCCCGTAAATATCATAATTTCATTATTTTACAAACATGTTTATTTATTTATTTATTTGAGCCACCACTTCAAGCTTGATAGTGCTCCATAGCACGTGTACTTAATTCAGTAAATCACCTGAAACATGTTGTAAAAAGGTTTTGTCAGCGGGGAAATACTGAGTGAATCATTCATTTTGATTAAAATGACACATAGTTATAAATTACAGCATAAGAGCGATTACTATGGCAGTATCTTATTTTATATCTGGTCTTGCCACCCGTGTGACGATGGTCATACCACTATTGGGTCCAGTCACCCAATTAGTGACGTTTTGTCATTGTTAGGTCTTATTAGCCTAACCACTGTTAGGGCTTATTGCCTAACTGTGAGAAATTAGTAATGTGCACAATACCCCACTAACCAGCGGTCAAGATAACCACGACTTAGTCCCTGTAATTATAACATTTTGAAAATAATTTGGAGTATTGTAAAACAGTTGAGAAAAAGAGAATGACTCACAAACTGTGAGAAAAGAGAATGACTCACATTGCAGAATTAACGGGCAAGGTATAAGCCTACTGATTAGCCTTGATTTAACCTAATATAGTAATAATGCACACACAATAGGTTAGTAACTAATTCAGCAGTTACGTCAATTCACGAGATCAAACCCTCACAATGATTAACAAGTGTAATACTTAATAGTTCAATCGGATTCACAACGAATAACAGAGCATAGTCCGAATTCGAACAGCACTCAACTATTCAAGTCGAAATCACGACGAATAATCAAAGTATTAGCTCAATTTGAGCAGCACTTAGACAATCGTTGGATAGTTATAATCGATCGGACGTTGAATCGTAATAGCGATCGAGTTATTACCCTGATTGCGGCAGCACCTCGTGATTGTGTGTGTTTAATTGTAGTATTACAGCTCTAATTCGACGTACACAGAACTTCTGAGCGTCGTTTTAACTTCCTAGATCGAGTCCCAAAGTCGGCTATTTATAGCCAAAATTTGGCCTTGCTTACGGACCGTAAGCCTGATCCCTTACGGTCCGTAAGGGATACCTAAATGTCCTAGACTTGCCATGCACCGGAGTAGCTTGGATGAGTCAAGAATTTTAACCAATCAGAGGTTAACAACGTTTTTAATAGATAAACATCCAATTAGGGTTTACCCCCTTGAGTTTTAGGGGCCCTGATCCTAATTCCAATTGTCCTGAAAATTTTAGGGCTAGTGCAGAATTAATTGGGTGTCTCAATTAGGGTTTTCTTATCGACTAATTATCGTCCTAATTATTGATTTTAGTGACAGTTGTTACATTCTCCCCACCTTAAGAAAAATCTCGTCCTCGAGATTTACTGAAATAGATGAGGGTACTTTTGCTTCATTTCTAATTCCAGTTTTCAGATATATTCAGGTCCTTCCTTTGAGTCCTACTAATACTAGTTGTTTATGGTTAAGAAACTTAACTCTTCTATTTTCTATTTGTAGTGGTTTCTCTACGAACTTTAATTTTTCGTTTACCTCTACCTTTTGAAGAGGTACTAGCAGGGATTCGTCTTGCTAAATATTTCTTGAGATTGGATACATGAAACACATCATGTACTCCTGCTAACTCTTCTGGTAGTTGATAAGCTACTGGTCCTATTTGTTGAATTACTGGAATGGTCCTACGTACCTTAGACTTAGCTTTCCTTTCTTACCAACTCTAATAACTCTTTTCCAAGGAGATATTTTCAATAGCCTTTTTGTCTCCAACTCGAACTCCAATGACTTTCGTTTATTATTTGTATAACTCTTCTAACCGTCTTCAACCTTTCCTTTGTGATACTAAATATTACAGTTGTATTTACTTAGGATTTCCTTTTCCTCATGTTTAATTCTTGTTGCTCGAATATGTATCTTAAATTCATATGACTCGTATGGATAGTAAACTTACCTCCCTACAGATAATGTTTCCAAATCTTAAGGGTAAACTTATGGCTTCTAAGTTTAGGTTTACAAGTGGTATGGCTTTCTTCGTGATTTTGCAATTGTCTTGATGCATACACGATTACCTTTTTGCGTTGCATCCAAATTCTAGCTTTGAAGTATCACTGTATACTTTAAAATCTTTTGTTTCTTCTGATAAGGCTAGAATTGGAACCTTTTGTTAATTTATGCTGTAAGATCCTAAAGGCTTCTTTTAGTTTAGGTTCTCATTCAAACTTAACTGTTTTAGCTTAGTTAAGGATATATCTATCTGAGAAATATTCTTAATAAATTGCCTATAGTATCTGGCTTTATTTACAGAATTCCTAATTTTCATTTAGGAATTGCGGAATCTTCCATTTAATAATTTTGTTGCTATCTTAGCAGGATCTAAGTGAATAATTTTAGGATTTACCATGTGTCCTAGAAATTGCATACAAGATGGAGTTAACAAGGTTAAGAGTGCATGTAGGTGCTTACGTTGTTTTTCCTGACTTTTGGAATAAATGAGTATATCGTCAATGAATACGATTACAAATTTATCCAAGTATGGGTTACAGATTCTATTCATCATGTCCAAAAATGCGGCTGGAACATTTATTAATCCGAAGGGCATGACCGTAAACTCGTAATGTTCATACCTAGTCCTGAAAACAGTTTTAGGTATGTCTTCTTCCTGTACCTTTAATTGATGATATCCGGAGTGCAAATCTGTAACACCCCGTCTCGGAACGGGCCGGCGTGTCACTATAACAGTAGTCAGATCAAAAACATAATTCCATTTATACTTAAATGTATTACAAGGCTTTACAGCTTAATGAAGGATATCTAATCCATTATAATTATTTCTATCGTCTTTTCTAAACACTCGAGCACTCTTCCATTTTCTGTCCCAGCTTGTCTTGATAACCTGACGTAAAGAAGAAAACAACAACAACAAAAAACGTACGTCTGAGCAAAATTTCGAAAGTTTTGCCCAGTGTGCGGATAGAGGAAAACAAAAGCTTATTTTATTTTGATAACCGGATGGAACTTGACGATGCAAATAACTTAATTTCATAATCATATCTTACGGATGTACCCATGAGCAAACTTAAAACGTGACAATACACAGGTAGCTACTCCTGCATAATTATCACATGAGATGGCGAATTGGCATACCCGTTATCCACCTCCTTATACTTATACTTAAATCCCAGGATCGATCCATACGCCTCCTAATAGCCTTATGTACCACACTTGTACTTAAGAGACGTCGTGAACTGATCTCTCCGTCACGGATGGAGCACATGATGTTGATGCCACAACAACATGCTCGTGGGACACTCCACGAGAAGCGATACTCAGGGTATCAGAGTACAAATGGTCTTATTCACATAACTTATAAAACTTATTTTCAGAACAGAACGGAACATATATTGGAACATGCGATAATGAGTACAACTTAACAGAAAAACTATCGCATGACATGAAACTAAATGATTAGAATAGGAATCGAACGGACTGTCAAATGAATCGATAATCAAAGACGTGAGGAGTTTTAAAAACAAGACATAGTAATTTAAAACAATTTGACTTGAGTAACATAATACTTATATATTAAACTTGTAACTTATTTACTTATAACTTATAAGTCTTAAGATATTTAACTTGTAACTTGTAAAATACGAATCTTTGGCGAGATTGAAAATATAAGAGTGGAACCAGTCATCAAGGTATGGTTATCAATCCTATCTTGACAATTTCGTCCCCAAAATGTGGTTTATTAAACGAGACAAGATAAAACCTTGACTCGTTAATAAGGAACCACTAGAGTAGGAAATGAAACTTGTATAAATAAACCATTTTCTAAATAACTGATGTAAAACAAAACCTTTTCAAAACGTTTGTAACTTTCAACACATGTTTCATAACTAAATCTTAATACGGAATCTATAACTTATTTCATAACTTAATCTTAATACGGAATCTATAACTTATTTCATAACTTAATCTTAATATGGAACTTAAATTCAGGAACGACATCAATCAAAAGAAAGGGATTCTATCCGTACCCAACGGACATAAATCGACAGAAAGGGTTCTTATCAAAACGACATAAATCGAAATAAGGGATTCTTTATAAAAATGACATAAATCGAAAGAAAGGATTCTACCCGTACGATATATCAGAATTGACAGAAATCGAAAGAAAGGAATCTACCCGTACGGAATTTATAACTTAATCTTAATATGGAATTCTTATATTCAAACGACATAAATCGAAAGAAGGGATCTTTTATAAAATCAACATAGATCAAGGAAGGAACCTATCCGTACGGAATTCATAACTTAATCCTAATACGGAACTTAAAATCATGACTTAATCTTAATACGGAATTCTTATACTTAAATGACATAAATCGAAAGAAAGGAACCTATCCATACGGAATTCATAACTTAATCCTAATACGGAACTTAAAATCATGACTTAATCTTAATACGGAATTATTATACTTAAATGACATAAATCGAAATAAGGGATTTTTTATAAAAACAATATAGATCGAAAGGAAGGAACCTATCCGTACGGAATTCATAACTTAATCCTAATACGGAACTTAAAATCATGACTTAATCTTAATACGGAATTCTTATACTTAAATGACATAAATCGAAAGAATGGAACCTATCCGTACGGAATTCATAACTTAATCCTAATACGGAACTTAAAATCATGACTTAATCTTAATACGGAATTCTTATACTTAAATGACATAAATCGAAATAAGGGATTTTTTATAAAAACAATATAGATCGAAAGGAAGGAACCTATCCGTACCTTAAAATTTCCAAGTGATGCTACCTTGTTTCCAATTGTAGATTCATACGGACAGAGTTTAGACTACTGATTATCCTCTTAACCTAATTTGCACACAAGCTAGGTAATTAACTAATACAGCTTTTACGATAACTCACGAGATCAAATTCTCACAATGAACGACAAAGTATAATGCTTCAACTCATTTATCGAATTATCGACAAACGACAAAGCATAACCCAATGTGGGCGGCACTTAGACATTCTTTGGACATATTGATCCTGGACATGAATCGTAATAGCGATCGAGTAATTACCCTGATTGCGGCAGCACTTCGTGATTCGTGTGTGTTAATTGTGGTAAACAGAGCATAACTTAGTGTAATTTTCGACTTTTAACGTCGTTCAAGTGCAGAATTTCAAGTCCCAGACTCCTCTATTTATACCCGAATTTTGACCCTGTCGCGTAGCGCGAGGGGTACCCCCCATAGGCGTCGCGCTACGCGAGGGGTCACCTATTTTCTATAGGTAGCCACGTCCCTAACTAGGCTTGCTGAGTCGACGATTCGGCCAATAGCATTTAGACAACGTTTTTATGAAGATAATCGTCAACTAGGTTTTACCCCCCCTGAGTTTTAGGGGCCCTGATCCTGATTCTGATGATTCTGAAAATTTTAGGGTTGGTAAAGAATTACTTGGGTGTCTAAATTAGGGTTTTCTAGTGGTTAATGATTTTAAATTTAGGGGCATTACAACTATTACCCCCTTAAAAGAAATTTCGTCCTCGAAATTTTTCAAATAAGAATATAACCTAATGCATAAGTAACAGAAACGAAACTTTCCTAGCAGAGCTGCTAACTTATATAACCAGAATCTCCTAATCACACATGTGTTTCTGAAATTCATAACTAAGGTCATGACTATACTTGTCAATTACCTTATATATGTGCCCTAATGGTCCTTTTATAACGTATCTTAATAAAATATCTTACCGTACGAAAAGTCAATAAAGACTTACAGATACTTAGAGTGACTATTAGTACTGATATTTCCTACATAGACATCTATAAGAATAGACATAGGAGTTAAAACAAATAAGATATCAAGTTGAATCCTATCATCGATATCTACCCATTCCTCACAGGTCTTAATTACTATCTTCAAGTTTTCTACAGGAAAGAGCCTTTGCTCTGATACCATAACTGTAACACCCCGTCCCGGAACGGGCCGGCGTGTCACTATAACAGTAGTCAGATCAAAAACATAATTCCATTTATACTTAAATGTATTACAAGGCTTTACAGCTTAATGAAGGATATCTAATCCATTATAATTATTTCTATCGTCTTTTCTAAACACTCGAGCACTCTTCCATTTTCTGTCCCAGCTTGTCTTGATAACCTGACGTAAAGAAGAAAACAACAACAACAAAAAACGTACGTCTGAGCAAAATTTCGAAAGTTTTGCCCAGTGTGCGGATAGAGGAAAACAAAAGCTTATTTTATTTTGATAACCGGATGGAACTTGACGATGCAAATAACTTAATTTCATAATCATATCTTACGGATGTACCCATGAGCAAACTTAAAACGTGACAATACACAGGTAGCTACTCCTGCATAATTATCACATGAGATGGCGAATTGGCATACCCGTTATCCACCTCCTTATACTTATACTTAAATCCTAGGATCGATCCATACGCCTCCTAATAGCCTTATGTACCACACTTGTACTTAAGAGACGCCGTGAACTGATCTCTCCGTCACGGATGGAGCACGTGATGTTGATGCCACAACAACATGCTCGTGGGACACTCCACGAGAAGCGATACTCAGGGTATCAGAGTACAAATGGTCTTATTCACATAACTTATAAAACTTATTTTCAGAACAGAACGGAACATATATTGGAACATGCGATAATGAGTACAACTTAACAGAAAAACTATCACATGACATGAAACTAAATGATTAGAATAGGAATCGAACGGACTGTCAAATGAATCGATAATCAAAGACGTGAGTAGTTTTAAAAACAAGACATAGTAATTTAAAACAATTTGACTTGAGTAACATAATACTTATATATTAAACTTGTAACTTATTTACTTATAACTTATAAGTCTTAAGATATTTAACTTGTAACTTGTAAAATACGAATCTTTGGCGAGATTGAAAATATAAGAGTGGAACCAGTCATCAAGGTATGGTTATCAATCCTATCTTGACAATTTCGTCCCCAAAATGTGGTTTATTAAACGAGACAAGATAAAACCTTGACTCGTTAATAAGGAACCACTAGAGTAGGAAATGAAACTTGTATAAATAAACCATTTTCTAAATAACTGATGTAAAACAAAACCTTTTCAAAACGTTTGTAACTTTCAACACATGTTTCATAACTAAATCTTAATACAGAATCTATAACTTATTTCATAACTTAATCTTAATACGGAATCTATAACTTATTTCATAACTTAATCTTAATATGGAACTTAAATTCAGGAACGACATCAATCAAAAGAAAGGGATTCTATCCGTACCCAACGGACATAAATCGACAGAAAGGGTTCTCATCAAAACGACATAAATCGAAATAAGGGATTCTTTATAAAAATGACATAAATCGAAAGAAAGGATTCTACCCGTACGATATATCAGAATTGACAGAAATCGAAAGAAAGGAATCTACCCGTACGGAATTTATAACTTAATCTTAATATGGAATTCTTATATTCAAACGACATAAATCGAAAGAAGGGATCTTTTATAAAATCAACATAGATCAAGGAAGGAACCTATCCGTACGGAATTCATAACTTAATCCTAATACGGAACTTAAAATCATGACTTAATCTTAATACGGAATTCTTATACTTAAATGACATAAATCGAAAGAAAGGAACCTATCCGTACGGAATTCATAACTTAATCCTAATACGGAACTTAAAATCATGACTTAATCTTAATACGGAATTATTATACTTAAATGACATAAATCGAAATAAGGGATTTTTTATAAAAACAATATAGATCGAAAGGAAGGAACCTATCCATACGGAATTCATAACTTAATCCTAATACGGAACTTAAAATCATGACTTAATCTTAATACGGAATTATTATACTTAAATGACATAAATCGAAAGAAAGGAACCTATCCGTACGGAATTCATAACTTAATCCTAATACGGAACTTAAAATCATGACTTAATCTTAATACGGAATTCTTATACTTAAATGACATAAATCGAAATAAGGGATTTTTTATAAAAACAATATAGATCGAAAGGAAGGAACCTATCCGTACCTTAAAATTTCCAAGTGATGCTACCTTGTTTCCAATTGTAGATTCATACGGACAGAGTTTAGACTACTGATTATCCTCTTAACCTAATTTGCACACAAGCTAGGTAATTAACTAATACAGCTTTTACGATAACTCACGAGATCAAATTCTCACAATGAACGACAAAGTATAATGCTTCAACTCATTTATCGAATTATCGACAAACGACAAAGCATAACCCAATGTGGGCGGCACTTTGACATTCTTTGGACATATTGATCCTGGACATGAATCGTAATAGCGATCGAGTAATTACCCTGATTGCGGCAGCACTTCGTGATTCGTGTGTGTTAATTGTGGTAAACAGAGCATAACTTAGTGTAATTTTCGACTTTTAACGTCGTTCAAGTGCAGAATTTCAAGTCCCAGACTCCTCTATTTATACCCGAATTTTGACCCTGTCGCGTAGCGCGAGGGGTACCCCCCATAGGCGTCGCGCTACGCGAGGGGTCACCTATTTTCTATAGGTAGCCACGTCCCTAACTAGGCTTGCTGAGTCGAAGATTCGGCCAATAGCATTTAGACAACGTTTTTATGAAGATAATCGTCAACTAGGTTTTACCCCCCCTGAGTTTTAGGGGCCCTGATCCTGATTCTGATGATTCTGAAAATTTTAGGGTTGGTGCAGAATTACTTGGGTGTCTAAATTAGGGTTTTCTAGTGGTTAATGATTTTAAATTTAGGGGCATTACAACTATTACCCCCTTAAAAGAAATTTCGTCCTCGAAATTTTTCAAATAAGAATATAACCTAATGCATAAGTAACAGAAACGAAACTTTCCTAGCAGAGCTGCTAACTTATATAACCAGAATCTCCTAATCACACATGTGTTTCTGAAATTCATAACTAAGGTCATGACTATACTTGTCAATTACCTTATATATGTGCCCTAATGGTCCTTTTATAACGTATCTTAATAAAATATCTTACCGTACGAAAAGTCAATAAAGACTTACAGATACTTAGAGTGACTATTAGTACTGATATTTCCTACATAGACATCTATAAGAATAGACATAGGAGTTAAAACAAATAAGATATCAAGTTGAATCCTATCATCGATATCTACCCATTCCTCACAGGTCTTAATTACTATCTTCAAGTTTTCTACAGGAAAGAGCCTTTGCTCTGATACCATAACTGTAACACCCCGTCCCGGAACGGGCCGGCGTGTCACTATAACAGTAGTCAGATCAAAAACATAATTCCATTTATACTTAAATGTATTACAAGGCTTTACAGCTTAATGAAGGATATCTAATCCATTATAATTATTTCTATCGTCTTTTCTAAACACTCGAGCACTCTTCCATTTTCTGTCCCAGCTTGTCTTGATAACCTGACGTAAAGAAGAAAACAACAACAACAAAAAACGTACGTCTGAGCAAAATTTCGAAAGTTTTGCCCAGTGTGCGGATAGAGGAAAACAAAAGCTTATTTTATTTTGATAACCGGATGGAACTTGACGATGCAAATAACTTAATTTCATAATCATATCTTACGGATGTACCCATGAGCAAACTTAAAACGTGACAATACACAGGTAGCTACTCCTGCATAATTATCACATGAGATGGCGAATTGGCATACCCGTTATCCACCTCCTTATACTTATACTTAAATCCTAGGATCGATCCATACGCCTCCTAATAGCCTTATGTACCACACTTGTACTTAAGAGACGCCGTGAACTGATCTCTCCGTCACGGATGGAGCACGTGATGTTGATGCCACAACAACATGCTCGTGGGACACTCCACGAGAAGCGATACTCAGGGTATCAGAGTACAAATGGTCTTATTCACATAACTTATAAAACTTATTTTCAGAACAGAACGGAACATATATTGGAACATGCGATAATGAGTACAACTTAACAGAAAAACTATCACATGACATGAAACTAAATGATTAGAATAGGAATCGAACGGACTGTCAAATGAATCGATAATCAAAGACGTGAGTAGTTTTAAAAACAAGACATAGTAATTTAAAACAATTTGACTTGAGTAACATAATACTTATATATTAAACTTGTAACTTATTTACTTATAACTTATAAGTCTTAAGATATTTAACTTGTAACTTGTAAAATACGAATCTTTGGCGAGATTGAAAATATAAGAGTGGAACCAGTCATCAAGGTATGGTTATCAATCCTATCTTGACAATTTCGTCCCCAAAATGTGGTTTATTAAACGAGACAAGATAAAACCTTGACTCGTTAATAAGGAACCACTAGAGTAGGAAATGAAACTTGTATAAATAAACCATTTTCTAAATAACTGATGTAAAACAAAACCTTTTCAAAACGTTTGTAACTTTCAACACATGTTTCATAACTAAATCTTAATACAGAATCTATAACTTATTTCATAACTTAATCTTAATACGGAATCTATAACTTATTTCATAACTTAATCTTAATATGGAACTTAAATTCAGGAACGACATCAATCAAAAGAAAGGGATTCTATCCGTACCCAACGGACATAAATCGACAGAAAGGGTTCTCATCAAAACGACATAAATCGAAATAAGGGATTCTTTATAAAAATGACATAAATCGAAAGAAAGGATTCTACCCGTACGATATATCAGAATTGACAGAAATCGAAAGAAAGGAATCTACCCGTACGGAATTTATAACTTAATCTTAATATGGAATTCTTATATTCAAACGACATAAATCGAAAGAAGGGATCTTTTATAAAATCAACATAGATCAAGGAAGGAACCTATCCGTACGGAATTCATAACTTAATCCTAATACGGAACTTAAAATCATGACTTAATCTTAATACGGAATTCTTATACTTAAATGACATAAATCGAAAGAAAGGAACCTATCCGTACGGAATTCATAACTTAATCCTAATACGGAACTTAAAATCATGACTTAATCTTAATACGGAATTATTATACTTAAATGACATAAATCGAAATAAGGGATTTTTTATAAAAACAATATAGATCGAAAGGAAGGAACCTATCCATACGGAATTCATAACTTAATCCTAATACGGAACTTAAAATCATGACTTAATCTTAATACGGAATTATTATACTTAAATGACATAAATCGAAAGAAAGGAACCTATCCGTACGGAATTCATAACTTAATCCTAATACGGAACTTAAAATCATGACTTAATCTTAATACGGAATTCTTATACTTAAATGACATAAATCGAAATAAGGGATTTTTTATAAAAACAATATAGATCGAAAGGAAGGAACCTATCCGTACCTTAAAATTTCCAAGTGATGCTACCTTGTTTCCAATTGTAGATTCATACGGACAGAGTTTAGACTACTGATTATCCTCTTAACCTAATTTGCACACAAGCTAGGTAATTAACTAATACAGCTTTTACGATAACTCACGAGATCAAATTCTCACAATGAACGACAAAGTATAATGCTTCAACTCATTTATCGAATTATCGACAAACGACAAAGCATAACCCAATGTGGGCGGCACTTTGACATTCTTTGGACATATTGATCCTGGACATGAATCGTAATAGCGATCGAGTAATTACCCTGATTGCGGCAGCACTTCGTGATTCGTGTGTGTTAATTGTGGTAAACAGAGCATAACTTAGTGTAATTTTCGACTTTTAACGTCGTTCAAGTGCAGAATTTCAAGTCCCAGACTCCTCTATTTATACCCGAATTTTGACCCTGTCGCGTAGCGCGAGGGGTACCCCCCATAGGCGTCGCGCTACGCGAGGGGTCACCTATTTTCTATAGGTAGCCACGTCCCTAACTAGGCTTGCTGAGTCGAAGATTCGGCCAATAGCATTTAGACAACGTTTTTATGAAGATAATCGTCAACTAGGTTTTACCCCCCCCTGAGTTTTAGGGGCCCTGATCCTGATTCTGATGATTCTGAAAATTTTAGGGTTGGTGCAGAATTACTTGGGTGTCTAAATTAGGGTTTTCTAGTGGTTAATGATTTTAAATTTAGGGGCATTACAAAATCTATCTTAGAAAAATACCTAGCTTCCTAAAGTTGATCAAATAGATTATCAATCCTAGGTAATGGGTATCGATTCCTAATTGTAGGTTTCTATAACCGATATACATTCTCATTGATCTGTCCTTCTTCTTTACAAACAACACTGGAGCATCCTCATAGGGAGGAACTTGGTCGTATGAATCCTTTACTTTGTAATTTATCTAATTGTTTCTTTAATTCTAACATTTCAGTGAATGTTGATTGATAGGGTGCCTTTGCTATCGGTACAGTTTCTGGTTTTAGATAAATTCTAAGTTCTACTCTGCTATTAGGTGGTAACCCTGGTAGGTCTTGGGGAAAATGTCAGGATATTCCGATATAATCGGAATGTTTTCTATTTTCTTATCTTTGGTATCAACAACTATCGATACCATATATACTACTCCTAGGTTCCTTGAGGAAATGACTAGCTTTATTATGGAAATAAATTTCAGTGACCTTTGTGGTTTATCTCTGGTTATTATTACTAATTCTCTTGCGGGTGTATGGGTTTCTATGGAACTTTTATCATAGAGAATTCAAGTATGGTTGGTTATTAATTAATCTATTCCTAATATAACATCGAACTCGGCTAATTTTATTAGTAACAAGTTTTGCAGACAATTTATGTCCTAATTCGATCTTTGCGTCTCGCAAAGATCTTATTTATTCTAATAGAATTCCCATCTGTCGTTTCGACTGGAAAAATCTGCCTAAGGTTGGTTAAGGGAAATGTAAAGGGTTGGCAGAATGAAGTATTTATAAAACTTTGGTTTGCACCAGAGTTAAATAATACTTGCATAAACGTTTGTGAACTAAAACGTACCAACTATGATGTCAGGAATTAGTTCAGCTTCCTGAGTAGTTAATTGAAAAGCTCTTGCGTTTTTCTTGGTATTCTCTTCTGCAGGTTTCGTCTTTTCGTTTGCTGGGTTGCCTAATTTCGGGCAGTTCGTTCTGAAATGTCCGGTTTCTCCACAATTGTAGCAGGTTATTGCCTTCTTTTTCCTGCAATCCTCTTCTCGATGTCCTGGAATTTTGCAGTAATTGCAGCATCCTCTGCATTTTCCAAAATGCTTTCCCTTGCAGGTATTGCAAAATGGGATAGTGGAAAATCGCCCGTTTTCTCTTTTCTTGAAATTGTTATTATTACCCATATGAAATTCTTGGGTAATTTTCTGGGCTAAATCCTTCCTCCTATTTTCTTCCCGAGTGCGTACCAATCCGTCAGTTAGAGTGTTAGCTAATTCAACCGCATCGTCAATTGTGCAGGGTCTCGCAGCTTTGACAATGTCACGAATTTCACTAATCAAACCCCAGATATAGCGAGAAATAAGTACCGGTTCTGGCGAAGCCAGGGTAGGTACAATTCTGGCATACTCAAAGAATTTTGAAGTATACCCTCGACAATCTATATCCACCATTCGGTGACTTAAAAACTTATTTGCTATCTGCTCTTTTTCATATTCGGGACAGAATTTTCTTTCTATTAATTGCTTAAATTCTTCCCAACTTATGGCGTAGGCTACGTCACTTCCTTTAGCTTGTAATACTGTATTCCACCATTCTAACGCTTCTTCCTTGAAAAGGTGCGAAGCGTACATAACCTTATCTTCCTCAACACACTTACTTATTCTGATCACTGCTTCGGTTTTCTCTAACCAACGCAGTGCCGTAGTTGCCCCTTCATTGCCTGCGAACTCTACAGGTTTACAGGCAAGGAACTCCTTGTAAGTGCAACCAGGCGTTGCAGCTTTCTTTTTCTTAGAGAGCGGAGCTTGTCGTAGTTCCTCATCATGATTAACATGATTATTGCCTCTGTTTACGCTACTACTGAAGTTATCTTCAGAAATACGTTTGCTAGGAATGATTTGCTGTGGTTCTATTGGATTTTTAACAGCAGCAACGATTGCTGGAATAGCGTTGGCTATCCCTTGAGCTATCATTGTTGGAATAGTGTTAGCTATCCCTTGAGCAACAATATTTTCTATATCCTGTCTAGTCATATATTGATTCCCAGGTTGTTGCTCAGATTGATTACCCTCATTAACTGGTTCATTATTCGCGTTCTCCATCTGCTAATTAATTGTATGTATATATATATATAATTGTATTAGTATCAAATAAATAACAAGTATACATAAAATTATTATATAGTTTCATATAGCCAAACTATTGATTTCTCGAAATAACAATATGCCTTATTATACACCATTATCTTACGAAATTTTATTCGTGATTATTTTATAGACTGATTTTGACTATTATTATACAATCCCTGTCCATAAATCTCCTATTCTTTGGTAAATGATATTCTAATAACGGTGTTCCCTCTCAGGAGATCTATTTCTCAATCTCTTAGATCCAATTCCCAACATTCATTAGTTCTTAGTCAAGGTGGCGGAGTCTAGTTATATTCTTGTTACTTATTGGTGGATTTTGGTTCTGGATCGAACTGAGGAAAAAGCTTATAGGGATTGTTTTGGATCTGTATTTCATTAGTTAACCATTCGTCTATTTGTGATTGGATTGAAGGTTTTGGAATAGCTGGTTCTACATCTATTAATAGTTGTTTTTCATTAACAGACTTGATAGAATGATAATCTGTCAATGAAAAATCTAATTCTTCTTGGGATGGTAACCCCTCAATTTGCCTAGAGCTTTCCCTGATTTCTATTTTCTTAGGTGTGGGTTTTTCGAGAGGTACAGCGTTGAATTCTATAGGTTCTTCTCTTTCTGCTATATATCTATTGAAATCTCTGGAAACCTCTAGTCTTACTGGATAAAGATTTAATTTCTGAAGGGCGTCAGACAAGTCACTCATGCTGTTAAACATAATACAATTACTAAGTCAGAATTTATAACAAATTTGATAGAAACTTTAAAATATCATTTCAAGCTGTTTAACTTACCAAAATAACTGAAATTTAAAATATTCTCGGTTTTATCGAATAAGGTGTCTAGACTGTAGATAAAACTTTGGTCCAATTTATTTAAAAATTTGCATTAATTGCTACGTTGGCTAGCATATAAAGATCTGCCCTATGCTGTATATAATTAGTCAGATAATAAAACACATAATCATCAAATAACAATTAGAAATTCCTAAGTATTTTTCAATTACTTTAATAGGCTAAAATCAATAATAAGCTTAAATCAATGGCTTGATCAGTGGCTCTAATACCACCTTTTTCTGTCACGGCCCCCGACCCGGTTTTACCCGGTCCAGGAGCCGCGGGACAGAAATCCTGTGGTATTTATGTTTACAGCGGAAGTCTTAACAGGATCGTTTTAAATTTGAAAAATATTATTTATTTACTTTTTGATAAACCCCGTAAATATCATAATTTCATTATTTTACAAACATGTTTATTTATTTATTTGAGCCACCACTTCAAGCTTGATAGTGCTCCGTAGCACGTGTACTTAATTCAGTAAATCACCTGAAACATGTTGTAAAAAGGTTTTGTCAGCGGGGAAATACTGAGTGAATCATTCATTTTGATTAAAATGACACATAGTTATAAATTACAGCATAAGAGCGATTACTATGGCAGTATCTTATTTTATATCTGGTCTTGCCACCCGTGTGACGATGGTCATACCACTATTGGGTCCAGTCACCCAATTAGTGACGTTTTGTCACTGTTAGGTCTTATTAGCCTAACCACTGTTAGGCTTATTGCCTAACTGTGAGAAATTAGTAATGTGCACAATACCCCACTAACCAGCGGTCAAGATAACCACGACTTAATCCCTGTAATTATAACATTTTGAAAATAATTTGGAGTATTGTAAAACAGTTGAGAAAAAGAGAATGACTCACAAACTGTGAGAAAAGAGAATGGCTCACATTGCAGATTTAACGGGCAAGGTATAAGCCTACTGATTAGCCTTGATTTAACCTAATATAGTAATAATGCACACACAATAGGTTAGTAACTAATTCAGCAGTTACGTCAATTCACGAGATCAAACCCTCACAATGATTAACAAGTGTAATACTTAATAGTTCAATCGGATTCACAACGAATAACAGAGCATAGTCCGAATTCGAACAGCACTCAACTATTCAAGTCGAAATCACGACGAATAATCAAAGTATTAGCTCAATTTGAGCAGCACTTAGACAATCGTTGGATAGTTATAATCGATCGGACGTTGAATCGTAATAGCGATCGAGTTATTACCCTGATTGCGGCAGCACCTCGTGATTGTGTGTGTTTAATTGTAGTATTACAGCTCTAATTCGACGTACACAGAACTTCTGAGCGTCGTTTTAACTTCCTAGATTGAGTCCCAAAGTCGGCTATTTATAGCCAAAATTTGGCCTTGCTTACGGACCGTAAGCCTGATCCCTTACGGTCCATAAGGGATACCTAAATGTCCTAGACTTGCCATGCACGGGAGTAGCTTGGATGAGTCAAGAATTTTAACCAATCAGAGGTTAACAACGTTTTTAATAGATAAACATCCAATTAGGGTTTACCCCCCCCTTGAGTTTTAGGGGCCCTGATCCTAATTCCGATTGTCCTAAAAATTTTAGGGCTAGTGCAGAATTAATTGGGTGTCTCAATTAGGGTTTTCTTATCGACTAATTATCGTCCTAATTATTGATTTTAGTGACAGTTGTTACATTCTCCCCACCTTAAGAAAAATCTCGTCCTCGAGATTTACTGAAATAGATGAGGGTACTTTCGCTTCATTTCTAATTCCAGTTTTCAGATATATTCAGGTCCTTCCTTTGAGTCCTACTAATACTAGTTGTTTATGGTTAAGAAACTTAACTCTTCTATTTTCTATTTGTAGTGGTTTCTCTACAAACTTTAATTTTTCGTTTACCTCTACCTTTTGAAGAGGTACTAGCAGGGATTCGTCTTGCTAAATATTTCTTGAGATTGGATACATGAAACACATCATGTACTCCTGCTAACTCTTCTGGTAGTTGATAAGCTACTGGTCCTATTTGTTGAATTACTGGAATGGTCCTACGTACCTTAGACTTAGCTTTCCTTTCTTACCAACTCTAATAACTCTTTTCCAAGGAGATATTTTCAATAGCCTTTTTGTCTCCAACTCGAACTCCAACGACTTTCGTTTATTATTTGTATAACTCTTCTAACCGTCTTCAACCTTTCCTTTGTGATACTAAATATTTCAATTTAGACAGCAATTTATAAGGATAATCGTCAAGTGGGGAATACCCCCCCTGAGTTTTAGGGGCCCTGGTCCTGATTCTGATTGCTATGAAAATTTTAGGAATTGTGCAGGATTACTTGGGTGTTTCAACTATGGTTCCCTATTGGGTAAATAAAATAATAGGCATGACTTTTGATGAAAGTTATTTACAAAATAGAAATAATAAATAATAAATAATAGTTTTGGGGTAAATCACAAAAAGAGAATAAAACGGTGAGAAAAAGAGAATGGACCCCTTGTGTAACTTTAGGGTTCAACTAGAAAGACTCCTGTTATAAATTTTGGGTATACTTTTTGGGCTATTAAAAATATATAATGTACTCGTGGTAAGTATAATACCCCTAAATCAACCTTGTCCCGATGTCCCGAGACAGAATCCCAACGAACTTAGTCGGGCAGAGCCCTGACATGCGTTATGGAACTCAGATCAATCGGAAAGGGTAGCTGTGATTGGGAGTTACAATACTTAAAACAGGGCAGAGCCTTATTATTATTATAGAGGAAAAATAAAATAAAAAGAATACGGATGAGAGTAAATTCGAGAGAGGTGGGAAGATATTAGAATCCTTCCTTATGTTATTTATAGTTGAAAATGTGATTGCTTCTCACAGAATGTAAGGACACGTCAATTAAAATGGGACACGAAATCTTCTAATATTGGATTTCATTTTGAGGGGACACGTCTACAAACAAACACCTGTACCTTTATTTCATTACATACACTAGCCTATTTGAATTTTTGAATATTATTTTATTCTTTTCTAATATCTCGACCATACATACAAAATTATAAATTCAAATGTTAAATTTATTATTATTTTATTCTTATAATTAATTCATCTGCTTCACTTATTTGGCGTGTATAACTTCTAAAATATAACGTTTTATAAAATAATAAATATGTCATTAGAACGAGAATATTTTTGTCTACATTTGGGTCTAAGTTTCATTAAAAATAGAATAGGTTCAAAATACAGTTTATTTTTATAATTTAATTATTATATGGTTCCTAGGCCTGTCTAGGAATTTCATATTTCTAATAGTTAACTTACCCGGAGACTACCCGTCTAATAATATAAATTTTTATATACTTTTATTTTATTAGAAAGGTCACCCATATACAAACCAATTAATTATATTATTTCAACCAACTATATAAAATAGTGTTTAAACTATTTGGGTTGAATATTTATATTAAAAATAAACTAGTTACTAGTGGTTGATAAATTTAACCAAACCTATAATTCTTATATATAAAAGTAGGAATGTTACACTACCTCTATGGAACAAAGTGTGTGGTTTTCACAGACCACAAAAGTCTCCAGCATATTCTTAATCAGAAAGAGCTGAACATGAGGCAACGACGTTGGGTCGAGCTCTTAAGTGATTACGATTGCGAGATTCGCTACCATCCTGGTAAGGCGAATGTCGTAGCCGATGCGTTTAGTCGAAAAGAGCGAGTCAAGCTTCACTCTGTCCAAGTTCTATCTGATATCCAATCTCGTGTCCTTCAAGCTCAACGATCCTGTGTGATCAAGGGTTTATTGAAAGATGAGCTACCGCTTCAACTTGAGCTTTAGCTCGAAAGGAAAGGCGATGGTTTACTCTACTTCAAGGATCGTTTGTGGATCCCGAAACAAAACGATCTTCGCGCCCTAGTGATGGACGAATCTCACAAGTCTCGATATTCTATCCATCCTGGTGCTGATAAAATGTACAAGGATCTTCGTACTAAGTTCTGGTGGCCTGGTATGAAGAAAGATGTTGCCTTGTATGTAGTGAAATGCCTAACTTGTCTTAAAGTCAAGGCTGAACGTCAACGACCTTCTGGTTTGCTAGTACAACCAGAGATACCGGTTTGGAAGTGGGAGAGCCTTGCGATGGATCTCATCACTAAGTTACCGCGTACATCTAAAGGTCACGATGCTATTTGGGTTGTTATCGATCGATTAACGAAGTCAGCTCATTTTCTTCCGATTCGCGAGGATCTATCTGCTGATAAACTTGCAAAGATTTATGTTGATGAGATTATATCACGACATGGTGTTCCGTTGGATATCATTTCTGATCGTGATGCTCGATTTTCATCTCATTTTTGGAAGACCATGCAATCTGCTATGGGAACCCAACTAAATCTAAGCACTGCTTATCATCCCCAAACAGATGGACAATCCGAGAGGACAATTCAAACTTTGGAGGATATGCTTAGAGCATGCGTGATAGACTTTGGTGGTAATTGGGATTCTCATCTGCCAATGATCGAGTTCTCTTACAACAATAGTTATCATGCTAGCGTCAATATGGCACCATTCGAAGCTCTCTACGGTCGAAAATGTCGTTCACCTGTCTGTTGGAACGAGACCGGTGAAGCTCAGCTTACTGGACCTGAGCTCGTTCTAGAAACAACAGATAAAATCAAGAAAATTTGCGATAATCTTGTGACAGCTAGAAGCCGTCAAAAGAGTTATGCGGATATGCGACGCAAGCCCTTAGAATTTCAAGTCGGATATCATGTCCTGCTCAAGATTTCACCTTGGAAAGGAGTCGTAAGATTTGGAAAGAAATGAAAACTTGCACCTCGATATGTGGGACCATTCAAGATCGTGGAAAGAATTGGGAAGGTTGCCTATCGACTAGAGCTGCCTCCAGAGCTTGGAAATATTCATCCGACTTTTCACGTGTCCAATCTACGAAAGTGTTTAGCTGACGCTGATCTTCACATACCTCTCGACGAGATCCAAATCGATGAAACAATGCACTTTGTCGAGAAACCCGTGGAGATAGTGGACCGTACATTCAAGCAGTTGAAGAACAAACGGATTCATTTGGTAAAAGTTCGTTGAGGGTCCAAACGTGGCCCAGAATTTACTTGGGAACGTAAGGATCAAATGATGACCAAATATCCGCAATTGTTTTCACAAGCTTCCTCTAGTTAAAATTTCGGGACGAAATTTCCTGAAGTAGGGGAGACTGTGACAACTGTGCTCTGTAATCGATGTACGATATAAAACAATGTTGATTATTAATAAAACAATGTGCTTTGGTGTTATTATATGTGTTTTGATGTATTATGTGTGTATTTGTGTTTGGTGATTTTTACAATTCGATTCGATTCCAATTTCAAGCTCTAAATCGCTTTCTGGAAGGTTATACGCGCACTAATGCGTAAATATAACCAGTTTAATGCAACAAACACTCCGGAATAGTGAAATAGGCTTAACATACCTCAAATAACCTCCACATAACTTAGAAATAAGTTTTGGATGGTTCGGTGTGTTAAAATCAACCTTGTTCGATCACAGGGACTATTTATGTCAAATTGCGAAACTATACCGATTTGTATAGTAACGAACACTCCAGAACTTGATCATAAGTTAAACATACCCTAAATAACCTTTACATAGCTTAGCAATAGGCTTTGAGGGGTCCGGTATGCTAAAATAAACTTTATTGATCAATAGGGACTAAAAGCGTCAAAAAGTGCACAAGTTTGCATTTTCGCGCATATCTTACGTTCTGAATATATCCGGACATCCAAAAATTTATGTAAGCATTAAAATATTTTATTTTAGTATTTGGCATGATAAAATCCATTCGTCGCGCAATTTGGATCGTTTTTGCGTTCGTTACGACTCCCGTCGTAATTAACCGAACAACGCAATCGTACGACTAAACGAGCCGACATCCGAGATATTTTTGAGCACATTTTAAGTTCTCTATACCTTAACTTCATTTTAGAGCCTTAAAATGGGGTTAACAGGGTTTAAACGTGCCAAAAATGCTTAAAAATCAAGTTTGGGGCTTCAGGGGCCTGTTCTGCCAATTGCTGAAACTTGCTGCCAGCACACAAGGTCCTTACGGACCGTATGGAGGTGCTTACGGTCCGTAAGCCCTCTCCAGCTGTCACGGCCCCCGACCCGATTTACCCGGTCCAGGAGCCGCGGGACAGAAATCCTGTGGTATTTATGTTTACAGCGGAAGTCTTAACAGGATCGTTTTAAATTTGAAAAATATTATTTATTTACTTTTTGATAAACCCCGTAAATATCATAATTTCATTATTTTACAAACATGTTTATTTATTTATTTATTTGAGCCACCACTTCAAGCTTGATAGTGCTCCATAGCACGTGTACTTAATTCAGTAAATCACCTGAAACATGTTGTAAAAAGGTTTTGTCAGCGGGGAAATACTGAGTGAATCATTCATTTTGATTAAAATGACACATAGTTATAAATTACAGCATAAGAGCGATTACTATGGCAGTATCTTATTTTATATCTGGTCTTGCCACCCGTGTGACGATGGTCATACCACTATTGGGTCCAGTCACCCAATTAGTGACGTTTTGTCACTGTTAGGTCTTATTAGCCTAACCACTGTTAGGGCTTATTGCCTAACTGTGAGAAATTAGTAATGTGCACAATACCCCACTAACCAGCGGTCAAGATAACCACGACTTAGTCCCTGTAATTATAACATTTTGAAAATAATTTGGAGTATTGTAAAACAGTTGAGAAAAAGAGAATGACTCACAAACTGTGAGAAAAGAGAATGACTCACATTGCAGAATTAACGGGCAAGGTATAAGCCTACTGATTAGCCTTGATTTAACCTAATATAGTAATAATGCACACACAATAGGTTAGTAACTAATTCAGCAGTTACGTCAATTCACGAGATCAAACCCTCACAATGATTAACAAGTGTAATACTTAATAGTTCAATCGGATTCACAACGAATAACAGAGCATAGTACGAATTCGAACAGCACTCAACTATTCAAGTCGAAATCACGACGAATAATCAAAGTATTAGCTCAATTTGAGCAGCACTTAGACAATCGTTGGATAGTTATAATCGATCGGACGTTGAATCGTAATAGCGATCGAGTTATTACCCTGATTGCGGCAGCACCTCGTGATTGTGTGTGTTTAATTGTAGTATTACAGCTCTAATTCGACGTACACAGAACTTCTGAGCGTCGTTTTAACTTCCTAGATCGAGTCCCAAAGTCGGCTATTTATAGCCAAAATTTGGCCTTGCTTACGGACCGTAAGCCTGATCCCTTACGGTCCGTAAGGGATACCTAAATGTCCTAGACTTGCCATGCACCGGAGTAGCTTGGATGAGTCAAGAATTTTAACCAATCAGAGGTTAACAACGTTTTTAATAGATAAACATCCAATTAGGGTTTACCCCCTTGAGTTTTAGGGGCCCTGATCCTAATTCCAATTGTCCTGAAAATTTTAGGGCTAGTGCAGAATTAATTGGGTGTCTCAATTAGGGTTTTCTTATCGACTAATTATCGTCCTAATTATTGATTTTAGTGACAGTTGTTACATTCTCCCCACCTTAAGAAAAATCTCGTCCTCGAGATTTACTGAAATAGATGAGGGTACTTTTGCTTCATTTCTAATTCCAGTTTTCAGATATATTCAGGTCCTTCCTTTGAGTCCTACTAATACTAGTTGTTTATGGTTAAGAAACTTAACTCTTCTATTTTCTATTTGTAGTGGTTTCTCTACGAACTTTAATTTTTCGTTTACCTCTACCTTTTGAAGAGGTACTAGCAGGGATTCGTCTTGCTAAATATTTCTTGAGATTGGATACATGAAACACATCATGTACTCCTGCTAACTCTTCTGGTAGTTGATAAGCTACTGGTCCTATTTGTTGAATTACTGGAATGGTCCTACGTACCTTAGACTTAGCTTTCCTTTCTTACCAACTCTAATAACTCTTTTCCAAGGAGATATTTTCAATAGCCTTTTTGTCTCCAACTCGAACTCCAATGACTTTCGTTTATTATTTGTATAACTCTTCTAACCGTCTTCAACCTTTCCTTTGTGATACTAAATATTACAGTTGTATTTACTTAGGATTTCCTTTTCCTCATGTTTAATTCTTGTTGCTCGAATATGTATCTTAAATTCATATGACTCGTATGGATAGTAAACTTACCTCCCTACAGATAATGTTTCCAAATCTTAAGGGTAAACTTATGGCTTCTAAGTTTAGGTTTACAAGTGGTATGGCTTTCTTCGTGATTTTGCAATTGTCTTGATGCATACACGATTACCTTTTTGCGTTGCATCCAAATTCTAGCTTTGAAGTATCACTGTATACTTTAAAATCTTTTGTTTCTTCTGATAAGGCTAGAATTGGAACCTTTTGTTAATTTATGCTGTAAGATCCTAAAGGCTTCTTTTAGTTTAGGTTCTCATTCAAACTTAACTGTTTTAGCTTAGTTAAGGATATATCTATCTGAGAAATATTCTTAATAAATTGCCTATAGTATCTGGCTTTATTTACAGAATTCCTAATTTTCATTTAGGAATTGCGGAATCTTCCATTTAATAATTTTGTTGCTATCTTAGCAGGATCTAAGTGAATATTTTTAGGATTTACCATGTGTCCTAGAAATTGCATACAAGATGGAGTTAACAAGGTTAAGAGTGCATGTAGGTGCTTACGTTGTTTTTCCTGACTTTTGGAATAAATGAGTATATCGTCAATGAATACGATTACAAATTTATCCAAGTATGGGTTACAGATTCTATTCATCATGTCCAAAAATGCGGCTGGAACATTTATTAATCCGAAGGGCATGACCGTAAACTCGTAATGTTCATACCTAGTCCTGAAAACAGTTTTAGGTAAATCCTAAAAATAACCACTGTTAGGGCTTATTGCCTAACTGTGAGAAATTAGTAATGTGCACAATACCCCACTAACCAGCGGTCAAGATAACCACGACTTAATCCCTGTAATTATAACATTTTGAAAATAATTTGGAGTATTGTAAAACAGTTGAGAAAAAGAGAATGACTCACAAACTGTGAGAAAAGAGAATGACTCACATTGCAGATTTAACGGGCAAGGTATAAGCCTACTGATTAGCCTTGATTTAACCTAATATAGTAATAATGCACACACAATAGGTTAGTAACTAATTCAGCAGTTACGTCAATTCACGAGATCAAACCCTCACAATGATTAACAAGTGTAATACTTAATAGTTCAATCGGATTCACAACGAATAACAGAGCATAGTCCGAATTCGAACAGCACTCAACTATTCAAGTCGAAATCACGACGAATAATCAAAGTATTAGCTCAATTTGAGCAGCACTTAGACAATCGTTGGATAGTTATAATCGATCGGACGTTGAATCGTAATAGCGATCGAGTTATTACCCTGATTGCGGCAGCACCTCGTGATTGTGTGTGTTTAATTGTAGTATTACAGCTCTAATTCGACGTACACAGAACTTCTGAGCGTCGTTTTAACTTCCTAGATCGAGTCCCAAAGTTGGCTATTTATAGCCAAAATTTGGCCTTGCTTACGGACCGTAAGCCTGATCCCTTACGGTCCGTAAGGGATACCTAAATGTCCTAGACTTGCCATGCATGGGAGTAGCTTGGATGAGTCAAGAATTTTAACCAATCAGAGGTTAACAACGTTTTTAATAGATAAACATCCAATTAGGGTTTACCCCCCTTGAGTTTTAGGGGCCCTGATCCTAATTCCGATTGTCCTGAAAATTTTAGGGCTAGTACAGAATTAATTGGGTGTCTCAATTAGGGTTTTCTTATCGACTAATTATCGTCCTAATTATTGATTTTAGTGACAGTTGTTACACCAGCACAGCAGACTTCTTTTTTAAAAACCCAGCTGTTCCCCATTGTTTTGCACATGGTTTTGGGCAATCTATGGGCTGGTTTGAAGGCTCCCATGGTATTCAAATCAGTGGGTACGAGGTGTATGGTCTAGATCATTCCTTCTTCTCCAAGAAACGATCCTAACGGTTGTGAAAATCCTATAAATACCCCCCCACCCTTCACTCATTTCCCTCACATTTGAATCTGATTCTACAATCTCTAAGTAGAAGTTTGTGCTTCCTACCTGAGAGTGAATCGGGTTCAAATCTTGCAGGGACCTTCTGTAAGTATTCTTTCGCGTTTTTCGTTCGTTTCTATCGTTAAAGTCAAACTGTGTTTGACTTTCTGCCTTGACCAGTTTATGGTCAACGCGAAGTTCGTTTGAACTTCATAACGTGAGCGTAATCACGATGGTTATAGTCCCTAGTGACTATACCTACTGATTACCACGTTATCTAGGCTCAGTGACGAGTCGTAGTTTCAGCCAAAATGCGTTTTCTCGCGTATTTTGTAACCAAACTACTCTAGGATGTCAAAACCGTTTGTTTTGATATCAAAACCTGTTTTCTAACTTAACTAAACATGTTTCGACGTGTTTAGCTCGTCACTTGTTAGTTTAGTGCTTATGTAGAGTCGTAAGTCAAGCGGACTAAACACCCGCTTAGACTTTCGAACACGACCCGTTTGGTCGATCATTAGGATCCGACCAAACACGTTTAGTGACCATAGTAGCGTAGGGAATAACCTTCCGGGGTTATCCTTATGGTCACTTAGGTTTGATTAGTCGCATGATAAGTAGTTTATGTGCCTTTGGTAAATTGCCAAAATACCCTTTTCATACATAATTGGTAATTAAGCATATGTAACTTAAGCTTTTGACACGTAACTGATTATGTAACATAATTAAACATGTATGGGCATATAATACTTGTCATAGGACTAGTTAGACGTCTCGAACGCGCTTTTGTTTGCACGACGCGTTAAAGTAGCGTAAGCTACCTTAATGGGTCTCGATGGGTCGAAAGCACTTAGGTTAGGTTCCGATTTAGGATGTAGGCTTTGTTAAACCATATCACATGAGTTCCAACACTCATTTGGTTTACAAGACCTCATTCTGTCCGATCTTCCGATTTAGGCGTCTATTGTTTGACTAGTGGTTCGATTATTAGGAGCTACTTGATTTCTCTGGTTTGCTCGAGTTTGTTGAAGTTCTATTTGATCGAGAATACTTTGCACTACATGTGAGTACATAGTTCCCCTATTTTACTGTTTTTTTAAATGTTTTGGGGTGATTCATATGTACGAAATGTTTTCAAGGTTTAAACAAGGATTTCAAATGATTTTTACTAAACTAAGAACGATTTCGATAAAGTGAACGAACTTGTTGGTTGTAGTTACATAACGAATGACATTCATTAGCATTGATCAAGCCGACAGTATTAGGTTATGGTACCATAGGATCTGACAAATCCCGTTACTTTACTACACCCATGGTTATGTGTGGGGGTTGTGGGTAGCGACTGAATCTGATGTTTGTTAACTTACCCTTTGGTGGTTTGTTAATACGAGAACGAGTTGAATGATGGACGAGTCACAAAGGTTTGAATGTTGTTAACGAGACGACCATATATAAGTTTTCACAATTAAAACGATGACGATTTAAACGATTTGGAAACAAGTAAACGATTGGGAACGATTGGAAACGATTTGGGAACAAGTAAACGATTTGGGAACGATTTGGAAACGATGTTAAACGATTTCGATAAACGATTGGTTTTTGGTTAAGTGTTTAGATAACGAGACGGGTGTAATATGGTGAAAACATGGTAGATACGCCGTTGGTACTTCTTATATATAAGTGTTTTCATCATATTACATATCGTGGCGTTATTTAGTTCACTTGGGTAAACGATTTTGAAACGATATCACACAACGATGTTTTTCTAAGAGATATAAACTATATGAGTTTTTAACGAGTTTTTACAAGATGTTTTACAAGTTGGTTTTCTAAAGCAAATGTTTTTGGGTTAAGAATCATGGCTACGAGGTTTTATAAACTATAACCCGCTTGATTTGAGTTGGTTAATTAAGTTGCAATATTATACTCTTTTCAAAACAAAGTTTTTAATAAAGCATTGCAACACTTAAACTAGCCATGAATTCGACACTTCTATAAAACCTATGTACTCGCCAGCATTTCTTTGCTGACTAAGTTTTTTTACATATGTTTCAGGTGTTGATGCTGTGACAACCCTCACAAAACCAGGTATCCGTACGACTTAATTAGCTATTAACTGTTGCCTAATTACTGTGCTTAACTGAGATTTCTGATAAACTGCTACTTGATTGTTGATACATGTACATGTCTGCATCATACTTTGATTTTTCCTGTCACTACATTATTTATTTACTGAACTCTAGTGACAAACTTGATGCACAAAAAGCATAGTAGCACTAAACGGATACACAGTGAACATGCTGATATAGCCAGCATCAGGCAGACACTGCCTCTAAAGGCCTGAATGAGCCAAAATTATTTTACTACACCCATAGTGTGTGTAAGGATACAAGGGTTGTATGACTACGTCTCTAGGAATAAGATACAGAGATTTGGATGTGCCTAAAACGTACTTTAAGCACGGAACACAGCACTTTTATTTACACACTAGCTTCTAGCTAACTAATAAAGTGCCAAAACACAAGGAATTATTCCTGACACTTTGCAAAATAAATTGTGTCGCTAAAAATATTACTTACGACGCTTAAAGGATATCTTAAGCACTTTAACGGATTCCTATCCAACCGAACAACCGGGCAATACCCGGAACATAAAAATATTGCCAAAATTAATATTGATACTTTTCTGAGCCAGTTAGGGTCCCTGATTACCCTAACACCCGTATCATAACGCAATAAACAACTAACAAGGTTAGACCTTTATGTAACCGACTTAACATAACTGAACCATAACTGTTTAGTTGGAATCGAACCGGGTGGTCCCACCACCCTAAGGAAATCGGCCAACCAAGGGGACAAACAAGGACAACTTTTTAATATTTTATTATTCTTGTCTGATATCTAGAAGACACGAGATCCATTGGACGATGACGAAAACTCTCTATATAAACTCACTGTCACACCCCCAAAATCCACCTGCGGATAACACCCGCTTCGAGGGCGTGACCGACCAGGATCCAGCCACCAATTATACTGAATACTTAAGTTGTTAACAAAAGTAATACTTACCAATCATAAGCTTAGCAAATATTAAGTTCAGAGTTTAAAGTTTTAAGTTCAGAACAGTGATAAGTAGCGGAAGCATAAGTAAGGTAGTTTAAAACAAAGTTCAAGATTCAAAATATAGTAACACCCAACACAAGGGTGAACAGACACTACACGTTCCCAAGCTGCAAGCTCCTTCGTCACTGGTTACCTGCAAAGCATGCAGTAAGGGGTCAACAATAATGCTGAGTGAGTTCACTAGTTGTCCAGTTTTAATTACCAAAAACTTTGTTTCACCGGTTAATTTATCCGTTTATACATGCCCTGGGGAGCTACCCCAAAAGTTAGCGACTAAACTGTTTTTCCAATACCGAACACTAGGTAACCGTTGCGTATCCGCAGGATGCCCCGATGTCAGTGTTCTATCATCATTGACGGATTTCTGAGTTCATTAGTTCACGCCCGTCCCAAACCAGGGCACGGTGTGAGGCTGGTAAACACCTAAATAGCGCTATCAACTAATAACCCGTTCGCCTGAACCCGGCGACTAATCGGTATTTGTAGTAGGGACTTGAGTGATAGAGTTTCGTTTAGTGCCGTTAGTTGCAATCCGTATAAACAGTAATTAACCAAAAAGGTTTCCCAATACCAGGGAAGGAAAAGTAAGTTTGTCCCCAATAACTAGGGAAGGTATGTAAATGGTATCCCCTTTTACCAGGGGATAGGGTTGTTAGTCTCGTGTCCCAAACCACCGGGACGCATGCTTTTAAGTTGTGAACTCACCTTGGGTTGCTCGGTAGGTTTAGGTTACTTGTCAATCACGTTGGTCACCACGTCCTAACATGGTTACCGGTATAGGTCAGGTTTGGTATGCAAGCATTCACGTAAAACACATACAGGCACGTAACTAACACGTATCAAGCATATAAGTAAACAGTGGGTTACTGGGCCGGCCTAAGTAATTAAGCAGTCAACAGCAACACATAATCCAGTCAACAGATAGTCCAAGTTAAACACATATGGGCCCAGTAACCAAAATGAACAGCCCACTCGCAACCAGCTGGTCTCGAGTCGCAACCAGGTGGTTGCGGCTTGTCACGATATGGTTGCGAGTCGCAACCGTGGTCTCGAGTTGTCACATGATGGTTGCGAGTCGCAACCGTCGTAGTCTCGAGTCGTAATCACGTGGTTTCGACTTGTCATGCTTTGGTTGCGAGTCGCAACGGTGTGGTTTCGAGTCGGAATACTGTGGTTGCGAGTCGTAATGCCGTTGTTGCGAGTCGGAAACTGTCATTTTCATGTACACGTGAAGATGCAGAAAAGACAGTCCAAATTGTACCGAGAATTCAGACCCAAATCCGGAAACTACCAATAAGATTTCTACAAACACTTTTCCTCATTTGACTAGTAGTAAAAATAGATCAAACTTTGCCTTATTTGAAATCTTCAACCCACATTCAACAAGTTCATCCTATGTTCATAATTTCTAGGGTTTTCATGCCAACATATTCACACATTTTTGGACCGAAAATCACCTATTTCTAACAAGATTAATATGCAAGAACAAGTAAAACATACACTTAGTGGCATTAACATAACTCGGTTGGCCCTAAACATCCTTAAACCATTATTCCATAACCATTTAAGCATGTTAGTAAGTATCATACATAAGGTTTAACACACATAGTCAAAACTTCACAATCTTCCTAAAAATCATGCATAGTATTTCTAGCCAAGCATAATATTTCTAACCAAACATGCATAAAAATCTAGTTCATACAACAATATAAACCCTATGCACATAATAATCACTAACCGGTTGAAAAGGGGAGGAATGATCCGAAATAAAGGAAGAAGCCGAGGAGATGAAGTGTCCGAGTGATGATCTTGACCGAGTTTCCTTGTCCGAAATCCTTGCTTGAACCGAAAGAGGAAGGAGAGGGGTGTTGTTGTTGGGGGTTACTAGTTGAGAGAGAAAGAGGAGAAGTGTGTTTGTGTGTTGTGACAAAATGAGGAAAATGAGAAGGAGGTTGGAATTTATACAAAGGTCACGAGTTGGGCTTGGGGTTTCGGCCCAAGCCGGTTACGGCCCAAAGGCCCACTCGCAACCGCCCGGTTGCGAGTCATGGTCTCGGGTCGTAGTTTCGGCTCTCATATATATATATATATACAATACATACATACATCACATATCATGCACAAAGGTCACGTTTTCATTTAATAATATTTATATACACAAAATATTACAAAGTGTTCGATCGGAAAAACCTCGAGTGTCACATTATCCCCAAGTTTTAAGAACTTTCGTCCCGAAAGTTGAAGCAGCCACTGCCAAGCTAGCGTGTTTTAACGGGGTGTCACATCATCCCCCCGTTAGTTTGGAATTTCGTCCCGAAATTCGGTTGTAGCTTCAGTGCTGGGGTTTTCGTTTGGGAATAACTGGGGATACTTGGACTTCATCTGGTCCTCCCGCTCCCAGGTAAACTCTGGGCCGCGTCGTGAGTTCCAACGAACTCGCACAAGGGGTATCTGGCTACGTTTGAGGGTTTTGATTTCTCGATCCGTGATCTCAATCGGTTCCTCAGTAAAGTGTAGCTGTTCATCAATCGTCAGTTCCTTAAAAGGAATCACAAGTGTTTCATCCGACAAACACTTCTTCAGGTTAGACACGTGAAAAACGTTGTGCACTGCACTCAGCTCTGCAGGCAGGTTTAATCTATAAGCAACCTTACCGATTTTCTCGGTAATTTCGAATGGTCCAACATACCGTGGATTCAGCTTGCCCCGTTTACCGAAACGGACCACACCCTTCCAGGGTGAGACTTTAAGTAGAACCCGGTCCCCGACCTGGAATTCTAATGGTCTCTTACGCTTGTCAGCGTAGCTTTTCTGACGGTCACGAGCTGCCGCCATGCGTTGCCTGATCTGTGATATCTTTTCCGTGGTATCCACTACCAGTTCTGGGCCTGTAAGTTGACTATCACCAACTTCCGCCCAGCAGAGAGGTGATCGGCATTTACGACCGTACAATGCCTCAAAAGGTGCTGCCTGAATGCTAGTGTGGTAGCTGTTGTTGTAGGAGAATTCCACCAACGGTAGATGTTTCTCCCAGTTCTTGCCAAAATCGATCACACATGCTCTGAGCATGTCTTCTAGGGTTTGGATGGTGCGTTCGGACTGCCCATCCGTTTGCGGGTGATAAGCGGTGCTCATGTCCAAACGTGAGCCAAAGGATTTGTGCATAGCTTGCCACAACTCGGAAGTAAAACGAGCGTCTCGGTCGGAAATAATAGAAGTTGGCACCCCGTGCCTGGAGACTACTTCCTTCAAATAGATTTCTGCCAAGGTAGAAAACTTGTCCGTTTCCTTAATGGCCAAAAAGTGTGCAGACTTAGTCAATCGATCTACTATCACCCAAATAGTATCATTCCCGCGTTGAGATCTAGGTAGCCCTGTAACAAAATCCATGGAAATCTGCTCCCATTTCCACTTCGGGATTTCTGGTTGCTGGAGTAAGCCTGCTGGTTTCTGATACTCGATCTTGACTCTTGCGCAGGTCAAACATTTGCCAACATAGGCCGCTATGTGGGCTTTCATGCCAGGCCACCAGTAGGTGGTCCTTAAGTCGTGGTACATCTTATCTGAACCAGGATGTACTGAGTAACGGGACTTATGGGCTTCGTCCATCACCAGCTCTCGTAGATCTCCGTAAAGTGGGACCCAAATGCGCCCTGCCACATAGTAGGCGCCGTCCTCTTTTTGCTCTAGTTGTCGTCTCGATCCTCGCAGGGACTCAGCCCTGATGTTTTCCGGTTTCAGTGCTTCAATCTGAGCATTTTGAATCTGGGTAGGGAGGCTAGACTGGATGGTAAGTTGTAATGCTCGCACGCGCCGTGGTATAGTGTCCTTTCGGCTGAGGGCGTCTGCCACGACATTGGCCTTGCCCGGATGATACTTGATGGCGCACTCATAATCATTCAAAAGTTCAACCCATCGGCGTTGTCGCATGTTTAATTCCTTCTGCTTGAAGATATGCTCGAGACTCCTGTGATCGGTGTAAATGGTGCACTTGGTACCGTACAGGTAATGTCTCCATATCTTAAGCGCAAATATCACTGCTCCCAGTTCCAAGTCGTGTGTTGTGTAGTTCCTTTCGTGTGTCTTAAGTTGTCGTGAGGCGTAAGCAATAACTTTCTCGCGTTGCATCAACACGCAACCGAGCCCATGAATAGACGCATCGCAGTAAACCACAAAGTCGTCCGTTCCTTCAGGTAACGAGAGAATAGGAGCACTGCAGAGGTTATCCTTAAGCCTCTGAAAAGCAGATTCCTGTGCTTCATTCCACTTGTAGGTGACGCCTTTCTGAGTGAGCGTAGTGAGGGGTTGTGCAATCTTTGAGAATCCCTGAATGAATCTGCGGTAGTAACCTGCCAATCCCAAGAATTGGCGGACTTCAGTCGGAGTCTTAGGGGTAGGCCAATTCTTTATAGAGTCGATCTTAGCTGGGTCGACGTGGATTCCATCCTTGTTAACCACGTGCCCAAGGAAATGGACTTCTCGAAGCCAGAAGTCGCATTTCGAGAACTTGGCGTACAGTTGCTCATTGCGAAGGAGTTCGAGGATAAGTCGTAGGTGCTGTTCATGCTCTTCCTGACTTTTCGAGTAGATCAAGATGTCGTCTATAAACACGATCACAAATTTGTCGAGGTAGGGTTTGCACACTCGGTTCATGAGATCCATGAACACTGCAGGGGCGTTGGTCATTCCAAAGGGCATAACGAGGAATTCATAATGACCATAACGAGTTCTGAACGCAGTCTTGGAAATATCTTCGCTACGGACCCTTAACTGATGGTAGCCTGATCGCAGGTCAATCTTAGAATAGTAGCTTGATCCTTGTAATTGATCAAACAAATCGTCGATTCGCGGGAGAGGGTAGCGATTCTTGATGGTAACCTTGTTCAACTCACGATAGTCTATACACATTCGGAACGTGCCATCCTTCTTCTTAACAAAGAGTACCGGTGCTCCCCAGGGTGATGAACTAGGACGGATAAACCCTTTATCCAATAGCTCCTGTAGTTGCGTCGAGAGTTCCTTCAATTCTGCGGGGGCTAGTCGATAAGGTGCACGAGCTATAGGCGCTGCTCCGGGAGCTAGCTCGATTTGGAATTCAACCTGACGATGGGGAGGGAGTCCAGGCAATTCCTCAGGAAATACTTCGGGGTAGTCACGCACTACTGGAAAATCTTCAATCCTCTTTTCCTTTTCCTGCGTGTTGGTAACAAGTGCTAAGATAGCGGTGTGCCGTTTTCGTAAACACTTCTGGGCCTTCAAGAACGAGATAATGCCGGAGATTTCTCCACTTTTGCCACCTTGTACAATGAGGGGTTTGCCAGAACGGCGAGGTATACGAACTGCTTTCTCTTGACAGAGGATCTCAGCGCGATGCTTGGATAACCAATCCATACCAATAACGACGTCGAAGCTTCCAAGAGTAACAGGGAAAAGGTCGATACTAAACGTCTGACCAGACAACTCTAGTTTGCAGCCCTTGACAACATGTGAGGCCTCGATGCTTCTACCATTAGCTAACTCGACGAGGTGAGGAGAACTTAGTAACGAAAGCGGGCGCTTAAGCTTCTTACTAATACGTAGGGATACATAACTAGTATCGGCACCGGAATCAAATAACACAGAAACATAACGATCATTGAGTAGGAACTTACCCGCCACGACATTGGGGTCATTCCTTGCTTCTCCAGCTCCAATCACAAAAGCTCTTCCTCTAGCACCATTCCCAGCATTGTTGTTCTGATTGTTGTTCCCAGCTCCCTGATTGTTGTTGCGGTTCTGATTCAGTTCAGGGCAATCCTTCTTAAAGTGCCCCTCAGCTCCACACTTAAAACATGCCCGGTTGTTTCCCTGCTGCTGTTGCTGTTGGGGTTGTTGCTGATTCTGTCTAGCTGGGAACTGACTTCTACAATCCTTGGCGTCGTGCCCCATCTTGTGGCATCGCTGACACGGGCCCTTGTTACATGCCCCATTGTGGTGCTTGTTACACTTGTTGCACTTAGGGTAGCTTCCCCGGTAGCCACCCTGTTGCTGGGTGCCTTTGTTGTTTTCAGTTTTCCTTTGCTGCGCTGGGGCCTGAGTGGGGTTAGCATCCTTGCTTTGACTTCCTTCCCACTTACGCTTGCTGTCACTAGAAGTTCCGACGGTAGCACTGATCCTTTTGGGCAACCGGCCCTCTTCCACGGCCTGATCAGTGAGTTTGTGAGCAAGTCGAACAATCGGCTGAATGGTAGTGTGGTTGGCTGTAGTGACATGGCTTCGAATCTCTGGAGCCAAACCTTTGATATACAGTTCGATCCTTCGGTACATTGGTCGTGACATGTTCGGGCAGAGAGCAGCATAGTCGTTAGACAGCTTGGTGTAGGTTTCAATTTCCGACCCAACCATCTTGAGCTCATAGTACTCATTTTCAAGCTTGTGGATGTCATCCCGGTGACAGTATTCATCCTTAATCATATCCTTGAAATCCTCCCATGCCGTAGCATTTGCAGTTTCCAAACCAAACATCTGAATCTGCGCCTTCCACCAAGAAAGCGCGCTCCCTTCAAGCGTAGCAGTAGCAAATTTCACCCAATTTGCAGGGGGACACTCGCAAACAGCAAAGACAGCTTCAATTTTCTCAATCCAATGCAGAAGACCTATGGCACCCTCTGTGCCGTTGAAAGGGAGAGGCTTGCAATCCATGAAAGTTTTGAAAGTACACACTGGTGGTTGCGCAGGTGCATGCTGACCTGTTCGTGAGAAGCGAAGCGTATGGGTTTAGAGGCGAAAAGTCGATGTGGCGGTAGGATCTATACATCCTAAAACAACGAGCTTACCTATAGGGTGAGCTGCAAAAGCCGCAGCCACTGTGTTGAGCAGGTTAGTGAACTGAGCCTGCGTCATGTTAATGTTTCCCCTTCCGCGTCCACTCATTGTCTTCATAACCAGAAAACACAGTATGAGTGTGATGTCGTAGTGTAGCGAGAATGAGATAGAAGAGAGAGGTGTATCTATCTAGTTTAGGCACACTAGTACGTATAGCATAACAGGAAACATAAAGCAAACAAGTAAACACTGGTCCGAGCTATGAGGTCAAAAGTGTTGAGCCTTGCACTTGGAGTGTAGTGTCGTCGCGAGTCACGGGTTATAGTCTGGTTTTCTCCAAAAAGATTTTCCTCTTTTTAAAACCAAGTTCACTATAACCAATGGCTCTGATACCAATCTGTCACACCCCCAAAATCCACCTGCGGATAACACCCGCTTCGAGGGCGTGACCGACCAGGATCCAGCCACCAATTATACTGAATACTTAAGTTGTTAACAAAAGTAATACTTACCAATCATAAGCTTAGCAAATATTAAGTTCAGAGTTTAAAGTTTTAAGTTCAGAACAGTGATAAGTAGCGGAAGCATAAGTAAGGTAGTTTAAAACAAAGTTCAAGATTCAAAATATAGTAACACCCAACACAAGGGTGAACAGACACTACACGTTCCCAAGCTGCAAGCTCCTTCGTCACTGGTTACCTGCAAAGCATGCAGTAAGGGGTCAACAATAATGCTGAGTGAGTTCACTAGTTGTCCAGTTTTAATTACCAAAAACTTTGTTTCACCGGTTAATTTATCCGTTTATACATGCCCTGGGGAGCTACCCCAAAAGTTAGCGACTAAACTGTTTTTCCAATACCGAACACTAGGTAACCGTTGCGTATCTGCAGGATGCCCCGATGTCAATGTTCTATCATCATTGACGGATTTCTGAGTTCATTAGTTCACGCCCGTCCCAAACCAGGGCACGGTGTGAGGCTGGTAAACACCTAAATAGCGCTATCAACTAATAACCCGTTCGCCTGAACCCGGCGACTAATCGGTATTTGTAGTAGGGACTTGAGTGATAGAGTTTCGTTTAGTGCCGTTAGTTGCAATCCGTATAAACAGTAATTAACCAAAAAGGTTTCCCAATACCAGGGAAGGAAAAGTAAGTTTGTCCCCAATAACTAGGGAAGGTATGTAAATGGTATCCCCTTTTACCAGGGGATAGGGTTGTTAGTCTCGTGTCCCAAACCACCGGGACGCATGCTTTTAAGTTGTGAACTCACCTTGGGTTGCTCGGTAGGTTTAGGTTACTTGTCAATCACGTTGGTCACCACGTCCTAACATGGTTACCGGTATAGGTCAGGTTTGGTATGCAAGCATTCACGTAAAACACATACAGGCACGTAACTAACACGTATCAAGCATATAAGTAAACAGTGGGTTACTGGGCCGGCCTAAGTAATTAAGCAGTCAACAGCAACACATAATCCAGTCAACAGATAGTCCAAGTTAAACACATATGGGCCCAGTAACCAAAATGAACAGCCCACTCGCAACCAGCTGGTCTCGAGTCGCAACCAGGTGGTTGCGGCTTGTCACGATATGGTTGCGAGTCGCAACCGTGGTCTCGAGTTGTCACATGATGGTTGCGAGTCGCAACCGTCGTAGTCTCGAGTCGTAATCACGTGGTTTCGACTTGTCATGCTTTGGTTGCGAGTCGCAACGGTGTGGTTTCGAGTCGGAATACTGTGGTTGCGAGTCGTAATGCCGTTGTTGCGAGTCGGAAACTGTCATTTTCATGTAAACGTGAAGATGCAGAAAAGACAGTCCAAATTGTACCGAGAATTCAGACCCAAATCCGGAAACTACCAATAAGATTTCTACAAACACTTTTCCTCATTTGACTAGTAGTAAAAATAGATCAAACTTTGCCTTATTTGAAATCTTCAACCCACATTCAACAAGTTCATCCTATGTTCATAATTTCTAGGGTTTTCATGCCAACATATTCACACATTTTTGGACCGAAAATCACCTATTTCTAACAAGATTAATATGCAAGAACAAGTAAAACATACACTTAGTGGCATTAACATAACTCGGTTGGCCCTAAACATCCTTAAACCATTATTCCATAACCATTTAAGCATGTTAGTAAGTATCATACATAAGGTTTAACACACATAGTCAAAACTTCACAATCTTCCTAAAAATCATGCATAGTATTTCTAGCCAAGCATAATATTTCTAACCAAACATGCATAAAAATCTAGTTCATACAACAATATAAACCCTATGCACATAATAATCACTAACCGGTTGAAAAGGGGAGGAATGATCCGAAATAAAGGAAGAAGCCGAGGAGATGAAGTGTCCGAGTGATGATCTTGACCGAGTTTCCTTGTCCGAAATCCTTGCTTGAACCGAAAGAGGAAGGAGAGGGGTGTTGTTGTTGGGGGTTACTAGTTGAGAGAGAAAGAGGAGAAGTGTGTTTGTGTGTTGTGACAAAATGAGGAAAATGAGAAGGAGGTTGGAATTTATACAAAGGTCACGAGTTGGGCTTGGGGTTTCGGCCCAAGCCGGTTACGGCCCAAAGGCCCACTCGCAACCGCCCGGTTGCGAGTCATGGTCTCGGGTCGTAGTTTCGGCTCTCATATATATATATATACAATACATACATACATCACATATCATGCACAAAGGTCACGTTTTCATTTAATAATATTTATATACACAAAATATTACAAAGTGTTCGATCGGAAAAACCTCGAGTGTCACATTATCCCCAAGTTTTAAGAACTTTCGTCCCGAAAGTTGAAGCAGCCACTGCCAAGCTAGCGTGTTTTAACGGGGTGTCACACTCACCTCTCTCACACATTTCACACACATTTCACCATCTCACTCTCTCACTCTCTTGCTCCCTCTATCTCGGCCGAACCCCCTCACCACCACCCATCCGCTTTCGAGTTCGAGTCTTGCCATTCCAAGATCATTCAAGCTTCACGGGTCACGTATAAGGAGCTTTGGTGCACTCGGAACGTAAAGGACCTCGTGCATTTGCTTTTATCCGCGCCATTTTCGCCAAAGAACTTCCCTAGCCCCGAGCTAGAGGTATAGCATTTGAAACTCATTTTTAATCGTGCCTAAAGTGGTTAAAAGGATTTTTGACGGATAAAAGTCGGTAACCCACTTCTTGAATCATTAAAGTCTACTAAAATGTGAAAATCGTTGGATAAAAGGTCATAACGCGTGTAAATGTCGTAGTATTTGAATATGTTGGTTGTAGAGACCCGATCTACGATGTGGTGGCTCTTATCATCGTTTAACCCGACTTTGTTAAGATCCCGAATCTTGACATACACTTGTTTCTTTTGTACAAGGGTTAAAAGGTGAAACTCCACCACACGGGAAACATGAACTTGTGTAAAAGTGTTTTAACATGAAAAATAGTATTTAAAACGAGCCGATCTACGAATGTACAAGTGGTATATTCGTAGGACCGGGTGTTGAGAAAATCATGTTTTATAAAAGTTGTTTAACATGTTAACAAATGTGATTTTTATAATCTACAAGTGTATAAACACTTGTGAAATGAAAGATCCGACAAAATAACAATTTTTATAAAAATTGTCGAAAGTTGTAAAGAGTGATTTGTTCCAAAAACGGGGTTTTTGCAAGAATAAACTATTTTATACATAGATCCACTAAATATAACGAGATCTACATAATAGTTTTAGAAAAACTACAAGTTCATGTAATATTGTGATTTTACATACTAGTCTACAAATTCGAAGGGTTGAAACTTGTTTATTATGTTGGAAATTGATTGATTGAAATAAAAGAAGTGATTTTGTAAAAGAAAATGATACGCTTGAAAGCGTGGCCACCTCCAGTTACAGGGGAAACTCTGGCGAAATTTTCTAAAAATATAACACTTAGAATTATTTACAAGTGTTAGACTACTTTGACATGTTTTCAAATATATTTCGCCACAACTTTATTTATAAATAATCGGAGGTGGGATTTTCACAAAACTAAACGTGATAAATATATATTCGGTAAATATATTTTGTCACAACACTGTTTATGATTATTTTGTGAAAATGTATAAATATTATTTTTAGAGTAAAAAAATAATATTTACTAACTTGTCAAACCCAAAATAATACAAACGCTTATACGACAAGCATAAAAGTTACAACGGTAATTTCTATTACCACCTAATCATTAAAACGTAACTTACGCATTACGCGGAAATATTCACCAACACGTATGTTGTTAACGTATTATTTTGGAAAGTATTGTGTAAAGAGAAAATATATTATTTTTGAGAAAAATAATTATATTTTGGAATGAGAAATAAAAATATATTAAGTGGGACTTAATGAGATAGTATAAATACACATGTATTTAAATCCCCCATCCTTGGGAAGGAAAGTAAAATACCAAGTATGTACACGAAACGGTTGTCTAACCGTCTCCTAAAAATATAAGTTATAAAGCTAAGGCACGGCCATCCGTCTAATAGAATTAGCACCTGTAGGTCGTTGCACAGCTTCGGATATTCGGATTACTTGGTAGAGATACGCATTCACTGTGAGTTCATGTCCCCATTTTCTCTAACTGTTTTCAGTTTACTTAACTGCGGGGGTGAAATACATGTTACTATGATTTACGAGTACTTTACAACGGTATGTTTAACGTAAGGAGGTGTTATACGATCATGTGAGTGGATAGGAACAACATGGGGCCATTAGTCCTCATGGAGGGACCGAGGGACAGGAGCGGTAGATCTATCTGGGTGTAGCGAGCCCAGCCCCCGGCCAAACTAGAAACGGACCGTGGGGTGACTTTGTCCACATACTTTGCCGTGGCATAAATCTGCTAGGTTTGAGTCTCCCTATTTGCACTTCACATAGGTCAGTGGCCTTGCAAACCATTGATGATCACAAGTCCTCTTACACTGCTACATACCACAACTATTTTTATACTCACAAAGGTTTTTACATACTCACTTACGCATGAACTCGCTCAACATTATTGTTGATTTTTCAAACTCACATGTATTTCAGGAAATTAAACGGATCTGGCACGGTATGGAACGTTTTCTGCTGCACTGGTCATGAAGTCATCAGGGTTTAGGGTTGTGTCTCTTACCTGGACAAGATACAATCCCTAAATCACGTTTATGTTTTGTTATAAGTTGTTATGTTTCTGAACAAGGTTATGGTTGCATGTTAAAAACAATGGTATTGTATTATGTTTTCAAAAACTTAATGGATGACTTGCATGGTTTTTAAATTCATATAGCTTTGTTATGATTAAGCTATGGTATTAAGAAGTCACACAAATTAACCACGCTTCCGCAAAGCCAGGGTGTGACAGCTTGGTATCAGAGCTCTGATCATAGCGAACTAGGATTCCTTCTTGAGTCTAGACTATGATCACTAGGGCTCTCACGAAAACATTTTTTTTCTGCATACCACTTAAGTCCAGATCCACAAACTTTTTACAAACAAATGTTGAGCACATTTTATTCATTATTCTAGGCTCAGTCTGGGAGGCTGAGGTTCAGGCTAGTGGGACTAGGAGTGTTGGCTAGTGGGACTAGGAGTGTTGGCTAGTGGGACTAGGAGTGTTGGCTAGTGGGACTAGGAGTGTTGGCTAGTGGGACTAGGAGTGTTGGCTAGTGGGACTAGGAGTGTTGGCTAGTGAGACTAGGAAGGACAGTCTGGGAGGCTGGGAGGCTAGTGGGACTAGGTGGATTATGTGATTATTATCTGGTAACTTATGTGACTATTTGATTCACTGATTTTGTGCTTATTCTGTGTTATGTTACAGACCCATGGATTCACCAGCTACAGGTGGATCAGGTACCACTGGACCCCTACCGTTAGTGTCAGACGATGTTATGTCTTCGGAGCATGAGGTGCACACCTCAGACTATACTAGCACCGACGATGACGACTTCCAGCCGTTCGCGTTACCTGACGGCGCCGATGAGCACGCTGATGACCCCTTACCCTTCGCTTTACCCGAGGGTGCCTATGAGCCCATTGATGGCGACCCTGCTGAGTACCTCCCTATTGTTGCGATTCCGGCACCGATTCCTCTTGCTTCTTACCCTGCTTATGAGCTTATGCCAGACGCCGATGCCGACGGCGACATCGAGCTTTACGAGGACGAGCCATTTGAGGACGAGGATCCTGACGTAGCTCCTCTACCTGCTGGCGGTCTCTTGATGATAGCTGACATTCCAGCTAGAGACTCGCCCATTCACTCACCAGTCCCGGACTCTTTAGAGTCTGTGGCATCTGTATCATCTCGCGGAGCGAGCGCGCAGCAGTTTATTCACGACTCAGACCCTGATCAGGCGTCTTCAGCTGCCCCTATTCCGAGTTTCGCATTTGAGCATGATGATATCGAGGATTCTGACCCTGTTTTCCCTCCAGGATTTGATCCTGACCATGATATCGAGTATATTCCTATGGATGAGCATATAGAGGACCCTGATGATCCTATCGGTCCCATTGACCCAGATTTTGACTTTGACATGGCGTTCGACGACCCTGAGCCTGCCATAGCCCCAGAGCAGGCAGCTGCTTTTGACCCTTTACCTGAGCATGACCCTGTTCATGCTGATTTTCCTCTTGAGCCTGTTGATGTTGATCCCCCTGTAGGTGTTCCTGTGATCGAGGGCGATCATGTTGCTGCTGATCCCATTGTTCCTTTACCCGTAGGTGACATACCTGCTGATCCTGTTATTGATCCTGTCGATCCTGTTATTGCACCTGTTGACCCCGTTATTGCTCCTATCGATCCTTTACCCATCGAGCCCGAGCACGCTCTTTTTGCTGAGCACATGGATCCTCCGGATGAGGAGGCACAGCACGGGTGGATACCGGCGGACGAGGATGTTCCACCGTTTCCCCCACATCACACTGGCACACATCATACTGATTTTTCATTTCAGATCCCATCATTTATTCCTCCAGCGGGGCCTGGAGAGGGCTCTTCAGCCCACCCTTTCGGTCATGTACCGATGACCATGCCATTCATGCCTCAGATAGCATCTATCCCATCTTCTGTTGCACCTATCGATCTTACCAGCATGCCATTACTTTGGTCGTCTTCCTCACCGATGCCACCCACAGATCCATACCATCCATTTCATTTGGGCCATACTATTGAGGATCTTTTGATGTCATTTGTACACCAGCACGAGTCTCATTCACAGCGACTCCAGGAGCTCGAGAGAGCTCAGTTATCTTTTGGTCCATACCTTGGTCAGACACCTCCATCTTTTCAGCCTTTTCGATCATTTCCTCCTGACATTGCTGCCCGACTTTCGACCTTGGAGCAGCAGGTTGCGTCCGTGATCCGTACTCAGCAGGCGATGGAGGAGGACTGGTATCACTTACGCCGCTTACTTTTCGCTCACTTTCCCCCTCCCCCACCCCCATCCGCATAGGGCTCATTGGTACCGTAGTGGTAGACGATGGTGAGACGACCGCGATTGTGACTGCACAGATTTTTGGAGACCATCTGACGATACAGATTTTTGTTGATATTTGTTGATGTACTGGTTGTATGTGACACTGATGTGATGTTGTTTTTGACAGGGGTGATGTAGCCCCTATTTGATTGGTGATTGTATGATACAGTGACGTGCTGACACACTTGCTACACTTTATGGTCTCGATATATATAACAATCGCTGTATTCTCACCATATCTGATTCACTTGATTGCTTATTTATGTTTTGTGACATGGGATGTTGTATGTATGATATTTGCAACATGGGATGTTGGGACATGGGATGTTGTGTGTGATATATTGATAACATGAGATGTTATATGCTATTACTATTACTATATACGTATGTTTACTTTGGCCTAATCGACGTACGCATCTTTAGAAGATGGCACCAAGACGTCAACCGCAGCCGATGCCCACTACTCCTGAAGAACTACAGCAAGTTATTGCTGCCGCCATTGCTCAGTATGCTGCCTCGCAAGAAGGACCAAGCGGAAGCAACACGAACATCAACGGCAACCAAAATCCTCCTCATGGTAAACCTAAGTCATTAAGACATTCCATGGCATAAATGGATTCCTTTAGCAAGTGCTAATGCCGTTCCTATGATATGATGTATGTGCAGGGTGCACCTACAAACAATTCTTGGACTGTAAGCCCATCAACTTCGACGGCACAGGTGGTGCTGTTGCTTTCGTTCGCTGGGCAGAGAAGACTGATTCCACCATCCGCATGAGCAAATGTGCGCTCGACCAGCAGGTCACTTACATCTCAGGGCTGTTTCTAGACGGAGCCCTATCTTGGTGGAACTTACAAGTGCAAACACTAGGCGAAGCTGCCGCCTACGCCCTGACTTGGGCCGAATTGAAAGAGCTTATGCGCAAGAAGTATTGTTCCCGTGCAGAAATTCAAAGGTTGGAGACTGAATTTTGGCACCTAAAGATGGATGGACCAAAGGTTGCAGAATATGTCCAGAGGTTTCATGACCTATCTCAAGTGGTTCCTTATATGGTCACGCCTGAATACAAGCGAATTGAGCGCTTCATTTGGGGGTTAGCTCCCCAAATCATTAGCATGGTGACCTCCGCCAGACCGGCAACTATTACGGAAGCCATTGATTTGAGCGTGGCTCTCACTGAGGAGGCAATTCGTTTGAACAAGTTTGATGAAGTCAAGGCAAAGAAGACAGAGACTCACGTTGAGTCCTCAGGAGATAACAAAAGGAAGTTTTCAAACTTCAAACAGGGCGTCAGTATGGCAGTAAAGAAGGGAAAATCAGCTGGTAGTACCAAGAAAGGGAAAGGGTACCAGGGCACCCAGCCCAAATGCAACAACTGCCAACGCCACCATACTGGCAATTGTAACGTGAAAGTTTGTGAATCTTGTGGAAAACCGGGCCACTCAAAGGAATCATGTTGGGCTAGTACAGGCCGAGGAGGCCAGGGAGGATATATGAATAGAAACGATAATCGTGGTGGTTTGGGAAATCGCCCACAAGGGAATAATCGAGGCTACAATGCAAATCAAGCCGGAACTGCCAATCAAAACAACCCGCCAGTTGGGGGCGGTGCAGGAAGTGGAAAAAGATTAGGATGTTTTCATTGCGGTGACGTTGGGCACTTCAAGAAGGATTGCCCGGGATTGAACCAAGCCCGTGGAAGGATGTTCCAGATCGGTGCACAGGAAGCGCGCCAGGATCCCAACGTTGTTACTGGTACGTTCCCTGTAAATCAACGTTATGCATCTGTTCTGTTTGATACTGGTGCCGACTATAGCTTCATATCACTAGAATTTAAGAATATACTTGGGCTAGCCGCTAATAAGTTAGACATTCCCTACGTAATCGAATTGGCTAATGGAAAGTTGGTAGAAGCCAATGATGTGATCAGAGGCTGTGTGATTGAATTAGGAGAACGCGAGTTTACTCTAGATCTACTACCAGTCCAGTTGGGAAGCTTCGACGTGGTAGTAGGGATGGATTGGTTAACGAGTAACAAGGCTGAGATAGTGTGTCACGAAAAGGTTATTCGTATTCCGACCGACAATGGTGAGACCATTGTTGTTCATGGAGAAAAGCGTGAGACGCCGTTAAGGATGATTAGTTGCCTGAAAGCAAGAAAGTGTCTGAAGAAAGGATGTGTTGCTTTTCTAGCACACATTGTGGATAAGAAGGCTGCTGAGCCGAAGATCGAAGACATCCCTGTAGTGAGGGATTACCCAGAAGTCTTTCCAGAAGACTTGCCTGGCTTGCCACCTCAAAGGCAAGTGGAGTTTCGCATCGACTTAGTTCCAGGCGCTGCGCCTGTGGCTAAGGCACCATACAGACTTGCTCCGTCTGAGATGCAAGAACTGTCGACACAACTTCAAGAGTTGTTAGACAAGGGTTTTATCCGACCAAGCTTCTCGCCTTGGGGAGCTCCAGTTTTGTTTGTGAAGAAGAAGGACGGTAGTTTCCGTATGTGCATCGATTACAGAGAGTTGAACAAGCTGACAATCAAGAATAGGTATCCCCTGCCAAGAATCGATGACCTGTTCGACCAGCTTCAAGGTTCAAGCTTCTATTCAAAGATCGATCTTCGATCTGGATACCATCAACTTCGGATACAGGAGAAGAGTATCCCGACGACAGCTTTCAGAACTCGTTATGGACACTACGAGTTTCTCGTTATGCCGTTTGGTTTGACAAACGCACCTGCAGTGTTCATGGATTTGATGAACCGAGTTTGTAAGCCGTACTTGGATAAGTTCGTGATCGTATTCATCGATGACATCCTGATTTACTCAAGGACGAAGGCTGAGCACGAGCAACATCTTAGAGCTATTCTGGAGCTACTAAAGAAGGAACAGCTGTACGCCAAATTCTCTAAGTGCGAGTTTTGGCTACGTGAGGTACAATTCCTTGGACACGTGGTGAATGGAGATGGAATTCATGTTGATCCCACCAAGATCGAGGCAATCAAGAATTGGGAAACGCCTACAACGCCAACCGAGATTCGGCAATTCTTGGGTTTGGCTGGCTATTATCGAAGGTTCATCGAGAACTTTTCAAAAATCGCTCAACCTTTGACGCTCCTCACGCAGAAAGATAAGAAGTTTGATTGGGGAATCAAACAGGATGAAGCATTTCAAGTATTAAAGGACAAGCTTTGTAACGCGCCAATCTTAGCTCTACCGGAAGGTACCGACGATTTTGTGGTATATTGCGACGCATCGCGTCAAGGATTGGGTTGTGTGTTGATGCAACGTCAAAAGGTTATCGCCTACGCATCACGCCAACTGAAGGTGCATGAAAAGAATTATACCACGCATGATCTGGAGCTAGGCGCAGTGGTTTTTGCTTTGAAGATCTGGAGACACTACCTGTATGGTACGAAGTGCACAATCTTCACAGATCACAAAAGCCTACAGCATATATTCAACCAGAAGGAGTTGAATATGAGGCAAAGGCGATGGGTTGAGTTATTGAACGATTACGACTGCGAGATAAAGTATCACCCAGGGAAGGCGAATGTAGTCGCCGATGCCTTAAGTCGTAAGGAAAGGATCAAGCCCCTAAGGGTTAGGGCTATGGAAATGATGATCCAAACCGATCTCTCCTCGCGCGTTCGTGCAGCACAGAAAGAAGCTCTCAAGGAGGAGAACCTTGAGAAAGAGTATCTCCGTGGGATGGAGAAGATATTGGAGCCAAACGAGGAAGGAACGTTAGGTTTTGGGAAAAGGATTTGGGTTCCTCTATTTGGTGAATTAAGGGAAGTTATTTTCGATGAAGCGCACAAGTCACGGTACTCTATCCACCCGGGATCGGATAAGATGTATCAAGATCTCAAAAATTACTATTGGTGGCCTAGGATGAAAGGCGACGTTGCTATTTACGTGAGCAAATGTTTAACGTGCGCTAAGGTCAAGGCGGAATACCAGAAGCCCTCGGGACTTCTGCAACAACCTGAGATTCCCAAGTGGAAATGGGAACAAATCTCAATGGATTTTGTTACAAAACTGCCAAGAACGCCAAGAGGCCATGATATGATTTGGGTGATTGTGGACCGCCTAACAAAGTCCGCACACTTTCTGCCAATCAAGGAGAAAGACAGTACTAGTAAACTTGCAGAAATTTACTTGAGAGAGATCGTAGCACGACATGGAGTACCCCTCTCGATCATCTCTGATAGAGACGGAAGGTTTGTGTCAAGGATATGGCAATCCTTCCAAGAAGCTTTTGGCTCACAATTGAATCTGAGCACTGCGTTCCATCCGCAAACTGACGGCCAGAGCGAGCGAACGATACAGACTTTGGAAGACATGCTGAGAGCATGTGCTATGGATTTGGGCGGTAGCTGGGATAAGCACTTACCTTTGGTCGAATTCTCATACAACAACAGCTACCACACCAGTATTGGTGTCGCGCCTTTTGAAGCCCTTTACGGACGCAAGTGTCGATCACCACTATGTTGGGCTGACGCAGGTGATAGGCAGCTTGCCGGTCCCGAAATCGTCCAAGAGACGACAGACAAGATTGCGCAGATTCTTAAACGCATCGAAGCCGCTCGCCACAGACAAAAAGCCTACGCGGATCCAAACCGAAAACATGTGGATTTTCAAGTTGGAGAGATGGTGTTATTGAAGGTATCACCCTGGAAAGGGGTGGCACGCTTTGGGAAGCGTGGGAAGTTAAATCCACGCTACATTGGTCCTTTCAGAATTCTAGAAAGAATTGGAACCGTAGCATACAAGTTGGACCTACCTGCTGAATTAAATGGTGTCCACGATACATTTCATGTATCCAATTTAAAGAAGAGTCCAACTCAAGTTGACGTTGCCATTCCTATCGACGAGATTCATGTTGACGACACACTCCACTTCGTAGAAGCACCTGTCGAGGTCACAGATTGGAAAGTTAACAGGACCCGCCGGAGCAGTGTCAAACTCGTCAAGGTTCGCTGGAATGCCAGACATGGTCCTGAATACACCTGGGAGCGTGAGGACCGGATAAGAGAGAAATACCCCCACTTATTTCCTAAAGACTCTGCATCTACAAGCAGAACTTAAATTTCGGGACGAAATTTATTTAACGGGGGGAGAATGTGACAACCCTCACAAAACCAGGTATCCGTACGACTTAATTAGCTATTAACTGTTGCCTAATTACTGTGCTTAACTGAGATTTCTGATAAACTGCTACTTGATTGTTGATACATGTACATGTCTGCATCATACTTTGATTTTTCCTGTCACTACATTATTTATTTACTGAACTCTAGTGACAAACTTGATGCACAAAAAGCACAGTAGCACTAAACGGATACACAGTGAACATGCTGATATAGCCAGCATCAGGCAGACACTGCCTCTAAAGGCCTGAATGAGCCAAAATTATTTTACTACACCCATAGTGTGTGTAAGGATACAAGGGTTGTATGACTACGTCTCTAGGAATAAGATACAGAGATTTGGATGTGCCTAAAACGTACTTTAAGCACGGAACACAGCACTTTTATTTACATACTAGCTTCTAGCTAACTAATAAAGTGCCAAAACACAAGGAATTATTCCTGACACTTTGCAAAATAAATTGTGTCGCTAAAAATATTACTTACGACGCTTAAAGGATATCTTAAGCACTTTAACGGATTCCTATCTAACCGAACAACCGGGCAATACCCGGAACATAAAAATATTGCCAAAATTAATATTGATACTTTTCTGAGCCAGTTAGGGTCCCTGATTACCCTAACACCCGTATCATAACGCAATAAACAACTAACGAGGTTAGACCTTTATGTAACCGACTTAACATAACTGAACCATAACTGTTTAGTTGGAATCGAACCTGGTGGTCCCACCACCCTAAGGAAATCGGCCAACCAAGGGGACAAACAAGGACAACTTTTAATATTTTATTATTCTTGTCTGATATCTAGAAGACACGAGATCCATTGGACGATGACGAAAACTCTCTATATAAACTCACCTCTCTCACACATTTCACACACACTTCACCATCTCACTCTCTCACTCTCTTGCTCCCTCTATCTCGGCCGAACCCCCTCACCACCACCCATCCGCTTTCGAGTTCGAGTCTTGCCATTCCAAGATCATTCAAGCTTCACGGGTCACGTATAAGGAGCTTTGGTGCACTCGGAACGTAAAGGACCTCGTGCATTTGCTTTTATCCGCGCCATTTTCGCCAAAGAACTTCCCTAGCCCCGAGCTAGAGGTATAACATTTGAAACTCATTTTTAATCGTGCCTAAAGTGGTTAAAAGGATTTTTGACGGATAAAAGTCGGTAACCCACTTCTTGAATCATTAAAGTCTACTAAAATGTGAAAATCGTTGGATAAAAGGTCATAACGCGTGTAAATGTCGTAGTATTTGAATATGTTGGTTGTAGAGACCCGATCTACGATGTGGTGGCTCTTATCATCGTTTAACCCGACTTTGTTAAGATCCCGAATCTTGACATACACTTGTTTCTTTTGTACAAGGGTTAAAAGGTGAAACTCCACCACACGGGAAACATGAACTTGTGTAAAAGTGTTTTAACATGAAAAATAGTATTTAAAACGAGCCGATCTACGAATGTACAAGTGGTATATTCGTAGGACCGGGTGTTGAGAAAATCATGTTTTATAAAAGTTGTTTAACATGTTAACAAATGTGATTTTTATAGTCTACAAGTGTATAAACACTTGTGAAATGAAAGATCCGACAAAATAACAATTTTTATAAAAATTGTCGAAAGTTGTAAAGAGTGATTTGTTCCAAAAACGGGGTTTTTGCAAGAATAAACTATTTTATACATAGATCCACTAAATATAACGAGATCTACATAATAGTTTTAGAAAAACTACAAGTTCATGTAATATTGTGATTTTACATACTAGTCTACAAATTCGAAGGGTTGAAACTTGTTTATTATGTTGGAAATTGATTGATTGAAATAAAAGAAGTGATTTTGTAAAAGAAAATGATACGCTTGAAAGCGTGGCCACCTCCAGTTACAGGGGAAACTCTGGCGAAATTTTCTAAAAATATAACACTTAGAATTATTTACAAGTGTTAGACTACTTTGACATGTTTTCAAATATATTTCGCCACAACTTTATTTATAAATAATCGGAGGTGGGATTTTCACAAAACTAAACGTGATAAATATATATTCGGTAAATATATTTTGTCACAACACTGTTTATGATTATTTTGTGAAAATGTATAAATATTATTTTTAGAGTAAAAAAATAATATTTACTAACTTGTCAAACCCAAAATAATACAAACGCTTATACGACAAGCATAAAAGTTACAACGGTAATTTCTATTACCACCTAATCATTAAAACGTAACTTACGCATTACGCGGAAATATTCACCAACACGTATGTTGTTAACGTATTATTTTGGAAAGTATTGTGTAAAGAGAAAATATATTATTTTTGAGAAAAATAATTATATTTTGGAATGAGAAATAAAAATATATTAAGTGGGACTTAATGAGATAGTATAAATACACATGTATTTAAATCCCCCATCCTTGGGAAGGAAAGTAAAATACCAAGTATGTACACGAAACGGTTGTCTAACCGTCTCCTAAAAATATAAGTTATAAAGCTAAGGCACGGCCATCCGTCTAATAGAATTAGCACCTGTAGGTCGTTGCACAGCTTCGGATATTCGGATTACTTGGTAGAGATACGCATTCACTGTGAGTTCATGTCCCCCTTTTCTCTAACTGTTTTCAGTTTACTTAACTGCGGGGGTGAAATACATGTTACTATGATTTACGAGTACTTTACAACGGTATGTTTAACGTAAGGAGGTGTTATACGATCATGTGAGTGGATAGGAACAACATGGGGCCATTAGTCCTCATGGAGGGACCGAGGGACAGGAGCGGTAGATCTATCTGGGTGTAGCGAGCCCAGCCCCCGGCCAAACTAGAAACGGACCGTGGGGTGACTTTGTCCACATACTTTGCCGTGGCATAAATCTGCTAGGTTTGAGTCTCCCTATTTGCACTTCACATAGGTCAGTGGCCTTGCAAACCATTGATGATCACAAGTCCTCTTACACTGCTACATACCACAACTATTTTTATACTCACAAAGGTTTTTACATACTCACTTACGCATGAACTCGCTCAACATTATTGTTGATTTTTCAAACTCACATGTATTTCAGGAAATTAAACGGATCTGGCACGGTATGGAACGTTTTCCGCTGCACTGGTCATGAAGTCATCAGGGTTTAGGGTTGTGTCTCTTACCTGGACAAGACACAATCCCTAAATCACGTTTATGTTTTGTTATAAGTTGTTATGTTTCTGAACAAGGTTATGGTTGCATGTTAAAAACAATGGTATTGTATTATGTTTTCAAAAACTTAATGGATGACTTGCATGGTTTTTAAATTCATATAGCTTTGTTATGATTAAGCTATGGTATTAAGAAGTCACACAAATTAACCACGCTTCCGCAAAGCCAGGGTGTGACAGATGCTTGAATGACTACTAGGATGCATGCGTCACATAGGATCTGGACGAGGCCTTAGTGACATAATAATAGTGATAGACGATGTAAAACTTGTTTATTCTGTGTTAAGACAATGTAATGTTTAATTATATCAATAAAACGAAACACTTTTGTATCCATGGTTGTGAAACGATAGCTTCTGTTGCAACACTCCCCGACGTTTCCGCCACGGTTTGTTGTCCTACGTGGTCGGGGTGTGACAATACTCACGTATACGCAGAAGATGTCCAATGCTTAAACAAAATAAAGAAATAAAACAAGTTTAAATCTTTGCAAAATAAAATGCACAATCACAGTGACTTTTTCAGCAAGTTGTGAAAGTTCACAAACTGACCAGTTTTTATGCTCTTTTAGCATTCAGCGATTACTGAGTAGGTACACAATCACGAAGGACAAAACTAAGTACTATGCTTTCAACCATGTTTCCCACTAGAACTAGGCTTTTTCATTTAGTTTGTATCGTTATCGCAAATCTACTAGTCTAGCTGAGCCTATCGTCACATCCTTAGTGAGACCGTTTATCACATTTGACATTTCATTTCTTTAGCATGCTGTGATAGTCCACTGATGTACAATCATTTCCTCTTTTCTCAACAAAACTCATTTTTGATTTTTCAATGTTTTTGGCATTTTCTGGTTTTATCATGTTTTTGTATTTTTCAAATTTTCAAAATTTCTAAAAATTTTCTTACTCCCCCTAAAATCAAAATATATTTCAATTTTGATTTTCTGGGAAAATTAGAAAATAATAGACTGTACAAATAACATGACAAACTGATGAGAATTGCATCAATTCGCCATCCACTTGGCATAAACAATCAGAACTCCCCTTGACAACAAACTATTTTCCCATTATGATTTCAAAACACTTAAGTTTGTTTTAATCAAAATGGTTTTTCCGGAAAATTAGTTTTATTTGTCTTTACACAAACTTGGGGTTTCATCACACTGTTCTTTTATCACTTCCTGAAAAATTTAACACTTGTAGGTTCAATCAACAATATCACTTGTAAGAAAGTTAACTCAAGTACAACTTAATGTCCTTAAATAACCACTTGTAGGTCGAAATATCACAAACGTGAATTTCTCAAGAAAGATGCCGATTCCTACTCCACACTTACCAACCTGGGAGTTCCGGAAAGTCAGGTTTTTCATTTGAAAAGATCTACCCAAGCCTGACCATTCTTGGGTTTGACAGTTTTTACCTCAATTTTTGGCTCCTCTGGTTTTGACGAACCAGAATCATTACCTGAATGTGGCTTGTCTGACTTTGAAGAGTCAGATTCATTGCCAACACGTGGCTCCTTTGTTTCCGAAGAAACAAATTCCTTGCCAGAAGATGGCTCTTTTGTTTTCTCAGAAACAAATTCATTGCCATTTTCTATTGGAACCCATTCACTACAATGTTTAAGCTTTCCAAATTTGTCAACTCGTGACGTGCATGATTTTTCACAATCTTTGTTATACTTAAACACTTTGATAAAAGCTTTTTCTGAAAAATTAACTTTCTTTGATTTTTTGTTGGTTTGGTTAGTTAATTTTTCTTTCTTTATCACCCCTTTTGTCCTCAGATTTGCATCTGATGAATTCGTTTTGCTTGCCTTTTCAATTGAGTAAAGCAATTCATCAGAACTTTTTCTCGGATTACCAGTTGTATCCGAGGACAAAATCCTTTCAAGATACTTTCTTTCTTTCTTTCTTTTCTCCGAAGACAAAATCTTTTCTAGATACTTTATCGCTTTCTTTCTCAGTCTATCTTTCTGCCCTTGTGATAATTTCACTTTCTGTTCTTTGGGCTTTTCTTCAATTTTGACTGTTTCCTTCACCTTCACCTTTTCCTGAGATTCAGCCCTCGATCTTTCCTTTGATCTCATTGGGCAATCTCTTGCAATATGGCCTCTGATTTGGCATTCATAGCACCTTCTCGTTTCAAATCTCTGACTTTGGCAGTTAACAGAAATGTGTCCTCTAACACCACAAGCGTAACACACTCTGTTATCATACCTTTCACCATTTTCATACCACACACCATTTTCATACCACACGCTTAGATCATAGCATTGATTTGCCTTGTGGTACTCATGTCTCCTCTTGTATCCTTGATTTGGCATTTGAGCACTGTGGTCAAACCTGCACCACTGATTACCAACTTTTTGTGAGTTTTGATTTTTAAATTTTTGTGATTTTTCATAATGATTGGATGACTGAATTGATGATCTTTTATTTTCATTTTGAAAATTTTTCAAATTTTTAACATTTTGTTTTTGTTCTACATTCTTCTTAACAGGTTTTTGCTTTGAGCATTCACCTATTTCAGTAGAGTGTAAAACAGTATCTTTAAATTTTTCTTTTAATTCCAAAAATATTTTTCTTTTCTCATTTTTCTCATTTTCATCATCAGTTTTATCATCACAATCTTCAGTTTTGACTTTGTCAAAATTTGTGACATTATCACTCATTGGAACTAAATTGATTGGTTTTGGACATAAATGATCAAACTTTGCTGAAGTGGTCACAAAACCTTTCAATTTCTTTTCAAAATCATCAATTTTATTTCTAGCATTCTCAACTTCTTTTTCAAGTTGAGAAATTTTCTCAAGATGAGAATTTATTGCCTTTTCATTTTCAATTTTCTTTTCTTCAAAAACTGATTTTTCATTTTCTAACATTTTTATTTGATTTTGAAAATCTGTTTCTTTTTTATTTTAACACTTTCTTTTCTAATTTTATCCAAGAAACAACTTTATTTTCAATTTTAATCTTTTCAAAATCCTTTTCTATTTTCAAATTTTCATTCTCTAAAAATGTTATCTTATTTTGAAATTCCTTTTCTTTTTCTTTTAAAATGTTGTTTTCCAATGTCAAACTCTCCACATCCTTCAAAAGTTTGACATTGTCTGCTTCAGATTTTTCGCATTTTGAGCATACAAGTTCACATTTTAAAGTTTCATCCTTCTCTTTTTCTTTTTTATCAGTTTCTACTTTTTCTGTTTCTCCACCCCACCACAATCTTTGATTTGCTTCTTCTTGTTCAGCAAATTGTTAGATGAAAAGATCAACAATAAAGGAATCTGGATCAACTGCAATGTTTCCATTTGGATCAAGGTAACATTTTCTATCAGCATCCCATCTCATCGCCTGCTTAGCTTCTTTGAATGTACGAGAGATTCTGAGCAACCTGGTTTGAGCTTTCATTTTTCTGTTGATGAATTTTTCTTCTTCTGTTCTGTTGTCTTTGAAAGGAACAATTTTTTCCATGATTTTATATCCTTGAATCACCTGCAAGCAAACAATCAAACAAACGATTAGTTTAGAAATATCAAACAACTAAATTTGACGGGAGGTTGATCGATCGGACAGTATGCTGGTCGATCGGACGGTTTGTTGTTCGATCGGTCAGGAATGCTGTTCGATCGGTTGGTGTTTTGTCTTGAATAGAGTAAGTTGTCCGATCGGTCGGGAAAGCTGTTCGATCGGCTGGCGCTTTGTGACAAAAAATATGTTGTCTGTTCGATCGGACAGCGTGATGAATTGATTCACAAAACGACAAAATAATATGATGTTCGTTCGGTTGGGCTAGTCGATCAAGTGAGTCAAACAAAAGTAAACTTTGTTGTTCAATCGGTTGGGCTAGCCGAACGGTTAGGCTAGTGGATTGAAAACACTACACAACAATGATCTTGAATCGGTTGGCACTTCAAACAACTCACTGTTCGAACAAAATCACTACACGACAAATGTTGTTCGATCGGCTTGCACTTCAACAAGGGCACTAAAAGACAAATCTTAACCGATTGACTGGCACGTTGATGCTGTTCGTTGGATATCACAAAACGACAAAACAAATTCTTGATCAATCGGTTGGTCGTATGGAACTTTGACACATGAGCTATGACAATGTATCTTGACTTTAAATCACATGCAAACTAATGATAGCAAATTCAATTAAAATGGCCGACATCTAAGTTTGCTTTCAATTAATGTTCACACTTCAATTGATATTTCACATGCAATCTGTCAATCACCCTCAATTCAAAGAGATTAGTTTTTCAAAATTTTTACGTGATGATCTTAATATACTGTCAACTAGTCACATGCAATTAATATGGTCACATGAACAAGTATTAAATGATTGAACTTTAATCGAAGTACGGCCGACAGATTTAATGCATATCATAATCTCATTGGGCCGCAAATGACACAAGCCAATTAATACAATCTCCAATTAAATGGCCGACAAGTTAGCTGGCAAATTTATTAACCTCACAATGTTATTTGACCTCTCAATACAATCACATGCTCACCAACTTCATTAAATGATTTTGACTGTTAATGCAGAATGATGTGTTATGAGACAATTTGCTTGTCGATCGGTTGAGGTTGACAAGTCAACCTTTAAATGTATGGCAGTGGAACGAACAGACTGTTCGATCAATGAGCAGTCAACAAAGTCAACAATTTAAATGAATTTGCAACGTGTGTGACAGTGGAACGGTTAGCCTAGCCAATCGAGTAGGTAGTTCGATCGAACAGAAATTGCTAGCCGATCGAGTAGGTAGTTCGATTGAACAGAAATTGCTAGCCGATCGAGTAGGTAGTTCGATCGAACATATCTGATGAACTGGTGACGAACAGTCTTAGCAATGTCGAACACAAAAACGCAGATTTCTCCCAAACGACTTGGAATTTTGACCTGAAAATTTGTAGGGTTATAGATCAGCTAATTTCGCATAACATATCAAAAAATCAGCTAATTTGGACCGTAAATACCCTGTCAATTTTGCAAAATTCAGAGAAAAACGTGAAGAACAAAAAAGTTAAGAGAAATTTGACAAATCTGGATGTTTTTGGCTTTGAATCTGATTAATTCTTGTACGAATCTGTGCGTTTGATCTTCGCAACCGAGCACCTGCTCTGATACCACTTGATATCCATCCGTTCATTCTCGATGCTTTCATTTTCTGAAACGGATTCCTTCTGTAATTTTCTATTTTCTTCTAAATCACAATCAACTTCATGCATTGTCTCAGCTTTTTCATTTTCTCCACAATCATTTACTGTCTCAGAAACCGTTTGTGATATGTTATCACTCTCTTTAACTATTCTTTCACCTTCTTCTCTTTCACTATCCTCTTCTTCTTCACTATGAATTAACAATATTTCAGGCGGGCCCGATTGCTGAAACTCTTTTTCATCTTGCTCTTTGTTCTCCTTTAATTCCTCCTTAATTTTCTCAGTAGCTTCTTCTGATTCAACATCATAATCTACCCACGCGTTGGATGCTGATCCCATGTCATACAATGCGAAAGAAGTGGGTCGATTACTAAATTTTTATGATCTGAAAAGAAAGGGAAAGATAGCTCGTGGAGAAATAGTTGATGATGAGTCTGATGTAGAGATGTTTGGTGATGAAGAAGAGGAAGATGAAGATAATGTTGATGATCAAATGGATGATAAGCATGATGATAGCAATGATAAAGGTGATGATGACAATGATCAAGGTGCTTCTGGGTTGTTAATCAAAGATCCAATTGTTCAAGAAAGAATAGAAGAGCTATTGAATGACGAAATTAATGAGCAAGAGGATGACGTTCAAAATGAAGCATCATCATCTAGAAAACAACATGTTGATCAGGTATTCCTCTCAAATCCAACTGTTATTTACTTAAATGTTCAACAAGAAGGAGAGGTTGAGGTTAGAAGAACCAGAGCTGAAATGCTAGAGGAATTGGGGTTAGAAGAAGGAAAGTTCAAGTTTGATATTGAGGATGAAATTCCTCAGTCACCAGCTAAAGACTTTGAGCCCAGATATGCATTTGAAGCAGATCATTATGATGATGTGATTGTTGAAGACGCTTCAGATTCATCTGAAGATGAAATTGATTTTCACTATGCTGGGGTTGATGAGACATTCCCTTCATTTGCTGAGAAATGAAGATGAGATTAAAAGAAAGATTGTTGAAAAGATCTCCACTGAAGGTGTTCCTGAAACTGTTCCGAGAGAAATTTCTGCAGAAGAAAGAAAGAAATGGTTCAAGAATATGCCTAAAGAAAGAAAGACTCTTAGAGCCCTTCAGTACTTCACTCACAGCAAAAATCTATCATGGGGAGATATTCTATCTTGGGGATACCTAGAAGATCTCAAAGTGTATGCTATCAGGAGAGAAGAAGGAGTTCAATACTTTGAGTTCTTGTCTGATATTGCTTCTCTACCATGGTGGGATGTGGATGAATTGGTAAAAACAAAGAATATCAAACAGTTCTACTTTGGTCCTGAAGTTCGTCTACATGATCAAGATCTGTGGAACTACATCAAGTTGCAAGCAAAGAATGGTTATCTTGATTGGAAGCCACAGTATCCGAAGCAGATTGTAAGAATATTGGAAAACGGAGAGAAAGATATAACTCTGGACGTAAAGCTACCAAAGTGTCTGAAGAACATGCCTCTCAGACCCATCGAGCAAGACTTTCATGATATATTTCAAGGATGGTTTTACAACGAAACAACAGCTGAGGCAGTTATCTCTTTTTGAAAAGACCACTGGAGAATCTAGAAGAATCAGCATACTGGATCCAATGTGGCTTATCAATTGCTCAAAGAAAGACATCGACTGTTTGTTCCTTAACAAGATTGTTTATGAGAAGAAAGACAAAGCTCAAGCAATGCAATATCAAGGGATTGTGGATGTATGCTTCGCTCAAGACATCAATTCAGGAAAATATTGGAAGTCTAAATGGAGAGGAATTGAAATTGATGAGTTCTTGAAGAGATACAAGCGCAGTCAAAGATCGAAAGAGATAGCTAAAAGAGCTGCTGAGCTGGGAAAACGAAGAATGGGGATTGTGCCACCAACAGATCAGACGCCAATTGAATCTGAAGAAAACAAAATTCCAAAATGGGATAGAAAGCGTGATGGTGATCCAGAATACAGGAAATGGTGGATGACTAAAGGAAGTCACAAGAGACGAAAGATGTTAGAAGAAAGAGAAGAAAAGAGGAGGCAAAAGGCCAAAGAGCGAAGGAGAAACAGGAAGAACTGAAGACTATGCTGGAAGGAACTACAGCTACATCCGAGGGGGAGTCTGTTAGTACTATAACGTCTGTAGCTTCCGTCAGCATGTAGTCATGTTTTGTATGTTTGTGAATAGTTTATGTTTGTATGTATGTTTGTAAAGCAAGTCAGGATATGGCGCGTCATTTTGTTAAGTGCTGACTTTTGTTGACCATGCTAACCGATCGGCTAGCCCAGCCGATCGAACAGCATGTTCGATCGAACAGCAGGTCAACCGATCGACTAGCCCAGCCGATCGGCCAGCACTCACTCTATCCTAACTTTGCCTATAAATAGTTGTTCGATCAGCTCATTTGTAACTTTTGATACTTTCACTCTCTGGCAAACTCATGTCCGTCTGAACTCTCTAAGGAGCTTGTACACTTTCATATTCAATCAATAGAAGATCAGACGGTAATTCAGAGTTGAATTTGTTCTCGTATATCTATTGTCTGATTCAATGAATTCCGCGCATTAATCATATCCGGTTCAACTTAGTTTCCGAAGTAGTAGATCCTATCCGAGGGACCAACAAGTGGTATCAGAGCTTTCATTTTTCTGTTGATGAATTTTTCTTCTTCGGTTCTGTTGTCTTTGAAAGGAACAATTTTTTCCATGATTTTATATCCTTAAATCACCTGCAAGCAAACAATCAAACAAACGATCGGTTTAGAAATATCAGAAACTAAATTTGACAGGAGGTTGATCGATCGGACAGTATGCTGGTCGATCGGATAGTTTGCTATTCGATCGGTCAGGAATGTTGTTCGATCGGTTGGTGTTTTGTCTTGAATAGAGTAAGTTGTCCGATCGGTTGGGAAAGCTGTTCGATCGGCGGGCGCTTTGTGACAAAAAATATGTTGTCTGTTCGATCGGACAGCGTGATGAATTGATTCACAAAACGACAAAATAATATGATGTTCGTTCGGTTGGGCTAGCCGATCAAGTGAGTCAAACAAAAGTAAACTTTGTTGTTCAATCGGTTGGGCTAGCCGAACGGTTAGGCTAGTCGATTGAAAACACTACACAACAATGATCTTGAATCGGTTGGCACTTAAACAACTCACTGTTCGAACAAAATCACTACACGACAAATGTTGTTCGATCGGCTTGCACTTCAACAAGGGCACTAAAAGACAAATCTTAACCGATCGACTGGCACGTTGATGCTGTTCGTTGGATATCACAAAACGACAAAACAAATTCTTGATCAATCGGTTGGTTGTATGAAACTTTGACACATGAGCTATGACAGTGTATCTTGACTTTAAATCACATGCAAACTAATGATAGCAAATTCAATTAAAATGGCCGACATCTAATTTTGCTTTCAATTAATGTTCACACTTCAATTGATATTTCACATGCAATCTGTCAATCACCATCAATTCAAAGAGATTAGTTTTTCAAAATTTTTACGTGATGATCTTAATATACTGTCAACTAGTCACATGCAATTAATATGGTCACATGAACAAGTATTAAATGATTGAACTTTAATCGAAGTACGGCCGACAGATTTAATGCATATCATAATCTCATTGGGCCGCAAATGACACAAGTCAATTGATACAATCTCCAATTAAATGGCCGACAAGTTAGCTGACAAATTTATTAACCTCAAAATGTTATTTGACCTCTCAATACAATCACATGCTCACCAACTTCATTAAATGATTTTGACTGTTAATGCAGAATGATGTGTTTTAAGACAATTTGCTTGCCGATCGGTTGAGGTTGACAAGTCAACCTTTAAATGTATGGCAGTGGAACGAACAGGCTGTTCGATCAATGAGCAGTCAACAAAGTCAACAATTTAAATGAATTTGCAACGTGTGTGACAGTGGAACGGTTAGCCTAGCCGATCGAGTAGGTAGTTCGATCGAACAGAAATTGCTAGCCGATCGAGTAGGTAGTTCGATCGAACAGAAATTGGTAGCCGATCGAGTAGGTAGTTCGATCGAACAGAAATTGCTAGCCGATCGAGTAGGTAGTTCGATCGAACATATCTGATGAACTGGTGACGAACAGTTTCAGCAACTTCGAACACAAAAACGCGGATTTCTCCCAAACGGCTTAGAATTTTGACCTGAAAATTTGTAGGGTTATAGATCAGCTAATTTCGCATAACATATCAAAATTTCAGCTAATTTGGACCATAAGAACCCTGTCAATTTTGCAAAATTCATAGAAAAACGTGAAGAACAAGAAAGTTAAGAGAAATTTGACAAATCTGGATGTTTTTGGCTCTGAATCTGATCGAATCTTGTACGAATCTGTGCGTTTGATCTTCGCAACCGAGCTCCTGCTCAGATACCACTTGTTGGTCCCGGTTTTCGCTCCGAATCGATTGCGTAACGACACGTTCGACGTGCGGAATCCGTGAACGTGCGTGACCAAACACAAGATCGTACAATTTAACGTGATTCTTATTGATCAATCTGACAATTACAAGCTCCGGGAATCACGATTTGCCACTTTCTCTCTCTAGTTTCTCTCTCTAGCCCCAAAGCTCTCCAAGTCTCTAATGTGGCCAAAGTCTCTAAATGAAACCCTAAGGCTCCTATTTATAGGCAAAGGATATAAGGAGACTCTCCTTATTTACAATTATGCCACCTTGCCTTTACTAACAAGATATTACAATATAATGCTTGTTTACTTCAGTTTTAGCTACGGTTCGCATTGACGGAGGCGATAGACATTACTGCACTAACATGAACCTTCTCCCTCATACTCATATTTTGATGAACCTAGGTATGAGCCTTCATACTCATACTTTGAGGAGTCAAGATATGAGCCACCACCTTCATACACTTATTATGAGGAACCATGGCGTGAACAACCCACCTCATATGAGTACTATGAAGAACAAAATTACGACCCTTATCCATCATATACTTATAATGAAGAACAATGGTGTGAACCGTCTACTTCATATGGATACTATGAGGAACCAAGGATCGAACAACCGGATTCGAGCTTTGAGGATCCCAATCATTTCTCTATCACCGAAGTGACCGATAGGATATTAGAACACATTAAAACTATCGAACGTTGCATAAAAGAATCTCGCGCAAGGGAAGAGGAGTCCCGCGCAAGAGAGGAATTAAATAAAGAAACGATAGTTGAAGAGTTAAAAATGGAAGAACAAATAAGTGAAAAACCGACACATGAGCTAAACAACGAAAAAGGTGAGGCCGATAACGTTAAAATTCAAGAAGAGTCTAATTTTGAAGAAATTAATCTCTTGTCACCTTCTTTCGAAAATCATTGTTTAGTATCAACTCATGCTAAGTTTTTAAAAGAGCTAAAGACTAACACTAAAATTGAAGAAATGGTAAGCATTAAGTTAAATAATGATCAAACTTTGCTAATAAAAGAAGACCCTTTTGAAATAAACATTACACCGGTTCCATGTTTTTTTTCAAAATTCATTTATTAGTAATGTCACCATTGATAAAGATCTTTGTGTTAACATAATGCCTAATTACATTTTCGAAAAATTAAGTATTAGTGATATCGCTCCACTTCAAATACCCATTTTTCTATCCAATCGGAAAGTAATAAAATCAATCGGTGTAGTTAAGGACATCTTGGTTCAAACAAATCAAATGGTTATTCCAACCGACTTTGTCATCCTCGATGACGCTCCTCTAGTGTTGGGAAGACCTTTTGTAAGGACTCATGAAGCTTTGAAAAACCGGAAGTCTAATAATCTACCTCTTCAATTAGGGGCATTCAAAAGGAGCATAGATCTTGAGCGTTCAATGAAATACCCTTTTGGCAATAATGACCCCCTAATTGAAGATGAAGATGAACCACCCGATATAAAAGAAAAAAATTGATCACTTTGTTGAAGAAGAGGTCGCCATAGAAAAAACCTTTAAAGTTCTTGATCTAGATGAGCCCCAAAATAAGGAGTATCCTAAAGACCCACCCCTTGAGCTCAAAGAACTCCCAAAAGGTTTGGAATACGCTTTTCTGGACAAAGATGGTAAATCACCTGTAATTATTTCGTCTAAATTAAATAGTGTAGAAAAAGAAAAATTAATTAGACTTTTGAAAAAACATAAAAATGCAATCGCTTGGAAGCTTGTAGATATAAAAGGAATAAGCCCTTCCATGTGCACACACAAAATTCTGATGAACGATGACTACAAATCAGTAATACAACCACAAAGGAGAGTAAATCCAAATGTCCAAGAAGCGGTTAAAAATGAGGTCATCAAACTACTTGACGCCGGACTTATTTATCCTATCTGCGATAGTCCATGGGTGAGTCCCGTCCAAGTAGTCCCAAAGAAAGGAGGTATGACGGTAATAACTAATGAAAAGAATGAATTAATACCAACAAGAACCGTCACAGGATGGAGAGTTTGTATAGACTATAGACGATTAAATGAAGCAACAAGAAAAGACCACTTTCCTTTGCCCTTCATTGATCAAATGTTAGAACGACTATCCGGTCATAAATTTTACTGTTTCTTGGATGGTTTTTCAGGTAACTTCCAGATTCCAATAGCACTTGAAGACCAAGAAAAGACAACTTTCACATGCCCCTACGGAACTTTTGCTTATCGACGTATGCCATTTGGTCTATGTAATGCACCTGCAACATTCCAACGTTGCATGGTGGCCATCTTCCATGATATGATAGAAAAGACAATGGAAGTCTTCATGGATGACTTTTCTATCTTTGGAGATTCATATGACCAATGCCTCGATAACCTCGAACGAATGCTATCCCGATGTGAGGAAACTAACCTCGCCCTTAACTGGGAAAAATGCCATTTCATGGTAACAGAGGGAATAGTACTCGGTCACAAGATCTCGAGCGAAGGAATGGAAGTTGATCGAGCAAAAATAGACACAATTTCTCGATTACCTCCACCCTCCTCCATTAGAGCAATCAGAAGCTTCTTAGGGCATGCCGGATTTTATAGACGATTTATCAAAGACTTTTCAAAAATTTCAAGACCTCTAACGAAATTACTTGAAAAAGATGCGACTTTCATCTTTGACAAGGATTGCAATCAAGCATTTCTAACCCTCAAGGAAATGCTAGTCAATGCACCTATCATGGTAGCGCCCGATTGGAAATTACTTTTCGAAATCATGTGTGATGCAAGTGACTTTGCCGTTGGAGCAGTCTTGGGACAAAGAAAAGAAAAGCATTTCCACCCAATTTATTATGCTAGTAAAACACTTAATGATGCACAAGAAAATTACACAACTACTGAAAAAGGATTACTAGTTGTGGTATTTTCTTTTGATAAATTTCGTTCTTACCTTGTTCTTTCTAAAACTATAGTCTATACAGATCATGCAGCTATCCGATACCTCTTCAAGAAACAAGACACAAAACCCCGTTTGATCAGGTGGATTCTACTCCTCCAAGAATTTGATATTGAAACCAAAGACAAAAGAGGAGTAGAAAACACAGTAGCAGATCATCTTTCACGCCTAGAAGACCCAGCTTTGGAGGCAACCAGGGACGAGCAAATTAACGAAAAATTCCCAACAGAGTCCCTGGAAATGGTGGAATGTAGACAAGAACCATGGTATGCCGACTACGCTAACTACTTAGCTAGCGGTATAGTCACCAAAGGATGGCCACATCACCAAAGAAAGAAATTCTTTGCTGATGTAAAGCATTACTTTTGGGAAGACCTTTATCTTTTCAAAATGTGTGCTGACCAACTCATCCGAAGGTGCGTACATTGCAACGAAGCACGAAGAATTCTCCGCCATTGTCATGAAGGTCCATATGGAGGACATCATGGTGCCGCTAGTACCGCACGAAAGGTATTTGATTCAGGATTTTATTGGCCAACCATTTACAAAGATGCGCAAAATCTTGTCAAGACATGTGATGCTTGCCAAAGATCAGGTAATATTTCTTCCAAAAACGAAATGCCACAAAATGGCATTCTCGTTTGTGAAATTTTTGATGTGTGGGGACTCGATTTCATGGGACCTTTCCCACCGTCAAAAGGAAACAAATATATACTTGTGGCAGTCAATTACTTGTCTAAATGGGCCGAGGCCGATGCACTTCCAACAAATGATGGAAGAGTAATGGTAAGATTTCTGAAAAAATTATTCTCTCGTTTTGGAACACCTAAAGCATTAATAAGTGATAGAGGTACCCATTTTTGCAATCATCAACTCGAAAAAATTTTAACAAGATATGGGGTCTATCACCGGGTCTCAACAGCGTATCACCCTCAAACAAACGGACAAGCCGAAGTGACTAATAGAGGTTTAAAACGAATACTGAAAAAACCGTAGGTTTAAATAAAAAGGAATGGGCTGATAAATTAGATGATGCTTTATGGGCTTTTCGTACTGCTTATAAGACCACTATAGGCACAACCCCATATAAGCTCGTCTATGGAAAAAGTTGTCATTTGCCAGTAGAAATAGCTCACAAAGCCTACTGGGTAATAAAAAATGTGAACTTAGATTTAGAAATTGCAGGTAAAAATCGATTTTGTCAAATAAATGAATTAGACAAGCTAAGGAATTATGCATACTCTAACTCAGAAATTTATAAGGAAAGAATGAAAAATTTACACGACAAATACATTAAACCTAATGAATTTCGAGTAGGAGATCTGGTTCTATTGTTTAATTCACCACTTCGATTATTTCCGGGTAAACTAAAATCTAGGTGGTCAAGACCTTTTTCCATCACCCATATTTTTCCTCACGGTGCAGTAGAAATTAAATCTCGAAATGGAATTCCATTCAAAGTCAATGGCCAACGGCTAAAGCTCTGTCGAGGATCCATTGAGGATGAAGAGGAGGAGATCTCGCTCCAAACGGTCGACGAATAAAAGGAATCCACATCATACCTGGTATGTTACGAACAAGTGGGTAAACATCAAAATCGGTAAGTCTTCTAACCAAGTTTTTTTGTAAAACCGGGCACTCACTCGAGCACTAAAAAAAATTTCAAAACTTTGCTCGGCACGGGGCCGTGTCCGCGCAACTGTCGGGATAAAACCCTCTTTTCACAACAGTTACACCATTCCACACGCCCCGTTTCCCCAAAAAACGCTCTGGTCCAGGCGATTTTCCGCAGATTTTCGACGTCTCCTATCATTCTAACAACATCAAGGTATGATTCTATCATCATTAGTAGTTAGATTAGTTACTTGCATGTAGTTAACACATCAAAAATTTGGGGAAAAATCTAGGGTTCTTAAAGTTCATCCGGATCAAACCTCAATTTTTTGCAACAATCTGTTAGCATTAGTTAGATTAGTGTAATGAGAAGTAAATACACTTGTATTGTTGATAGATTTGCCCGATTTCTCATAAAAACCCCAAACCCTTGTTTTTGAACCGAAAAAGATAAAATTGAAGGGGTAAACGGTTTGTTTTGGGAAAACGGCACTTAGGGTTTCATTTTCGGGGGAAACCGCACCTACTTGGCCAAAAATTTTCAGATTTTCGGGACCGGGTTGAAAAAATGAAGTTTTTGAGTAACAGACGCCTGGACACGGGGTCGTGCCCGCTGAGCACGGGGCCGTGTCCAGCTCACTGTTTGCAGTTTCTTTCGAAAATCTCATTGTTTCGTGCTAACTTTTGGTGTATTCTTTCAGATGTCGCAGAAGTTCACAAGATTCAATGCAAATGAGCTCGATGCTAGGGCTAGATATGACATACTTCAAACAAGACCCGAAGAATACCCAAGGCAAGCATGCACGGACCTCTTAGCCATGGTGAACCAACTTGGCCGGTTCAACAACCTCGTTACCGGACCACTAAGGATTGCCCTAACCACTCGACTTCGATCTGTACACGAGTGCACTTTGGAGTTCTACAGTACCTTCACCTTCACTTCAAGGTGTGACCCGTTTGACAATGAGGGGGTTGCATTTCGATGTGGCGGAACTAGGTACTCGATCTCTATGGCGCAATTCGGGGCAATAGTGGGGCTATATTCAGAAGAGGATTCGGGAAATGAAGAAAATACCGGGGGAATGCGAGAGCTGGACGAAAATGCCCGCCAAGCCGCATGGGTAGGGCTGTAAACGAACCGAACAAACACGAACAAGGCTATGTTCGTGTTCGTTCGTTAAGGAAATTTGGATGTTCGTGAACTGTTCGCGAACACATGACGAACAGAATTTTGTGTTCGTGTTCGTTCGTTAAGGAATTTTGGTTGTTCGCGAACAGTTCGTGAACAATAACCACGAACGCAAACGAACACAAATGAACTTTAAAAAAGGGAGAGGGCCAGAGAGAGCGAAATAATACATATGGGGGAAGTAAAAAATTAAGAAAACATTAAAAACTTTTAGAAAAATAAACATAAAAAACCGAACACGAACGGACATAAACGAACGAACATATTACCGAACGTTCACGAACGCAGTCGAACGAACGAGACCTTTGTTCGTGTTCGTTCGTTAAGCTTATCGAACGAAATTCTTTGTTCGTGTTCGTTCGTTAAGCTTATCGAACGAACATAAACGAACTTCCTGCCGAACGGTTCACGAACTGTTCGCTGAACGTTCGGTTCGTTTACAGCCCTACGCATGGGCTCAGATTGGTGATGGGTTCTACAATCCGAGCAGCACTAAGAGTACTAAGCTGAGGGATCCGCTTTATCGCTACATTCATAGGCTCCTCACTACTCTCTTAGTCCAAGACATGACAGCAGCGGCGTTGTTGGGTTGAGAGATTTGGTAGTCCTTCACTGCATTCACAACCGAAGAACCCTCGACGTCCCATTCTTCCTACTCCGGAACATGCATCATAACCGGCTTGCCCATGCACCAACCCCTATCTTCTATGGGGGATGGGTGTACCGCCTCTTCAAGCACTTCACGCGCATACCTAGGTCTTTCGAAAGGATCCCATGGTCAGGACGGGTTGATGTGCACATTTGTCGCGCCATGAACCTAATCTATGAGGCGGAAGACGGATCGGTAAGCTTTCAGAGGATGTAAGGCCATGCATGGAACTCGCAAGAGGCGCTAGTCCTTCACGCTCCACCTCCCCAATACCAGTACCAACCGCACGGTGATCCGGGGCAGTCCTCCTCACAAGGAGGTGGTTTTCCTAACTTTCAGAGTTTACATGATCGTTTGCAGGAAAACCTTATGTGCACCAGGAACACCTACAACCTTGCCAACAACACATACCACCGGGTCGGAGCCATTGAAAGAAACATCACCGATATCCAAGATGACATCGGGAGCATCCGGGAGTATATGGCAGGGCATGGGGTGGGAGGTGACGACAGTAATGAAGACATGGACTAGGCGGGTGTAGTAGGAGTAGGAGCGGCTGGTTGGTGATCCCACAGGTTAAATTCCCTTTCTATCGAACAATTTCCGGCCTGCGTGCCGAAGTGTTGAACAATTTACTTCTCCTAACTTATTTTTATTTTCTACTTTTGTCTTTGTTTTTAACTTGATGGTTTGGATGTTTGATTTGGTACTTTAGGACGTTGTATTGTTTGGTGTGGTATTTACTGATAAAACAGGTACAAACGAGGCTTAGAGTGCTAAACATTAGTACTATTAAAGCCAGGACAGGAAAACCGGAGAAAGAAACCTGTTTTTCAGCCTTGCAGACTGTCCACACGGGGTTGTGTCCGGCCAACACGCCCCCGTGCCCACCTCCCAGACCTGTTGTTTGTTTAATTTCTGCAGATTTTTGCCAGACACGGGGTCGTGCTCAGCCAACACGCCCCCGTGTCCATCTTCTGTAAGTTTTCGTTACTGGCAGTTGAACACGGAGTCGTGTCTAACCGACACGGGGCCGTGTCCAGGATGCCAGTAACATAAAATTTTGCTTTTAACACTATTTTACACATTCAATCAACCTAAAAACTTATTTTAGGGACACATTGAGGACAATGTGTAATTTAAGTGTGGGGGGGGATGCTAAAACCTTGAATTTTGCAAATCCTAATAACAAGCCTTACACAAAACTCTATTGGAACCGCTAATCACCCCAAATTTTTTCAAAAAAAAAATTCATTTTTTTTACTTGTCTAAGTTTAAGTTGGGAATTCAAGTTCTAAAAAGGTTATATTTTTACAAGTTTACAACCGATAGCGTCGTGATAAAAAGAACCAACATAAGAAAATTACGAAAATGCATGACAAAGTTAGTTAAAATTTGATTATATATATTTGATCACATAAAAACCCTTTCCTACAAAAGTGAGTTTTGAGCCTTTAACGAGCATACAAATATATATCTTTACACTAATTGCTCATTTTTCTTTTCTTGTGTGAATAGCCGCTTGGTTCGTATGACTCTAGAACTTGCCACAACAATACATTCCCGGACCTTACCAACTTAAACCCGAGTAAGTAAATGATGGAGGCATTAGGACTAACCCTTTTTCTTTCTACACCATTATTTTTCATTTTTTTACCACCTACCCAAAATCCCCCTAGTTAACCCCTTTGAGCCTAAACCTTTTCATTTCTTAACCCAAAACCATCACCCTTTTTACCCACCTAAACCCTTTTTATTTTAACCCTTTATTTTAGTAACAACGTTCGGTTTTCTAAATGACGCTTCCTTATAAAAAAAAGTTGTATATTTTGATGAAACCAAACAAACAAACAAGTTCGTCAAAAATAACTTTTTTGAAACAAGTGGCTCATCAAAATAAAATAAAAAATAAAAAGTCTTTCAAAAAACCGACGTTGTTGCACTTTTCGCCCTTTTACTAACCACTAACCCAACCACCCACCTTTAGCCCAAGCCTAACCCTTCACCCAAAAAGTCCTCTTGATATTTACAAAGGTGTATAGTTAAAAAGGAGGAGGATTGATTGCTTGGCAAGCTTATGGTAGGAGTAAGTTCCATGCCGCTCTCGAGAGATTCACTACAAAAATACACCTTCAGCCGAGTGTTGAGTGATTCCCCCGTGAGGTATGTGAACTTGTATATAAATGGAATTTTAAAGAGGTATGTTATGCCCTAATAAATAATTTATCTTATGAAACATTTTTAATAAATCATGACGAATAGGATTGTAATTAGATAAAAATAAAACCCAAATAATCTCGGAATTCCCGACACTCTACGACAAGCCCAAAAACCTTCTCTTCTACCCATTCCATTTGGGAGTGAATAAAGCCACATTATAAAGAGTTTTGCTTGAGGACAAGCAAAGATTCAAGTGTGGGGGTATTTGATGTGCACAAAATGCAACATATAAATTACATCAATTGAGGCTTAAAACTAACCCTTTTTTAGTACTAATGTTGGGAAAAGTGTGCTTTTGTCTTCCTTTTGTATTTTCAGGATTAAATGAGCTCAAAATAACGAAAGAAGCAAAAAGACAACAAAATCTAACATAAATACAAGAAAAGGAACAAAAGTGACAAGCCTGACCTCCCCGACAACATTCTCCCAAGCAAAACAGAGAAGACAGAAGACTGAACACGCCCCGTGCTCAGCGAGCACGGGGCCGTGCCCAAGAAGCAGCAGAAAAGACAAACATATAGAAGCTTCTACTGCCCACCACGGGGTCGTGCCCCAGCGGACACGGGGGTGTGGTCAACTTGCTGCAGGCGCATTTATTGTAATTTCGAATTACAATTAATGAAGAGAGAGAGTGCAGATGGACACGGGTCCATGCCCAGCGGGTACGGGGCCGTGCCCGAGCTTCTGTTCAGTCTATAAATAGGAGTGTTTGGAGCTCTTGCAACTCATCCCTTGGCACACCACCTCTCTCACACTTCACCCACCACCCACCACCACCATAACACCATCATCCACCACCATCATCCATTGTCCATCATAGTGTGTGTGAGTCGTCTCGGGATCCAAGATTGATCGTAAGAGTTCTTGACAATCAAAGGTCATGTTTGCCTAAGTCTCTTACATCACTTGGTGAAGACAAGTGTTTAGTGTAACACTTTTTATTTTTAATCTTTTGCATTTTTTATTTGGTTTTGTATTAATGACTTTAATTACTAGTTTCTTATGTTGAAGGTGATTCTTCCTTATCGTTTGTCCGTGGTGTCTTGGCATTATTTTATTGTCTATATAAAATAAAAGATTTTCACCATTCATATCTCCACGGTCTATATGGAGATATGTTTGGCTACCTGGTCGGGGGTTAAGGGAACGGTTTGGTAAGAGTCTTGCCATTTTTCAGTGTATAGATCCTGCAAAGGACCTGGGTCAAATTTAGTAGGACCTCCTTCAATACCCAAAGGTATTGGATGGCGGGGGTCCAAACTCTTTGATCCCCTCATAAGTTAAACTACTATTAAAACTTTAACCCAGCTACTTAGGACTGTATCCCTGCTGACTCAGACTACTTAGCTGAGGGTAACGCCGCCTTCAAAAGAGGGGCCTACCACATTATGCATTAATAACTTAATTAATTATCTTTCAATAATCCGACCCTATAGGATTGTATCCTTGCTGACTCAAACTACTGGGTTGAGTGTAATGTCGCCTTCAAAAGAGGCGCCTACTACAATAACTAAGATAATCTCTTAAACAAGTGCAAAACTGAGAAAATAATCAAAGGTTACACTACACACGAGTCGGATCCAAGTGATTCATCTTGTCTATCTGTTTTTATTTTTTTTTTTTATTTTTCAGCATTTTAGTTAGTTTTATTTTCTTAGTTTAAAATCTTTTTCTAACATTTTGATTTGATTAGACGTTGAGGATAAACCAGTACTAAAAGCTCTTGTGTCCTTGGACGACCTCGGTATCTTACCAACACTATACTACGTCCACGATGGGTGCACTTGCCCATATGTATGTTTAATGTTAGTAAATATCGTGTTTTATAAATTTAAAACTTGGCTAAAAGTGTAAAAAGGGCTTAAAATATACATCTAAAACATATATACACTAACACGCATCATCTACCCCCCAAGCCACGTGTCAACTGATGCCCCAACCTAAGCCCAACCCAAGCCCCACCATACCCCACGGTCTTAGAGCATTCACATTCTATCCATCATTTTATACCCTATAAATACATTAAAAACAGGGTTAATGGATTTAAACACCCCCAACTATTGCCATTTGGCCGCTAGCACTCTTAACTTTGACTTTTGCTCACACCACTCCCAACTTAATACCTTGTGTGTTGTATCACCCCGTCGTTAACTACCCACTAACTTAGTTTTTTTTCTTTCTGAAGTGGCCAATATTTGCTGATGTGGCATGCTGATGGATCAAATTTGCTGACGTGGCATGCTGATGGATCCAAAAAACTATAAAATGGGACTAACAAGACTCGAACCCGCGTCCGTATAACCAAGAACCCATTAAATGCACACTGACCACTTGAGCTAACTATGATTTGATGATGTATTGTATTATGTGATATACATATATCGTGAAACGTTATAAGATTTATTATAAATACCCACCACAAATTCACCAACCCATTTATCATCATCATCCCCAACTAAGACCTAATCAGTCTACACATTCAAATCACCAAAATCCAACACTCTTAAATGCACACAATCCCGATTCCAACAACCCCAAACCCCCAAATTTCACTGACAAAATCACTCCAATTTCGACGTATAATCCAGAATCTGTTTGGTTAACCGCCGTAGCGGCGGAGTCAACGTGGACGCGATATGAAGACAAGCTGTTTGAAGAAGTGTTGGTGATGTACCCGGATGACGTCATCGTCCGGTGGCAGTTGATTGCCGACGCCCTTCCCGGTAAGATGCTGGAACTGGTGCGAGCTCATTATGCGGTGCTTGTTCATGTTTTGTTTCAGCTTGACTCCGGCAGTTAAAGGTAGATGGTGGTATGATGTGTACGGTGGTGGGTTTCGCTGTTGCAGTGAAGGAGTATAGTGGAAATTATTGGTGGTGTACGGTTACCGGTGGTGGTAGGGTGGAGTTTGAAGATGGGCTGAGGGTTTTATTTATTCTTTTTCTTGTCTCCAGATCCACCTCATAAAACAGGTGTCCACACGTTGGATTAATATGACACGTAGGATTATAAAACAAACCTAGTTAGTATTTATTTAACGACGGCGTGTCATGACACACAAAGTGTTAAGTTGAGAGTGGTGGGAGCTAAAGTGAAAGTTGGGAGTGCCAACGACCAAAAGCGAATAGTTGAGGGTGATTAGATCCAATAACCCTTAAAAACAACTATATCTTGTATTTTCTTTCAATTAAATAATAATATTTTATGCCTTTATTATTACTTTTTTATCTCTCCTTTACTCACAATCACTTTTAAAATATATTAAAAAATTATACAGGATGAATAGTGTCCACCAAATATAAAGATGAACAGTTACATTTTCTCTTTTCTCCACTCACAAACCACTTAAACCAATTTTTATAATTTTAAAACTTATAGAATGTTACATATTTGGTTTTAAATTTCAGTTTTTGTTTGAACGCCAGAAAGTAGAACTAAAAAAAAGGAAAAACTCAAACTTCACCGAAACCAACCGCTCAGATGCTTTTGAAAAAACGAACGGTGAGAGATCATAATCCGTGTGGTAGACATCCAACCAATCACATCAATCCTCAACAACCTATATATACGAATTCCACAAAGTTACTCCAACAGCAACCGTCTTTGCCTTTACATTTCATACCTTCACAGTTCACAACCATTTTCACTTTCAATCAAAGCAATGGCGCCAAAGGCTGCAGCCGGAAAGAAGCCAGTGGCAGAGAAAGCACCCGCAGAGAAGAAGCCCAAGGCTGAGAAAAAGCTTCCAAAGGAGTCGTCAGCATCAGCAACCGACAAAAAGAAGAAGAAGCACAAGAAGTCGGTAGAGACGTACAAGATCTACATCTTCAAGGTTTTGAAGCAGGTTCATCCGGATATTGGGATCTCGAGCAAGGCAATGGGGATCATGAACTCCTTCATCAATGATATTTTCGAGAAGCTTGCTCAGGAAGCGTCGAAGCTTGCAAGGTACAACAAGAAGAATACGTTGTCGTCGAGGGAGATTCGGACTGCTGTGAGACTTGTACTCCCTGGTGAATTGGCAAAACATGCTGTTTCTGAGGGTACTAAGGCTGTTACCAAGTTTACTAGCGCTTAGAGGGGATTGGTTTGTTGGGTTTATCTAACTGGATTTTGGTAATTTGATGTAAAGCTAGTTTGTTTTGATGATTTGGTTATGAAATTATCAAGACATCAAAACAAGGGTGATACTATACACACCCCCCCTAATTCCTGATTACACCCCCCCTATAAAAACATCACATCTATCAATCATTTGGTTTTTGTTTTTAGTCTTTTTTTGTCTTTTTGTTGTCTTTTTTATTTTATTTTATTGTCTTTTTTATATTTTTGTTATTATTATTATTATTATTTACTATTAGTAATGAATTATTATTATTATTATTAAAATTGATAAAAAAACATGGTGGTTTCAAATTATTACTTCCTTTTACTTTTTTTTATATTAAATCCAAACATGGTCAAACATGGTCATTTTTTTTTACCTTTTTAGTGCTCAAACACGGTCACATTGTCGTTTCTGCTATGTGGTGATATTAAATATTTGAGATTTTACACATTGAACACTTATAGTTGATATTTGGTGATATTAACTGAAGTTGAGAACTTAGTTGAGAACTTACTTCAGAAAGCTCTGCTATGTGGTGATATTAAATAGCATTCAGAAAAGTTAAAGAGATGTCTGGATTTTCAACAGATCAGGTATAGTTTTTAATTCCCATGTTTCAAGTTTCAACTTAGTTATATAATCTAGCTAGGTTAAGGGTCTTGTTTTAGTTTAAATGGGTTTGTTTGGATAATATATATTTTGTAACTACTCAAGCTTGTTCACCTAAATTTTGTAACTAATATTAGTTCACTTTTAGGTGTTCAAGTCTCGTGAAGAGTTGATGGAATGGGTTAGAAACACCGGACGTAGTCTTGGTTACGCTATTGTGACTAAAAGATCGAAAGCTAAAAATGGCTACGTGTCTAAAGTTGTACTTATGTGTGATCGTGGTGGTGTGTATAAATCAGATAAAGATTCAAGTAGAGAGACCGGCACTAGAAAGATAAATTGCCCGTTTGAAATGGTAGCGAAATTTTCAAAAAAGAATGGTTCTTGGACGTTAAAAGTAAAACCTGGTGAGCATAATCATCCACCCGGAGAATATATGGAGGGACACCCAATCCTCAAACGATTGACACCTAATGAACACCAATTGGTGGCAGAGTTGACGGGGAAGGGTGTGTTCCCAAAAGATATTTTAGGTGTTATCAAGGAGCGTGATGAAAATAATGTCTCTACAATTAAAAACATATATAACGCACGTGATAAAATTCGAGCAACGGATCATAAAGGGAAATCTTTGATGGAGGTGCTAATGTCTCATTTAAATGATAAAGGGTATACTTTTGAAATTTCTACCAATAGAGTTTCAAACATGTTGGAAGACTTATTCTTTGTTCCTAAAATCTCATACAAGTACTTCCTTGATTTTCCACATGTGTTGCTTATGGATGTCACATACAATACGAACAAGTATAAATTGCCTTTTCTTGAAATTGTTGGTGTAACTTCTACCAACAAGACAATCTCCATAGCTTTTGCAGTTATGCGTAAAGAAACAGAGGAGAAATATCTTTGGGCATTAAACTGTTTAAAATCAACTCTAGATGAGAGGAGCATGCAACAACCACGTGTTATAGTTACGGACAGGGAGTTAGCTCTGATGAATGCATGCGAGAAAGTTTTTCCGAATGCTACCCGATTACTTTGTAGGTGGCACGTTTCTCAAAGTATATTTAGAAACTGCAAATCATTTTTCACCACGGATCATGATTGGAAAATCTTCAATATAATGTGGAATGCACTCGTTGAATCTCAAACGTGGACATCATTCCTCCAAAATTACAAGCAACTTCAGTCAATGTTAATCCATCATCAAGGTATGTATTATTACTATAATTCTGTTAGTATTATTGTTACCATCGTTATCATCATTATTATCTTTGCAGATGTTTTGGATTACTTGAATAGTACTTGGTTAAACAAGTATAAAGAAATGTTTGTGTCCGTATGGACTAACGAATGCTTACATTTCGGAAATCAGACAACTAACAGAGCTGAAAGCCAACATGCCAAGCTAAAAAAATTCTTGAATTCAGCAAATTGTACCTTAGATAAGATTGTTCGTCACATTGATGAAGTAGTGAACTCGCAATATACAATTGTTAAAGATAGCTTCGAAAAAAGTAGACTGTTCTAATGCATAAACACAACCTACCAATGTTGAAGCTATTACATGGCTCTGTTTCTCATGAAGCACTTGATATAATAATAGCAGAGCTTCATTTAAAGCGTTCACATTGTCGTTGTCAAGTTCGTAAGTGTTATGGATTACCATGTGCTTGTGAAATCTCAAAGTATAAGAAAGCAGGTCAGTGTATTAAACTAAGATTCGGTCGATGTGCTTGGTAATATTTAAAAGCTGACAACTTATGTTTTAATGCAGGTCAATCTATTCCTTTAGATTCGGTCGATGAATTTTGGAGGAAACTCGAGTTACCAGTATATTGTGAGGATATTACTTGTGACGTCGAGTTGGAAAGTTTTAAACAAGCCTTCGATAATCGATCCGTGCCTGGAAAGAAAAGTTTACTACAAAAGTTAAAAGCATTAACCAATCCAAGTATACCTTTTGTTGAAGAGCCTGATGTTAAAAAAAATACTCGTGGACGACCAACTACAAAATCCAAACAACAAACAATACCAAACCCTTCAAGATATTTACGGAAAAAAACCATTCAAGGACGATCCTGGTGAACCAAGTCCGTTCATGACACAAGATACAGACGGACAAGGTTTTTTTACCAACCTTTTAAACACACCGGGATATGATTTCATGGGGTTGAACCAAGATATTGTCGGACAAAGTTCTTTCGCCAACTCTACAAGTGCGTCAGGCTATGACTTCATGGGGTTGAACCAAGATCAAGCATCACAGGTGATACACAACTATATTCATCTAATTCCAAAAATATTCCATGCGTATGTTACACGCATACATAACGTGTTAGGTGATGGAAATTGTGGGTTTCGGGCGACAGCTTCTGCTCTCGGGTACGGTGAAGATGAATGGTTATTTATCCGGAGATCACTGATGGAAGAGCTACTCGAGTTTAGAAATAAGTACACTAAGGCTTTCTTAGGCTCATTCAAAGATGTGTTCACGTCCTTGGCTTGGTCAGGATCGGGGTTTGCACCTGAAAAACACTGGATGATTATGCTAGAGGCAGGATTCTTGATTGCGAACAAGTTTAATGTGATCGTTCATTTTTTATCTCAAGAAAAAAGAAACAGTTCTACTTGTTTTTCGCTTTGGAGAGGCCCTCACGAGTTCCCAGAAAAAAAAATAATTACAATTGCACACGTGAATGGTAACCATTTTATAATGGTAGAATTGCAAGGAGAGTATCCAATTGCCAGCACAAACAACCTATGGAAATTAATGAGAGAAAATGATGCAGCTGGCTGGGAGAATATATTTGAATCACGTCAAAATATGTATAAGTCTTGGATAGCACAACCTGCTACATTTGGGGGGAGTATAGATTAAAGCTCGGTATGTAAATTATTAAATGATAATAATTTTGTAAAAAAGTACTTATTTTTATATAGCTTTTGTTACAGCTATAAATATAATTTGATAAATTATAACAATAAAAACTAATAATAAATACTATATCATAAAAACAATAATAATAATAATAATAATAACTAATTAATAAACAAATACAAACAAATACTAAATAAGTAATCCTTAAATAAATGAATAAAAAAAAAAGACAACAAAAAGACAAAATAGACTAAAAACAAAAACCAAATGATTGATGGATGTGATGTTTTTAATAGGGGGGGTGTAATCAGGAATTAGGGGGGGTGGGAATAGAATGAGCCTATTACATGCGTTAATCTTTGATTTAAATGTTATTCTGCACATGGTTATTTATGGCTGATGTTTCTTGTTTATATATTTTGAAAACCTATTTCAGTTTTAATTTTAAGGTTCGATTAACCAAAAAAGAAACAAAAACAAAAACCCTGCAACTTTTCTTCCTTCTTCATCTTCCTTGCCTATCATCATATGAAGATAACTCGCTTATGTTTTGCTGATGACTTATTGGTCTTTTGCAATGCTATTTGCTCTTTTGCTAGTGTTATTAAACAATACTTGGAAGAGTTTGGGGCAGTCTCAAGTAGGGTTGTTCAAACTGCTCGACGATCGAGGATCGCTCGACGATCGCTCGAAAAATGCTCGAAAAATGATCGTTCGATTCCCGCTCAGTTTGTAAATGAGCCGCTCGGATCGGTTCGATTCAAATTCAATTCAAGCATGAGCAAAGGTCCGCTCGCTCGTCGATCGCTCGGTTTCGCTCGAATTATTTTTATTAATAATGAATATATATATATTATAGATTTTAAAGATTAAAATCCCAAAAAATATACTAGCCCAAAAAAATAAAAGCCCAAAATATATATTAGCCCAACTTAATAGTTAATATCAAAATCTAACCCTAAATCCCTAATTCCTAAAACAATACTCATAAATTGATTGTTCGAACTTCGAAGATCTGCATATCGCCGCTGCCTGTTGCCTTGCCACACACCAAAATCTAACACCAGAAGTTTATGGCTTTTGAACTAAATGAAAATTTGTATTTCACACTTTATTTTGTGCTTCTTGATATTGTTAAGAACATTTTTAGAATCATGATTTTAGTTATGTATTGCTTTTGTTAGTAAACTGTTGGGCATTTTTAATTAAGTTAGGATTTGTTTTTGTTGAACGCAGCCTTATAATTAAATCGAGCGAAACCGAGCGAAAACGATCCGCTCGATTTTAGTTAGGATTTGATAAAAACCAAGCGAAACCGAGCAAAAACGATCCGATCGATTCAAATTCAATCCGAGCATGAGCATCACTTTTGTGCTCGGTTTTGCAAATTCGATCCAATCGGATCGGATCGGTTGTAATTCAATCCGAGCATGAGCAGACCCTCGATCGGATCGGATCGGCTCATGAACACCCCTAGTCTCAAGCAGTCAAGCTTGATACCATATATAGATAAGAGCACTATATTCTTTAGGTAAGTTCATCATTTGTGCCAAAAAAGCATATAATAAGAATTTGATGCGTCGTTGAACGGGTGAAAATAGGGTTATGGATTGCATAAATAAGGCTATCATATGGGTGCCAGAATTCGATGGAAGTATCAATTGATCCCAAATGTTTGGCTGGTGTTAACTATGCTGAATTACTTGTGCTACATGGGTAATAATATGCTGGTGCTGATGATTCCTATATAATGTGGTGCCCGATATTTTCTAGCACTGTTTTAGTGGCCAATTATTCTTGGTTTGTACAACTAGGTCAACTTCTTTTAGTTTGTTGTTACCACATATTCGATGATATGCTATTGATTCTTAGAGTGCAGGTTATTTTGAATATAGAGTATGTCTGGAAGTGTCTGTGTTTAAGCTAGCTTGGTGCTATTGCTAATCAAATGGATTCAATGGTTTTGATGAGTTTGAATGGTACAAAAGTCAACAACTACTCGATTGTTACGACTTAGAACGGAGGGTATGGGGACTGGCTTTGGCCCGACGAGGTCTGGCGCCGCACCCCCACACCGCCCCCCTTAGCTTTGTCCCGTCTTCTTCGTCTCCCCAGCGACGCCCAAGCCGGGCCACCATTCTCTCTCTCTCTCTCTCTTCTTTCTCTCTCTTTCGCTTTCTAAAAAATCAAATGAATTATATTTTTTAATTGTTTTTATAAATAGTGTGGGACCCCATCCTCCACCCCTTTGGTCCATCCCCTTTAGGCCCATACTCACTCTCGATGACGTGGCGACCCATCCCCTTGGAGATGAGCCTAACCATACCCTCTAGTCTTATATAAGGCTACACGGTATGGGGCCATCCCCCCACCCGTTCTGGACCGTCGACGCGCGCTACACCAAACCGCCCCCGTCCCCGTCCTCACCGTCTTTTCTTTGACATTGGCGACGAAGCAATTCTGGGCCCCCTCCTTCAAAAAGTTACCGTTGTTAAAAAAAAAAAAAAAATTAATTTCCATTTTTCAAAAACAAACAAACGGTCAAAAATTTAAAATATATATATTTCCATTCCATTTTCACATTTCATTCACAAATTTAACCCCAATATTTCATCTCTCTCACATAATTTTTTATAAATCTTCTCCCACTTTTATAAACCTTATACTCTATCATGGATCCATTTAACAACCCGAACAACCCGAACAATCCGAACAATCCCAACAACCCGACCTAACCGAATGTTTTCTCGGTTCCGGGATATTATCCGACGCTAGAACCGAACCAATTCTCGCAATATTCATCAAATGGGTTTGCATCATTCCAACACTCGCCAAACCAATTCGCTCAATTCTCTCAAAATCAAGCCCTTCAACAAATGATGATGCGGGGTGCTTTGAATTTCCCACCGAACCCGACACCACCCCTTCAACCCCAACCGATACCTACGCAACCCGTTCAACAATCCGAACCCGACGACGATATGGATGTTGTTCCCGAAACCCAACCGTCTAAAGAAAAAGGCAAACGGAAAAAAGGAAAGCAAGTGGTCGGTGAGCAACCGTCCAAACCGAAGTCGACTAAGTGGACGCCAACCGAAGAAGAAGCCTTAGCCAAGGCTTACATAGGCACATCTACACACCCGACAAAAGGTTATCTTTTTTTTAAAGTTTATACATTTTTTTTGTTTATTTTTTCTTAACAGTTTGTTTTTTTTAAGTTTAAGTTTTTTTTGTTTTTTTTTTCTTAACAGTTGGTTTTTTTTAAAGTTTAAGTTTTTATTTTATTTTTATTTTTTTGTTAACAGTTGGTTTATAAATTGTTTTAAAGTTTGTTGATTTTTTTTTAAAATATATTTTTTTTGTTAACAGTTTCTATTGTTTTAAAGTTTCTATTTTTTATAGGTAATAATCAAACGGGTGACGGGTTTTGGTCCAAGGTTTTGGCGAAGTTCCTCGAGCTTACGGACCAAGGCTCGTATCGAGATATCGACTCGGTTTCATCAAAGTGGCGGAAAATGAACGCGTCCGTCAATAAGTTTTGCGAGGAGTATAATAAAATATATACAAGTGGGCGTCGTAGCAGCATGAGCGACGACGAGGTGTTAAAAAAAGCGTTGGAGAAGTATAAGACGAACAATAACTTTGCACACGTTCGCGCGTGGGGAATTATGAAAAACGAACCAAAATGGGTGCCGATTCCGAACGAGGTGGAGATGGCAAAACGCCAAAAAACATCGGAAACGAGTAGTTTTAGCGCCGGTGGATCGGACGCAAGGTGTCACATAAACTTAAATGATGACACCGAGTTTGACGAAGAGGAGTACGCCGTACATGAAGCGGAGCGTCCACCGGGCCGGGACAAATCAAAGAAGGAGCGGGCCAAGGGGAAAGAAAAGGAAAAGGTGGACCCGAAGATGGAAGAGTTTATGGAACACTTAAAAACGTACAATGACGTCTCGGCCCAAAAGACGAAAGCGAAGGAGCGGGCCGTCGAAGAAAAAACTCGTGTAGCGGAAGAAAAGTTACGCGAGAAGGTCCGATTGTCGAATGAGAAAATCCGAATTTCCGATGAAAAAATTCGGCTCAAGGAATGGGAAATAATAATGATGGATGTAGATGCGTATCCCGAGCCGAAACGTTCGATGTTGAAAAAACTACAAACCGACATCATGAAGAAGCATGATATTATTTAAGTCTATGTTTTTTTAATTAAGTCTATGTTTTTTTATTAAGTTTATGTTTTGTTTTAAATTTATGTAATGTGGTTTTAATATTAATGAAAATATTTTGTTAGTTTATTTGTAAAATGTTAAAAAAAAAAAAGTAGAAGATTAAAAAAAAACATAAAAGTGGGGGTGGGGGTGGGGGGAGGGGGACTATGACTAGGACCATCCTCCCATACCCTCTACTTTTGGGGGATGGAGCATCCTTGGGAGGACTATGACGTAACGCCTACATGACGGATCATCCTCCCTTGGAGGACCATCACCATACCTTGTAGCCTAATATTTGTGATGTGTTATCGACTTAAAAGTCAACAATGGTCAACATCTTGAAGCTTTTTATTCTCATTTCATAATATTTTTAGAGTTAAATGCCATTTTAGTCCCTGTAGTTTGGGCAATCTTGTCAGTTTAGTTCAAAGGTTTCATTTTTCGTCTGTGGGTTCAAAAAGGTTTCATCGTTGCCATTTTAGTCCATTGGGTTAACTTCATCCATTTTTTCTGTTAACGAGAAGGGCAATTCGGTAATTTTATACAGCCGAATTGCTCTTCTAGTTAATAGAATTACATATAAAATGACCGAATTGCCTTTATCGTTAACAAAAAAATGGATGAAGTTAACCCAGTGGACTAAAGTGGCAACGGTGAAACCTTTTTGGACTCACATATGAAAATGAAACTTTTGAATTTAACTGACAAAATGACCCAAATCACAAAGACTAAAATGACATTTAACTCTATTTTTTATATGGACTATTGTTTTAACTTTTAACATGTTGTCCATTGGATGTATTTGTTGTTTTGAAGGGGCGAATCAAAGATTAGATCACACGTTTTATTGATGCAGAAAAGGATTCAAACAAGATGAACAATTCAGAATAGTTGATACAAAATCACAGGATTGTGATCAACACAGGTTTTTTACATTGGTGATCTTTATATACTACATGACCGGTGTTATAACTACCAACTGGCATGGTGGTGATAACGTCCATAACTACCTAATTGCTATAGCTACCAACCAGTGGCGGACCCAGAAATTTTTCCATGAGGGTGCGGAATGTTTTTAAAAATTTTAGGCCCCTAGGTACATAAGTAAAAAAATCGGTTGTATCGGGTCGGGTCATATAAAAAACATAAAAACTTACCGTTTGTCGGTGTCCGGTTGGTTTGGAGCGGATTCCGGTCACGTTGATATCGGATTCCGCTGATATCGGCTGCTGCAGACCTGCAGTGTTGTTGCTGTGATGGACTGATGGCTGATGAAGATCACTGGTCGCACGCACAGAGGGGAGGGAGGGAGAGTAATTGAAGGGTTTTGGGCTTATTTTAATTGTTTAAGTTTTAATTTAGGTGGGTTAATGTGCTAGATTATTAGTGGGCTATTGATAAGTTTATATAATGGGTTTGGTTTGGGTTTAGGTAGTATAAGTTTATATAATATAGGTAGTTTTTTTTTTAAAAAAAATCAGACTTTACTAATTTTTTTAAATATAATCCATAATATTTTTTACCTAAGGTGTGCGGACGAAAAATTTCAAGGGGTGCGGACGAAAAAAACACAAGGGGTGTGGACGGGATTTTGTTCGGATAATAACACTATTTTTTTTCCCGGGGGTGCGCCCGCCCACCTTGGCATGGGGGTGGGTCCGCCCCTGCTACCAACGCGGTTAACAGGCGTGACACAACTTTATTCCACACATACATAGGACATTGTAAGTACATATTAATACTAAACTAAAGTTTAGTTCCATTTATATTTGAGACATTGATTCCTATTGTAATCATTCTGACCGGCTGGTGTTGGCATTTTTTGAGTTGCTAACGTCAACATTAAGTGTAACTACCACATCTATAGAAAAAATGGTTTTGACTAATAACCTACCTGTTATGAGATTAAATGGTTTGGAAGTCAAGGAAAGTCAAAAGTTTGCTTAATTCATTATACTAATAGAGTGAGGTTATCATTAGATGGTTAAACAAAACCTATGTTTATATGATTTATTATGTGATAATGTGACAATTATTTAGGACATATTACTAGGTTTTATTCGGTGCATGCTTAGCCGATCTTAAGGTGGATTTCAGTTAGATGTTAATACTGTTTAGAAATTAACACTTAACATTTCCCGGAAACATAATCGTCATTGTAACAACTCTATGTAATGTATATATAGGTGTGTTTAATTGGTTCTAAACAAACCACTAAGATTATTCATAAATCCATTGATTCACCCATAATAATTTCTCCGTAAACTTTGAGCATCATCTTTGTTTAAATCACTACATCATTGTGATCATTTCATTTCTTGTTCTTAATTGTGTTGTAATTCGTATTCTGGGCCATCATTTTGTATCAGAGCGTGGGTTACAGTCATCAAATCATATTGAGTTTCAATATCTACTACAAATCCGAAATGGAAGCTTGTATGGGGGAAACAATGAATTCAAATGCAGAACCTACGATTGTCGATTATGTTATTATTGTAGAGAGCTAGGGCATTTAATTCAACGATATGCAGAGTAAAAAAGAGAGTTGAGACAACCTGATCTAAAAGGCCATTGAAACTGGAATAGTGGAAATGCAGGATAGTTACAATTATGCGGAAGAGTACATAGCCAGCCGAATCAATCAAGATTGTCCGAATAATATATCTGGTATGTTGCGAATACTCTTAGTCACTTTTATAAGATTAAAAAATCATTTTTTGTAGAAACCCAAACGGGGAATTCTACCAATATCTTATTCATAAGGGGAGTTAGTATGATTAGGCTGAAATTGGAGGGTAAGACCGCGGTAATCCCAAGTGTCTTTTATACTCTAGATCTTGTTCGCAACATCTTAAGTCTTAATCAACTGCAACTACAAGGTTTAGTTGTCAAAATCGAAGGGAATAATTGTGTTATACCGTCCATGTTGAAATTTGAAATTGGAACATCTGATGCTATTATTTTAGATCATCACAAGACTAATCCGGAGAGAACGAATTACTATAAGAATTGGGTGATAGTAAACAAGGCTGACCCAACCATTTTGGAGGCCCTAAATGAACTAAAAAATTGGGGCCCTTTTAGGGTAGGGTTCCTAAGCCTGCTAGAACAAGTAGATCGTATCGGGTAGCAGGTCATAGCAGTTTTCGGTTAGGATTTGAGCCAATTACAAAGATCATATACTTAGTCAATTAGCGTGTTAAGTGATCAAAATAGTGAACTCTAATGACTCCAATAGACAATGCTATGAAAATAAACCAAGAAACCATCAAAATAGAACTAAGCATACCCATAACTTAAACAATACAACAAAGAAACGCATATTGATGTGTTTGATTACAAGACGAATGAAATATGGAATACTTTCATATGCATATTGGGCCTAGGTGTCCCACCACCCTAGCACTTAAGTCCATAATTACCAATATGTGTCAATAATGCAAAAAATAAATAACTAACAACAAGGATCCTGAGATTCAAACACAGCTCTACGCGTAATAAGGATGCGTTCTTTCCACTAAACTACAAGAACGTATTTGTTATGGATCATAATGAAAATACATTTTATTCACTCTTGTTTATTTATACATACATGATACTTAATCAATCTCGAAAACGCGTGTCACATACGAAACCAAATCATACTTTATGGTTATTTTATGTTCGGAATATTATACATACTTATTCATACTATACACATGCTTATACATGCCTTAGAATGCCCTAAAAACACTTAACATATTAAAGGTATTGCATAAATGAACAAACCACCAAACAATAAGGGCCAAAAATGCAAAACTTGAACTTTGACATGCCTTACGGACCGTAAGCATGACTGACGGGTAGAAAGGTGGACAACTCGCGAATTAAGTCCGGATTCACCTTTTTCAACCACTTTTTCCACCTCCATTCTCTTCCAGTCACCTCCTAACTTAATTATGACCTAAACCCTACTTCCCTACTATAAATCTAAATCTTCCCTAAAACATTTTCACTTTCTACAACCTCATGTCACTCCGAAAACACTCCAAAAGCTTCAAGAAAACTCCTACTTTGGCCAAATTACTACAAGTTAAAACTTATGAGTTTTAACTTGCTTCTTCAACCCTTTCTTCCCATTTCTTGCTTTATAACTCCTTGGATAACCTCTAAGGATGTTACCTAATGTTCACCAATGTGTAACAAGGTGGTACATCACTTATATGAGGATCCAAAGTGAGTTCATAATTCTGTTTTCTTTAACTTTACAACTTGTTCTTCATCTTGTGGGAATCTTGTACCAAGCTTTGTTCCCAGCTAAAGTCATGTTTTTGGGCTTATGTTACGGTTTATTCCTAGAAGATATTGGTCCAAAACCTCCCTTATTTACGGCCTTAAAGGTCCCAAGTGACCAATAAAGTGTTAAGGTCAACCAAGCTTTCAACTTTCAATGTTAAAAGACTTGAGTTTTGATTAGGTGTGAACAATGGAAGCCTTGGATTTTGTAAGACCCTTCTTGCTAAAATAAAATTCTATAAAAGTTTCGTATATAAATGTATTTATACAAATACAAGTCCGTTAAAAACTTTGAGTTTCATAATACTTCTTAAAAACTAAAAACATTTCGTCATATTAACGATGAACGATTTCGTAAATGACTATACATAATGCGGAAGCTTGAACTTGATCGTGTTCGGTTCTTCGTTGAGCTTGATCTTCTTCCGTGAGGTCCTAGCTATCACCTATACACCAATAACAACTCATAAGTTAGTCATATGGCGCTTAGACTTGGATTTATAACCCATAAACAACAAATAAGAAATCAAAATTCATTTTGGAAGGCTCGCCGTAGGCTACGGTTGGTGTACCGTAGCTTACGGCACACAAAAACAACTTGGACAACAACTCTGTACCGTAAGTTACGGTTGGAGACCGTAATTTACGCTGCAGCCTAGCTGCAGATTTTTCAGTTTTGGTCCTTTTTACGAAAACGACCATAACTTTCAAACCGTTTATCCGTTTAACCTCACGTTTGTTCCTATGTGATCGTAATTTGGTCCTCTATCATTTGGACTCAAAATCCACCATTTGGATTAACAAAATGTTCATCTTATAAACCTTCGGCTTAATATTTATTTACGAAATTATTCGACCCATTTAAAGATTTGAGCACTAAGCTCAAATCTCGCTTGTTCTTTCCACACCTCTTATTCCCACACTAGGATTTTCATTTATCTTCCACCAAAATTATATTTGTGGTGGATTTCATATGAAAAAATCTTATTTTCCGAATTGTACTCTTCGGTTTAACAATTTACGAAAAGACCCATTACGAGGCGTTAGACGAAAAGGATTATACTTTTCATTTTTTACACTACTGAAAAGATTTACTCAATTATAAAACTCATTTTCAAACTACCCTCAAGGGTCGTTTGTCCGGTTTGCAAATTAGATGGTATTTTGGTCAACTTTAGTCCTTTCTACGACGAAGGACTTTTTAAAAGCATATTTTGATCAAGTGAGCACCTTTAATCAATATTCTATCTAAAAATCATTATGTTCCTAAGAACATAATATATACGATTCAATTCATTAGATATACTTTTTTTAGGTAATCTAATGTCCACCCTTGACATGTTTATCTCTCATCGGAACTTAAGTCCATATCGAAAGTTTGACCCATTACACATACCTGGCTCGGGTCATAAAATTTTCCCGTTTGTTTTACTACCTTGCACTATTAATTGCTAGTTAATAGCAACGCAAACCATAAGCTATTTCCTCTGTAAGCACAAAACTCGACTAGTGACCATTAGTTATTATTGTCAAATGGTGACGACATCACCATTTGACCTATTTGGCCTAAATGACCATTTTATCATTATGAGATGGTATTCATTACCATCTCACCATTTAGTTCGTTCTGGTTACACCGTATGATCATATTACTAATAGTCGTTTCTTAATTCATTCGACCCATTATGGCTTACGCTGTAGGGTGTCTTTTTCAAAATTAAATATTTATTTGTCAACATGTGACCGAATTTACCATTTTACCCCTTTATACCCATTATGGTTTACATCATAAAGTAACTTTTCAAAAACTTCTTGTTTATTCGTCATTACATGACTAAATTACCATTTTACCCTTTTTACCATCAAATATGGTTTATTACCATTTTCACTTGTTCCGACCCGTGTTGGTTCGTGTCGGGATGTCATATTTCTAAATCTCATTGCGAATACCAAATCGCTTATTCTTAGTCCAATTTATAAATAGATGTACTATCTTAAAGATGTAAGCTTCACTTACATAGTAGTTCTATTGTAAAAGGTGTAAGTTTTACTTACCTTGAAATCCGATTATGTTTTCCACGCGTACTAGTTCCGTTTGACCCACTCCTTCCCAAGCTTCCACCTAGCTTTTCAAGCGTCAAACTACCATTCATCATTTGCAATATGGCTAGATTAATCATTGTTTAACACGATTATCCCACCTTACGCACTTTATATCAAAATTACCATTTGACCTTATTATAAGTCAGTTTGACTTCTAAAAGTCAACTGCCTGTTTACATATGTAATTGCACAATTAAGTTCAACGAACTCACTTAAGCATTTCATCAATTACTCGGTAAGCTATATTTTTAGGTTACCGTTTAACTACATTCTACAACCAAGTTCATGCAACTGCTAATATCAAGTTAACATAGTTTTAATCATTGTATGCTAATCTATAAATCATTATACACAAACTTGGGATTGTTTCATCACCATGAAACAACCCATTGGATCATATGTATGAAAACTACCCAAACATCAAACTTAGTCAAAGGCTTTAAACATTCATATACACATGATGATTTCAAGCATCTATTAACATGAATATAACGTTAATTCCTCATATCATACAAAAGCCCATTTCATGGTAAGTATGATCATGTACTCAATCTCATAATTTGTTCAACTTTCTTCCTATTACTATCATGCACGATGATTCTAAACACAAGTATATCATCCACTTCATCATAGAATCAAAACCCACTTCATAATATACTTGTTAATCACATACAAGTAATCTTACATCAAATATTTCATAATTTCATTGCGTCTAACGAAGCAAGCATACATATACACTTAATTTCATCATTGGATCAGAATCCAACAACTTAATTGCAAGTATTCTACTTGTCTCAAATCATGACTTTCACTAATCTAGGTTTTTAAACATACCTTATGATCCTCTAGTCTAGGTGATCGATAATTCAGGCTCATGCACGAGTTTGAGCTCCAATTTCCCCTTCAATTTGATGGAATTTGATCAACTAGGGTTGCTCCCCTTTCTTTTCCCCTGATGATCGACATACACACACATATTGTGTGTGTTATGTCTAATTTTCTTGTTTTTTTTTTAAAATGAATTTCCTTTTTGACAGTTTAGGTCGCTCAAGTTTAGTTTTGTTTAAACTCCCATACAACCCTCACTAATAATTACCCATTATTATAACTAGGTTTAGACATTCCTAGTCAAATTACTTAAAGTTGGGGTGTTACAACCCGATTCAATTTAACTCCCACTCACCCGAGCCTTTTATAAAGTTTTACTTACTACAAAGTATTTGTTCATTTTAATTAGCGTTAGCTTTGATTATTTAAAACCCTAACGCTTATTCCTATCAACTTTTACCACTGATAATATTTTACCCATTCTTTAATATTGACGGAGTTTAGTTACTAAACCTGTTTTTGGGGTGTTACAGATTTCCAACGATGATTCCACCACGTCACTTGATAGTTAGTTCACACAATCTAAGTCGCCCAAACAACTTCCAAGAAAACAAAGTGAACAAGACTACACCATGTCTTCAAACACTATCCATGTTTGGAATGCACTCGTGTAGTCTAGTCACTTGGTTGTTTAGGTGATATAGATGATTAAATATCTAAGTGGCTTCTGATGTGTGTAAAATGCAACATATAAATTACATCAAATGAGGCATAAAACTAACTCTTTTTTCGTACTAATGTTGGAAAAAGAGTGTTTTTGTCTTCCTTTTGTATTTTCAGGATTAAATGAGCTCAAATTCACAAAAGAAGCAAAAAGACAGCTAAATCTAACATAAATACAAGAAAATGAACATAAGTGGATTGCCCGACCCCTCAACAGCATCCTCCCAAGCAAAATAGAGAAGACAGAAGACTGAACACGCCCCGTGCTCAGCCAGCACGGGGCCGTGCCCAAGAAGCAGCAGAAAAGACAAACCTATAGAAGCTTCTATTTCCCACCACGGGGCCGTGTCCAGTGAACACGGAGGCGTGGCGAAAGTACAGCAAGCGCATTAATTGTAATTGCGAATTACAATTAATGAGGAAGCAGAGTGTCAGACAGGCACGGGGGCGTGTCCAGCGGACACGGGGCCGTGCCCAGCCTTCTGTTCAGCCTATAAATAGGAGTGCTTGGTTTCATTGCAACTCATCCCTTGGCACACCACCTCTCTCACACTTCATCCACCACCCACCACCACCATAACACCATCATCCACCACCATCATCCATTGTCCATCATAGAGTGTGTGAGTCGTCTCGGGATCCAAGATTGATCGTAAGAGTTCTTGACAATCAAGGCCATGTTTTCCTAAGTCTCTTACATCACTTGGTGAAGACAAGTGTTTAGTATAATACTTTTTATTTTTAATCTTTTGCACTTTTTATTTGGTTTTGTATTAATGACTTTAATAACTAGTTGCTTATGTTGAAGGTGATCTTTCCTTATCGTTTGTCCGTGGTGTCTTGGCATTATTTTACTGTCTATATAAAATAAAAGATTTTCACCATTCATATCTCCACGGTCTATATGGAGGTATGTTGGCTACCTGGTCGGGGGTTAAGGGAACGGTTTGGTAAGGGTCTTGCCCTTGTTCAGCGTTTAGAGGTCCTGCAAGGGACCTGGGTTAAATTTAGTAGGATCTCCTTCAATGCCCATAGGTATTGGATGGCGGGGATCCAAACTCTTTGACCCCCTCATAAGTTAACTACTATTAATACTATAACCCGGCTATTTAGGACTGTATCCCTGCTGACTCAGACTACTTAGTCGAGGGTAACGTCACCGCCAAAAGCGGGGCCTACCATAATTTGCATTAATAACTTAATTCATTATCTTCCAATAATCCAACCCTTTAGGATTGTATCCTTGCTGACTTAAACTACTGGGTTGACGGTAACGTCGCCTTCAAAAGAGGGGCCTACTACAATAACTAAGATAATCTCTTAAACAAGTGCAAAAGTGCGAAAATAATCAAAGGTTATACTGATACACGAGTCGGATCCAAGTGATTCATCTTGTCTATCTGTTTTTACTTTATTTTTATTTTTCAGGATTTAATTAGTTTTTATTTTCTTAGTGTAAAAAACCTTTTCTAACATTTTGATTTGATTAGACGTTGAGGATAAACCGGTACTAAAAGCTCTTGTGTCCTTGGACGACCTCGGTATCTTACCAACACTATACTACGTCCACGATGGGTGCACTTGCCCATATGTGTGTTTAGTGTTAGTAAATATCGTGTTTTATAAATTTAAAACTTGGCTAAAAGTGTAAAAAGGGCTTAAAATATACATCAAAAATATATCACACTACACACGCATCAAGTTTTTGGCGCCGTTGCCGGGGACACAAGGATTTTAAGAAAGTTAGGAATCAACGGCCTAATCATATTTTTGTTTTTCTTTTTTAATTTTTAGGATTTTTTTTAGTTTTTCAGCTTCTGCAGAGCTCAGCACGGGCCGTGCCCGCTGAACACGCCCCCATGCTCAATAATTGGAACTGGCAATCCTGTTTTAAGTCAGACAGTAAGCTGAACACGGGGCCGTGCTCACTCAACACGCCCCGTGCCCAAGATTCACTTACTGAAAACAGAACCGTTAGATCCCGGCGGTTGGTAATTTCTGACATAAACATGAGTGATAGTAATTCTTTTTACTTTCGGCACTCTTATGATACGTGGTGTCAATTATGTGGAGGCGAACATGAAGAAGTAAAATGTTACTTTCTAAATTATAGGCCCCACTACATAGACCCACCGATTCCTTATAACCTTAAGAGGGGCGAAAGTAAAAATAAGCACTATCTCTCCCTCGAATGCGCCCAGCCGGATATTCTAGGGGAAATGCTCCTTGACGAGTTATTTCAACTAGAAGAGCTAATTCTAAATTGGTCAAAAGAGCTTAGGAAGGATTTTATTGATCCGCCCCAAGACGATGACCATGAAGAAATGTTGGGATCGCATTTCGACAACCTCGTTGCTCCCAAAAATACCTTCATACCTAGCGAAGACTTGGCCGATAGTCGTCCCTTTGCCGATTGTGTCGTGAAGGACTCTCTATCGACTTCGTTCGGTGCATACATAGACCTGAGCGATTCGGCATACACCTTCTTTAACGAGAGCCCGAAAAAGGGTTGGACTTGTCCACCTAGAATGAAAATAGGAATTACCCTAACCGACAACCTCTTGCGTTCTCGCCTTAGTCTAGGACAATTAAGGTATCTCAGGCACTTTGGGGTTGTCCCAACCAGTCAGGAGCCACCTGATACTACTAAATTCCTTAAAAATTTTTGGCTAGACAAACTTCATAAAAACAGTCTCTCAACACGGGGCCGTGTCCAGCCAACACGCCCCCGTGCCCACCAAAAGATTCCCTTCTGATCCTTACGTCAGAATACGGACAAACTGTGTCAGAATTCTATCTGCACACGGGGCCGTGTCCACTGAACACGGGGCCGTGTCCAGGATGCTGTCGTTTTCTATAAATGCAGCCAAGAATTCTGCACATTTGGACCAGCTTGGGACAGAGATTTGAAGGAATCTTCTCTCAACTATCCTAGGTAAGTTCTAAAAGAAGGTTCCAACAACCCATCTTGTCCTTTCCTCTCTTAACCATTTCCTTCTTCTTCATCTTTCTCCAAGAACCTCCATTAAAGTTTGAATTTTTCAAGCTTTGTTGTAGGGGTTGTGAGTTTTGATCAGGGAATCTTAGTAAAAATATGTTTTATAACATTGTTTTAAGTTACTAATGTTTACAAAGACCCCACAAGTTCAGAAAATGACTTAAAACTTCAAGTTTCCCTGCTCCAAAACTCTGCAGAAAGATGGACACGGGGCCGTGCTCATTGAGCACAGGGCCGTGTCCGGACTACTGTCTCAATAAATAAACTATCTTTAGTTTGTTTTTCGTAGAATGTCAAGTGAAAACAGCGAAACATCTTCCGTGCATTCATCAGACAACCGAAGAGGAAGGAGGCCCTCCATTGAAGCTACACTTGTGCATTATGTGATAGCATTAAGGGAGGCTCTCGACGAAATGACGTCAGTAGAGGAGGTCTTAATCGACCGTATTAACGATCTTACGGTGGGCCTCGAGAATAGCTTCCAAGAGATTAACCTCTTGCACCAGAGGTTAAATATTCTTATGACACCCCCAATGGAACCGGTCCTCCCTCAACAGGATTGGAACTTGACACTCGGAGTTAACAACCCTACTGGGTGGGATGACTTTCCGGCGGAACCTCCCATGGAGCACCAACAAGAGATCCCTTGGTAAGGGTCTTGCCCTTGTTCAGCGTTTAGAGGTCCTGCAAGGGACCTGGGTGAAATTTAGTAGGATCTCCTTCAATGCCCATAGGTATTGGATGGCGGGGATCCAAACTCTTTGACCCCCTCATAAGTTAACTACTATTAATACTATAACCCGGCTATTTAGGACTGTATCCCTGCTGACTCAGACTACTTAGTCGAGGGTAACGTCACCGCCAAAAGCGGGGCCTACCATAATTTGGATTAATAACTTAATTCATTATCTTCCAATAATCCAACCCTTTAGGATTGTATCCTTGTTGACTCAAACTACTGGGTTGAGGGTAACGTCGCCTTCAAAAGAGGGGCCTACTACAATAACTAAGATAATCTCTTAAACAAGTGCAAAAGTGCGAAAATAATCAAAGGTTATACTAATACACGAGTCGGATCCAAGTGATTCATCTTGTCTATCTGTTTTTACTTTATTTTTATTTTTCAGGATTTAGTTAGTTTTAATTTTCTTAGTGTAAAAAAGCTTTTCTAACATTTTGATTTGATTAGACGTTGAGGATAAACTGGTACTAAAAGCTCTTTTGTCCTTGGACGACCTCGGTATCTTACCAACACTATACTACGTCCACGATGGGTGCACTTGCCCATATGTGTGTTTAGTGTTAGTAAATATCGTGTTTTATAAATTTAAAACTTGGCTAAAAGTGTAAAAAGGGCTTAAAATATACATCAAAAATATATCATACTACACACGCATCAGCTTCCTAGGAAGAAATAAATCAACCACACCTCGTCTCCAACCCTTGCCATATTGAGTATTTACATGTATAGGTTGCTTTTGTTTGGCCACTTAGCAAATTCAGTTACTTGTAAATTCTTATTACCGTTCATGACCAACCGAAATCATCAACTAAGTTGATGATTTTGTGCTTTGGTGAATCCTAATAATGAGGTTAAATGGATGGGATTCATCCTACCTCCATACATGACCATACATGACTAGCTATACTAACATATATATGTAATATACTTACTAAACCGAACCCTAACTTCAACTAATTCATGGTTGAAAGTTATGAGTTATGGTGTCCATCATCATAGTTCTTGATTCCTCATTTCGGATTCTAATGGGTGATTTGGCACCAATGAAAACACACTACAACCTAGTGTTTGATTAAGTGTCTAGACAAGATGTATTTTTCATACAATATCATACTTTCTTGTCATAATTCTTAATTTCCGAATCTAGCTCATAGTCAAACTCAATTAACTCATACACCTTCGTTTCCCATTGTAGGGTAACTCTAACAACACGATTTTTTTTTCAGTCATTATTAAAATGCTTTGATTTTATTTTGTTATCAATGTGCGTGTATATATATATATATATATCTTAAACTATTATAAATAATCATTTATAATGGTGTCTTAGTAACAATTTTTTAACAATATTAAAGTTTAAAAGCTTAAGATTTTATTAAGTTATAAAAGTTTATAAGTTAAAAAAAGGAATTTGATGGTGCTTTCCACAACTCTTAAATCGTTGAAAAATACTAAAGTTTCCAATTATCTTTTAAGGGTTAAGCTATTCTACAAAGTCTCCTAATTGTAAGAAGTGTAAGAAGGTTTTATAGAGTGACAAGTGTCTAATAACCTAAAACCTAAACCCACTACACCACCACCCAAAACCTAGACACCCACCCCACCCTACCCCACCAACAACACCAGCATGTTAAAACATCCAAACTTTTAAAACAACACCAACAACACCCTCGACCGTTTCTTCTGGCGAAATTCCGGCGAACCCAGATGACCTTATCTGTTCCTTTCATCTCGTTTTCTTTGCGAAAACATTATCTCTAATCCATATCAACATATAACTCGTTCCTTATCCCGTAAAATGCTGTGAATTAACGTTTATCTTGTTAACCCAACACTCCGAAAATTCCAAGCGTCATCATTATCGGTTAACCGACTTAATACGTGTATAAATACTTGATCCTAGATCTTATACAAACTGGCTCCAACTCAAACAACATTCTATCTCTTTCTATGTTCTCCCTTGCGCTCGCCGGATTAACTTCACTCCGGCCGAACTTCCGACGCGTCCTAACCGAGCTGGAATAGGATAATTCTCTGGGATTTTCCAACTTTCCAGGTGAGTACATGGTTCCCCTTTTACTACTCTTTTTACACTTTTTGGGGTCTTTCAATGTGTCAATTATCAAAAACACACTATCTTACACAATTACTTGCACAATTCAATTCCATGGTCGTTTGTTATCTTATTTGCTATTGTTGTACTTGCCAAATATTTTAAATACCATGTACATTCATTAACTCCGTACAAGCCGAACAGGAGTATATGATATATCTATTGGCCTGACAACCGATTCCCACTCTTGACCTTTTTAGGGGGAGTTCCTTTTGGGAATGATAGAAACCGACCATACAATAGGTTAACCCTTTGGGTTCCTACTACTAGTTAACCAAGGTTTGAGTGTACAACTTATTTTTTCTTATTTAAGTTATACAATTGCTTTATGATACTGACTATACCATGAATTGTGATTTTACCTACTTAGTATACGTATTCACCCTATGTGCTCACCAGCTCTTTGTAGTTGACCTTTATTTTGCAATCTTACTGGAAATAAACCTTGAAGATGATTTGCAAGACTGCTATCACATAAGATGCTTCCGGACTTAGTTAAACTTTTAATATGGATTTATTTGAACTATTTGTCTTTTCGGATAATTTAAGTTATTTAATAATATTTAAATTTTAGTTTTCCATGAGTTGTTGAGCAAATCTACCAAAGTGATGCCCCGATGTTTTTGCCTTCGGTGGGAGTCTTAAAGTAACTTTGGTGTTCCAACCATCCCAGTCATATCAACTCATGTTGGAAACTTTAGCAAACCGTGTGTATACTTGACCAATTTTACGCTTTAAACACTATTTGGGTTGCAACATGTATCCGTATAAATTACACAATCACACACATACAATCAATCTTTTGCAACACTCAATCCTTAAACATGCTACTTGTTATGTTACTTGTTTATACATACTAGGACACTCTTATGAATGCTATCTATCATTAACTTGAAAAAGCCTTGCTTAACATGTATGGCGCTATAGGAGTAGGACACCGTCTGTTTTCGTGGTCTATGTTATGTATTCAATCGTAAACGGTCTTGCTCATTTATTGACAAGATTACGCTCGTGGAATCTTTGGTTTGACACTTAGGTTGTGCATGCTAGTATGTAATTTAACTTAGTATACGAATGTCGTGTTGGATTTGAGAACCTCTTTATTATATACTATGTAAAACCAAACTTGTATGCTCGCCAACCTTTTGTGTTGACATATACTTTAATACATGTTGCAGGAAATGTATGATGATGCTTGAAGAAATCTTCTTCGGGCGGATTAGAAACGCACATAATTTCTATGTTTTGTATATCCTTTTGTTTGATTATGTTATGAACAAGACGTTGTAATTTCCTTTTAAACTTGTACTTTTGAATTAGAAATGAAATGAAATATTGTTATTTAAAATTATTGTAACTTCTGGTACGTTATGAAGTCTCGAGCAATCTATTTCGTCGCATCTCGATGTTTCCACTATTGGTTGGGGTGTGACATGACATACTTCAATCTATGGGTTGTGATTGCTAAGTATCTCGGGTTAGATTATGACGATAAGGACATGGTAAGAATTCTCTATGCACAATACCTAGATGTCGTTGAATGGAATTACTGAGTGAATGTGGTAGCGTGGGAATCTGCTAAAAAGAGGAATGGTGAAGGAACGATAATGCAAGATCAGTTGGGAACAAAAATTAAGAGCCTTGAACACGACATCAACAACATTGCGAAAAATGTAAAGGAGAATGGCTATGCATCATACATTGGTGGTGCCTACATAGCAACAAAGAGGAAGATCAAGAAGAGAAAAATGATTTTACAAGAGTGAAGATAGCACTAGATGAAGCCAACATGTCATTGCCGAAGAAGGAGTTTAAGAAGATTAGTTTAGGGGGTCATAATAGATGGTTAAAACTATTTATTATGTAATTATGTGATAATTATTTAGGAGACATTACTAGGTTTTATTCGATACATACTTAGCCAGTCTTAAGGTTGATCTTGGTTAGATGTTAACACCGTTTATGAGTTAACATTCCAGGGAAACATAATCGTCATTGTAACAACTCTATGCAACACATTTAGAGCTGTGTTTGGTTCTAAACAAGCCACCATTATTAATCACAAACCCATCAATTAATCCATAATAACTCTCTGCCAATTTCGATCATCATCTTTGTTCAAATCACGACATCACTGTGATAATTTCATTTCATGTTGTTAATTGTGTAGTGATTGGTGTTATGTGCCATCACTTATGACAACAATCTTGTTATTTGAGTTGGTGCCAATGGAATATAAGCAAGTGTATTTTCTATTAATAGGCATAAATATGTCCAAGATAATTGGGATGTGTGTGTGAGAAAGGGTGGGGGGGGGGGATTGGGGTATGTTTGCTACTCTTTGGTATGATTCATTACTGAAGTGGCTAGGATGGAATGGCTATTGAAGGTTGTTTCTTATCTAAACTAATGTTAGATGATGTCAAATCCTAGTCTTGGATTTAGTATAGATAGCAAACAAATAAAGTGGCTAAGAGGCATGAATACTCATTTAGAAGCATATTTTTTTTGCATTGTTTTGTTTTTTGAAGGCTAAACAATAAGCATAGAATTATTTTAGTTGTTATGATTGTTTTACTTTTAATACTTATGTTAGTTTGGGCCTTTGTTCGGGCTTTAGGATGACTATGAGTTGGGATCATAATGCGTATATTATTAAACCCGGTCTGTTAGTTTTGGTTTTAGTTTGTACTTGCGGTATATCTTGGGATGGACCAATGTCTTCATTCTTGCATTCTTTGACTTTATTATAATAACTAGGTTATAACCCCGTGTATTACACGGGTCAAATAAATGAATTTTATATACTAAATAATAAAACAATATATCTTTAAAAACTTCTTTTATTGCACGGGTTGAATAAATATAATTTTATATATTAAATAATAAAAAGTTATATCTATAAGAACCATATTGTACGGGTTGAATAAATATAATTTTATATACCAAATAAAAATGTTATATCTTTAAAACCGCTTGTTTTACACGAGTTGAATAAATGTAATATTGTTTACCAAATAACAAAATAATACATCTTTAAGAAAACTCATTTATTACATGGGTTGAATAAATGTAATTTTATATATCAAATAATAAAAAAGTTATATCTTTAAAAATATGTGTATTACACAGTTTGAATAAATGTAATTTCCTTTACTAAATAATAAAAAATATATATCCTTAAAAAACCCCCGGATCTTGTACGAATTGAATAATTCTAATTTTATATATCAAATAATAAAAAGTTATATCTTAAAAACCCCCATCTATTACACGGGTCGAATAAATGTAATTTTGTAGTAAATAATAAAAAAAGTATATTTATAAAAAAAACCACGTGTATTACACGAGTTTAATAAATCTAATTTTATATACCAATAATAAAAAACTCATATCTTTTAATATACTAATGTATAATACTCGATACGCGATAGATATGGTGATTGTGAAGATGGTTCTTGAAAAGAAAATATGTTATTCAAGAAGCAAATCAACATCTATTTGAGTGATAAAATGTTGGTACCAATTCCGACAAATTGATTTATAAATTATGTAATAAAATTGATATAATAATTTTTTTAGTAATGAAAATAAAAATATTTCATATATTAATACAAACGATTTTAGCCCTGTAGTGATATCACTTTTACCTTTTTAGCCAAAAAACGAATCTTTTAACATCTGAGCCCATAACGTCTTTTTTTCTAACCTTTTTGGCCCCTACCAAAGGGTTAGAAAAAAAAGACGTTGAGGTCCAAAAGGGTTAGAAAAAAAGAAGACGTTGAGAGCTCAGATGTTAAAAAATTTCTTTTTAGGCTAAAAGAGTAAAAGTGATATAACCACAGGGGCCGAAATCATAATTTACTCTAATATCAAATTAGATAACTAAGTTTGAATTTGAAGTAAATAGAAAAGTATAAAAGTAATAATTAAACTAAATAATATTTAGTAGGAGAATTATCTATAATTAATCAGAAGAGATTAAACTAATATATTTAGGACTAACTATGTTAATACCCTAGAAGTTAATACCTCCAAACATTACAAAATGAAAAGTTAATACTCTAGAAGGTGATTTTAAACTATTAGTACCTAAGTATGTTATTTTGTGCAAACCACAGGGACTAACTACATAATTAACTCTTATAATTATCTATAAGACATTGCCTAATATAATGACAAGTGTTCTTAAATTGGTTTATTATATGTATAGATATATATATTTTGCGAGGTATTTTCCCCTTTACCAAGAAACACTTGAACTCTAAAATTATAATAATCATAAACTTTAAACCCTAATCATAGACCCTAAACTATAAGATGGAAAAGTTAGTACTAAAATTAGTGCATCATCTTCGGCTTTGGAAGTTACTTTCAACTTTCAAGCATATAAAATTGAGGTACTAATGAAGAGTGGTGTACATAGAATTTTTTTTCAATGAAATCTATTTTTTTTGGTGTTCAAAATTTTCATAACAAAACGTTAAAATTTTCGGGTCGGTCCTCGTTCGAGTCGGGTCATAGCAAGGTTTGAACTAGATTTAAAAAAAAACAAGAAAAACAACCTTTACAAGGATTGAACAAATTTACCACTACACCGGTTTTCATCTCTTTATATGGTGTTCATCTAATTGTATTTATGGGGTCCTTAAACAATTTAATATACTGAATCTACTAGTTTTTTTTTTTTTTTAAATATTGAAGTCTGTGGACCCCGACCCATTCTATGTAAGTCCGCCCCTGCTAATGAAGTTAGGTGTTGGACATGCATGCCCAAATAACGACATTAGACAACATTGCCTGCCACCGAGGTATGATGTAAATGGTTGGACCATGAGCAACAACTAGATATATAGGTTTTTTAAAGAGTTAAACATACCTAACATGAAACGCATAGGCAGTGGCGTTTCTAAGAATTCATTTACCCTGTTTGATTTTGAAAAAAATGTACCTTTCCGTAATATTTTATTGTTATTATTTTTTAAAATTAAATGGGTATTGGTCTCACTAAATCTAATGTCAATGGGATAACGTCTAAACCATAAAAATTGTTTTGTAAATAAGCATATCTTAAAGTTGGTATGGGTATACTATTTATAAAGAATATGTATATCAGATTTATAAAAAAACACGTGCCTCTCGAAATCACAGGCCCTGTGCGATGGTCCTCCCCGCACACCCTCATCACCGCCGCTGCGCATAGGAGGTTAATTTTTTTATGGAATAATAAGTCCAACTGTTACTTATTCTTTATTAGTATTTCAAAGTTAATAATAATTAATAAACATTAACTTAAATAATTAGTTTAATTTGAACAAATCATAACCTGATAGATAAAAAATACCATGCACAAAACCTGATAGATATATAAAACACAATAAACCTAGAACGTCATTTACAAAACCTTAAACATGTAGATGACCTAAAAACACCATATACATATTCACCAAATTTAGTACGTATTTTTTTTTAAATTTCATAGCAAATGAAAGATAAAAAAATGATTATTATTATGGTTTAAGTTTAGAAAAAGTAATAACATATACAAAAATTATTAATGTTTAAAAAAGATGGGAGTAGCATGTGAAAGGTTTCAATGTAAAAGGCTCCGTTGCCCCCTCAATTCCCATTCATCCAATATATAAAGATGTACAATAACCCTAGCATTAATTACAATTTACATATATATGGTAATACAATATTGCGTCATATTACACCCCCGCAGTCGAAACGGGAGGCTGCCGAATGTTGAGACTGGATCGAAAATCATCAAATAGAACCCGCGGCAGACCCTTGGTAAAAATGTCAGCAATTTGGTGTCGAGAAGGCACATGTAGGATCCGAACTTGACCTCATTTGACTTGTTCCCGCACCAAAGTGAATGTCGAGTTCAATGTGTTTTGTACGCTGATGTTGCACCGGATTGCCTGTCAAATAAATAGCGCTAACGTTGTCACAGTATACTAATGTGGCACGAGTGAGAGGACGGCGAAGCTCAAGTAATAAGTTGCACAACCAGCAGATTTCGGCCACGACGTTAGCGACACCCCGGTATTCGGCTTCAGCGCTGGAGCGAGAGATGGTCGGTTGTCGTTTAGACGAGCATGATATTAAGTTATCACCATAATAAACACAATAACCGCTTGTAGACCGTCGAGTGTCCGGGCAGCCGGCCCAATCCGCATCTATGTGGGCCACAAGAGATGGGTTCGCGGTTGGACATAAGGTAAGGCCGTAAGAGGGGGTGCCTTTGATGTATCGGATGATGCGTTTTAACGCATTCCAATGCCCCATTTTAGGAGCGTGCATGTGCATGCAAATCTGTTGTACCTCGTAACTGATATCGGCCCGTGTAAACGTGAGATACTGTAAAGCCCCAGCGAGACTGCGATACAATGTGGGGTCATGAAAGTCCTCGCCGGAGTGACTACTGAGCTTAGCTTGCGTGTCGACCGGTGTAGAGACGGGATTGCAAGACTGCATTCCAGCTCGAGCAATGATGTCCAAGGCATATGACTATTGAGAAAGAAACATAGTGTTACGTTGACGAGTAACAGCAATCCTTAGGAAAAAACTGAGCTGCCCGAGATCTTTCATAGCGAATTCATTGGCTAAGCGGGCCATCAACTGATGTCGAAGCTGGTCTGTGGAGGTGATGAGGAGAATGTCATCAACATATAGAAGTAAATAGGCAACAACCATACCATTATGCAAAGTGAACAATGAAGCATCACATTTACTTTGTCGAAAGCCTAATGTTAACACGTAGTCAGTAAACCGTTGGTACCATGCACGCGGAGCCTGTTTCAACCCATATAATGACCTTTTCAAGCGGCACACGTAATCTGGTAAACCGGTGTGGCGAAAACCCATCGGCTGATACATGTATACGGTCTCATTTAATTTTCCATGTAGAAACGCGTTTGAGACATCTAACTGATGTACGGGCCAAGCTTGCGATAATGCAATCGAAAGTACCGTGCGTATAGTAGATGGTTTTACGACTGGACTAAACGTTTCTCCGCAGTCAATACCCACCTGTTGTAATCGACCGTCACACACAAGGCGTGCCTTGTATCGTTCTAACGTGCCATCGGACCTGAACTTGTGTTTAAACAACCACATGCAACGAATAATGTTTATGTTTGGTGTTCGTGGCACGAGATCCCAAGTATCATTTTTAATAAGCGCATCAAATTCATTGGTCATGGCTTGATGCCATACCGGTGTGGACAAGGCCTCGGTTGGGTTTTTAGGGAGAGGAATAATGGATGAAGTGGAGGCGGTGTGTAAATTAAGTTGTCGTTTAGGTTTGCTAATCCCGTCCATGGCACGAGTGCGCATGGTACGGGTAGGTTGGGTGATAGGAGGCTGGCTTGGTATAGGAGTAGGGATAGGTGTAGTTTGGGCCGAAGAGTTAGACCGTTGGGGTGGTGGGCTGGGCTGGGTGGGAATCAGAGCTGTGTTAGTCGAAGGGGCTGTTGGGGATGTGTTAGCCGATGGTGGGGTGAGAGGTGGGTGGGCCGAGATAGGGGTGGGAGGTGTGTGGGCCGCAGTTGGAGTAGGTTGGGAATGGGCCGAGATAGGTGAGGTAGGAGGGTGGGCCAATGTGGAAGGAATGTTGGATGGAAACTGAACAGAGGGCCACAAGAGTGGTGATAGACCATGTTGAAAAAAGTCATAAGAAGGTGAGGGAGAAATATGGTTAGCAAATGGGAAAGTGGTCTCATCGAACACAACGTGTCGAGAGATAATAATTTGTTTGGTTTGTAAGTTAAAACACTTGTAGCCTCGGTGGGTGGATGGGTACCCGAGAAACACACACGGATAGGAGCGATGCTCAAGTTTGTGAATGGTAATGGATGGAACAAGGGGATAGCAAAGACAACCGAAGACGCGTAGATGGTCGTATGTTGGAATACGGTGGTATAAGTTTTCAGTGGGGTGGGGTTATGTTTGTGTTTGGTGGGGAGTATGTTTAGGGAGATAGGTGGCGGTGTCGAGAGCGTGATCCCAAAAATAGGATGGTAAAGATGCATGAGCCAAGAGGGTGCGGAGCATGTTGTTAATGGTGCGGATTTGACGTTCCGCTTTGCCATTTTGGGATGACGTGTGCGGACACAAAAGACGGTGTTGCATGCCATGTTCGTTAAAAATTGTGTGAATGACGAGTTGACATATTCACGACCGTTATCAAAATTGAAGGGTTTTAATTTTCTTTTCAAATTGGGTTGTGATGTATTTGTAGAAGTTACAAAATATAGGGTAGACTTGAGATTTCTGAGATATGGGATATGTCCATAGAAAGTTCGTGTGGTCATCAAGAAAAAGAACATAATATCGATGACCACCCGAGCTTAGTATGGGAGATGTCCAAAGGTCGCTATGTATAATGTCAAAGGGTTGAAATATACGTGTATGAGAAGTAACAAATGGTAAACGAACACTTTTTCCAAAAACACACGATTGACAAATGTTATTATTCAAAGTACTGAAATTAATAGAACAAGAACGTTTTAAAAATTGCATAGTAGGTTGTTCCGGGTGGCCGAGACGGTGGTGCCATAATTGAGAGGAAATAGCCGCAAAAGTGGAGGGATTGGTTGTGCTTCCCGGACCAAGCAATAACGGGTATAAATCACCGCCGCTGTTGCATCGTAGGATAGGGATCCGGGTCTTGTAGTCCTTCACAAGAAAACCAAACGGGTCAAATTCAACGGAAACGGAATTATCAGTAGTAAAATGTCTAACGGAAATAAGATTTTTGAGAAGTTTGGGTGCGTAGAGAACATTTTTTAGAACAAAGGGTGGGAAGGGTGGTGGTAGTATTCGAGTGCCATGTCCAACAACCGGAATGGTCAAGCCATTCCCAACAATTATATCCCGTGGGATGCGATTATTAAAAAAGGAAGTGAAATTACCTTGGGTGTTAGTCATGTTGGTTGTGGCACCAGTGTCCATCACCGGGATCGGATCCTGGTGATTCAGGGACATGTTATACATTGCTTGCTCAATATCCGTTGGCGTATAGGCTGCATGGTTGGCTTGGTTGGGCCGAGAGCCTAGGATACCCTGAGCTGAGGTGGAATTTCCAGAAGCCGGATTGAAGGTTGGGTACGGACAGGGGGGCGCAGCCCACTGTTGTGGCGGATAAGTAGCCCATGGTTGCTGGGCTTGAGTGGTCCATTGTTAAGAAGCCCATGGAGGAGGATTAGACCACGACTGTGAAGCCCAAGGAGGAGGTGCATTCCACTGTTGATGTTGCCATGTATTGTTGGTTTGATTCCCACGGCCGCGACCCCAAGAATTCCTACCACATCCGCGGCCACGCGAACCTCGGCCACGACCGCGACAACCATACTGACCCTCCGTGCGATAGTCGCTCGGACCATTGCTGTTGCTGGCAGGCCGAGTGGAGTGGGCATTGAGCGCGGTACCTGCTGCCTGAGATGATTGTTGCTCTTGTTCGGCTTTGCGAGATTCAGCCATGATGAGTTTGGATCGTGCATCATAGAAACTGGGAAGAGGGTCTTGATTCTGCAAAATAGTAGCGATTCCTTCATATTGTTCGTTTTATCCGCTGGTCAATTGTAACACAAGACTTTGGTTATTGACCGCCGCTCCGACACTTGCAAGTTGATCGGAGATAACTTTCAACTATTGGCAGTATGTAGAGACGTTCGGAAAACCGCTAAGACGAGTGTTAGAGAACTTGTGAAGGAGGTGTATAGCCCGGGAACTTTTGTTGTCGTGAGAAATATTCTCGAGGGCTACCCATGCGTCGTGTGCAGTAGCATTGGGCTTCAAGATAGTATGTAAGAGATCACTGGATATTGTGGCATAGATCCACTGTAAAACGATAGCGTCGAGCCGATCCCAAGAATCATCGGCATGTTTGGTGGTGGTTTCTTTCTCTTTTTCGGTCGTCTTTGAGGAGGACGACTCAGGTTCTGGCTTCGGAGAAAGATGTTGGATCACCTGAAACGCACGACAGTGGAGGCGATAAAGTTCGCTCCATGACGTGTATAGACCGCTGTCCATCTCGAGGGTTACGGGAACAAGGCTCTTGATGTTGGTAACGGTAGATGCGGGATGAAGTTTAGTGTCCATGATGAAGGCTGAGAAAAAAAAGATGAAGGAGACGAGGCAGAAAAGCAGAAGCGAGAAGATGCGGGATCGAGGAGGAGACGGCGGCGATTAGGGTGCCCGGTCTCATGATACTATGAAAGGTTTCAATGTAAAAGGCTTCGTTGCCCCCTCAAATTCTTATTCATCCAATATATAAAGATGTACAAAAACCCTAGCATTAATTACAATTTACATATATATGGTAATACAATATTGCGTCCTATTAGCATGTGCATATTCAAAAGTTAAAGTTGGCTGGAGCATTCACTATGAAAACCCCATCCTCTTCCCTGTATCCAAAATATATGGAAAACTAAAGTAATCATAGTTAGGGGAGTGGGGATGCCCCGTGATAAAGTGTGGTTCGTGGGTGATCACGCGTGGAACATTGCCGCCGGTCTTTGTGACTACGCGTGCTGGTGACCATGCGTAAAATTTTGAAAGTTACCATTGAGGAGGGGACCATTGGGATGTGTTTAAAAAAAAATTAAACACTATATATATACCACCCAACTTAACCTTTAAACCCACAAAAAATACCTTAACCTTTCAACCCACAAAAATACCATATCTACACTTTACATTCTAAACCGAAAAAGGGAGGGTTCAAGCAAACACGGTTCGGGTTGGAAGAAAAAACCCACACGGCCAAAGGTTTGAGCTAATATTGGCGAGCCGACGAGATTTTGCTTGCATGACGAAGTCGACCCAATCACACTATTTCAAACCCAACCGTTTCCCAACCAACCCTTTCAAAACGAACCGTTTCACAACCAACCGTATCAAAGCAAATCGTATCAAAACCAACCTTTTATTCCACAATTTCAAACCTAACCGTTTCAACACCAACCATTTAATCAAATGAATATTGTTAATTTATTATTGAACAATGTAATATTTATTTAAATGAAATTGTTATTGTTAATTTATTATTTAAATAAAATCCATCACTAGTGGATGAGCAACTCCACTAAAATCTATCACTAGTGATGGAACGAAGTTCAATGACGTGGCGGAAGCTGGTTAGGTGTGGTGAGTGATGAAAAGTGGAGCACCCCCACCCATCTTAGGGGTTCACTTTCATCCCATATATAATATTTTAATTTGGTTGGGAGTTGGTGTTATGAATTAACTAATTGAAGGCGATTTTGACAGTTGTATTAGATTGATCGAAAGAACTGGAGATGGGATAATAACTGAGAAGGGGATGGGAATAAAGATCAATGAGATTATGAGAACTAACATTCATGACTATCTAATGCCATGACATAATTACTTTAAAATTTAAATAGCCACTACTAACACTCTAACAGAATTCTGTTAGGTCATAATGTGATCTTGGCACTTCTTGGGCCGAGTTTTCACTCTTTCACTCTTTCTTATTTGGGCTGGATCCATAGTAGTTGTATTGTTGCCTGAACCTTGGCCCACTGGATTCACGACAGTGGGTACATGTATTATTTAATTGATTATAAATATGTATTGGGGAATAAGATGAAGGGGTTTCTTAAAAAGTGAATACCTTTTTATGCATAAACTAGAAGATCGACCCGCTCAAGTTATGGCGCGGGCGAGAAAGGAAGAAACACGAATCACTACCATACATAACCGTATTCAAATATGAAAACCACGAAGGTTGTAGCCTTTTGACACTTCAAGTTATCCTTAATGTAACCTTCAGATTCATTTAACACAGCCTTTGTGATGACAACTTCTGACGATCAATCACGCCTTCTCTTTTCCCCTCCTCTTTACCCATATTATTCTTCACTAACGCAACCCTAAATCACTTCAAATCCAATCAATACAACAACCATTATCACCAAACTTCACATCACTTCCAAAATTCACACATTCGTATTATATACCTGGGAATGCAACAATTGGTAGGTGCACTTGATCATTGAACTGCATCAACAATAGAAAACACAACACCAAAACTTTCTGCCTTATTTTGATTTGCAAAGTGCCAAAGATGAAATATTTCACCTCCCTTTGGGTATACTTCCATTTAATCTAAACATATATGAAATTTCCGCCAAAAGAAGAAGATGACAGTGAGACACGTCATCTTATTTACAAAGAACCAAAAGACATCCTCTAAGATAAAGATAACCTAATCTATCTAAAGTTTATAAAATTATCTCCTGCATAAAGGAAAGTACCTGAAGGGGTGTGGCCCTAAATCCTGCGCCAACTATTTGAGTCAACCTCAGGTCGTGCGCGGGACCATACCCATATCATACCAATTCGGTAACTTCCCCGACCTTGCGCCGGCTAATCAAGTATAATCCAAGCCGTGCACGAGGTCTGGACTAGCAGAAGATCGGATTTGACACTTAACTCCTTGGATGAAAACCCTAACTTCCTGGACCTTGCGCCGGCTACACGGGATACTTGTAACACCACATAAAAACGTGTCTAATTATGTATAGACACGTGTCCTAAACTCTAAATATGTGAAAGATTGAGTTTAAGGGACTAAAGTTGACAAGCAGTGAAAATATGTAAGCAAAGGGGCTAAAAGTGTCAACATGCCAGACTCGTGCCTCTGAATGACCATACGTGAAGAAAATATTCTTAAATGAGGTGACTAATTGGATATAAGAAGCCGTTCGTAAAAATAATCGAAAGATTATAAAACTACAAGGGTTAAACGTGTCAACATGTTAATTCTGACCTCTGAGTGACCTTTTAACGAAACTGAGGCTTCGAAATATTCAAATATACTCCCAAGAATAAGTGATAAAATGTAACATCCCAAAAATGTTTATCATGAAAATAAGTTAAAATATAAAAAACTTAACTTAGTTAGTTAAAAAGGAAAATGTGTTGTAAATATTAGTTAAGTGATGGAAAAGGGGCCTAATTAAAAGAAATGTAAAAACTAGAAGCGCTAGATGTGGATGATACTAAAATAGGGGTATTAGAAGGTGGAAACCCAAAACACACACATCTGTGCGTGTCTGGGGTCGAACAAGCAGGGGGAAACAAGGGTGAAACCCTTGTTTACTAAATTCAATCAATTGGATAGGAGATTTGAAGATAATCAACTGCATGAACTCGTATCTACACCCATCCAAACTCGATATTGAAGTGGCGTGAAGGAAGAAAGTTCAAGTGCTAGGAAAACGGAAAAACACACAAGGTTGAGGTATGTTGTATCCCGACATAAATTATTTAATTGTTTTATGTTTCGTTTAAAAGTTGGGCCTTTCTATGTGTGACACCCCAGGAAAACCAGTGAACGATGTAACTTACCTAGCTTCCTCAGTGAGTGCGTACCAAATTTCGGGACGAAATTTCTTTTAAGTTGGGGATAATGTGACAACTCGAGTTTCTGACTTTCACTTTCGCATTAAATGCGCGTTGACTTTGACTGTTTAGTTGTTTGAAGTTGTGGACTTGAAATTGTACGCGTTGTGTTTTAATGAAACGTATTGTCGTTTTGCCTATATGTGATTACTTGCTGTGGTAGAAAATAATATTAGAATTATTATTAAAACACTTAGTCTAGATCACGAAACATGACCTACAGTTCGAAGGATCTCGAAACATATCCTTCGATTCGAAGGATCAACTTTCGGTTCGAAGGATCACGAAACATATCCTTCGACCAAGGACTCTATCCTTCGACATCTTTCGGCCCAGTCTTTCTAATGGGCTTGGCCCATTCCTGTGATACGTTTATATACGTGATGCATGTAAACCGGCTGTTAGTTTCAAAAAAACCCTAATACCCTTCTCTCTCTCTCTCGAAGTCTTGTAGTCGGCTGAAAGTTCTTGTGCACCCGAAACCCCACTAGTTTCAATCCCCTAATCCGGTTAGTGTTTGATTGTGTTTTAGTGATTGAATGATGTTATTATTATTACATGCTTTGATTAGAACGATTAGAATTGATTGTATGTTGAATGATATGAATCGTATAAAGATGATCTTGTAGTTGTATTGCATGATAATAAGTTTAAATCGATTCAATGATGCTTGTTATGTTACTGTGACGATGTATGCTCCGGATTGATAACTTGTTGATATATTAGTGAAATCGGGTTATTATGAAATCAGTTTACATGAGGTTGTTATGTCTTAATAGTAATCCGAATGAATATGGTTATTGTTCATGATTTTCGGTTAGGGTTCCTGAGATTGAATATATGAAATATGCTTGTTTGATCGGCTGTATGTTAATCGAGAAATTGGAAACCTGTTGATTGATAATTGTTATGTTTGGAAACAATGTAACAAATTCAGTAAATTTAGGAAACACGTAACTGATATTTATCGAAAGATGGTAGTTATTCGAAACATAGTTGTTGTGACCGAAAGATACTTGTCCTTCGAACCATAGTAGCATTGACCGAAGGATAGCATTGACCGAAGGATAGCATTGACCGAAACATAATTAGGTTGACCGAAAGATGACAGTTGGTCGAAAGATGACGGTAGGTTTGAAACATAACATTTGGTCCGAAAGATAACTATGATAACTGTTTGTCGAAAGATCACTAATGTGTCGAAAGATAAGAGTGGATCGAAAGATATATGGTTATGAACATACTTTGAATGATTGAATGTATGCTTGATTTATTTGGCATGCCATGCTTGGTGATGAATGTTAACATTGGTATTCGTGTACACTAGCTGATGATTTGATGTGAAACAATACGTGTTGTGCCGATATGCAAACTGACTGTTATGTGAACATTAAATTGCATGCGTATCATTGCGAACATGAACTGATTTGTTATACGTGCATACAATAGGACGTGATTAATTACTTGTGAGTGCATAACCTAGCATACCGAGCAAACCAAGGTGAGTTCACACAGCCAAGGCATGGGTTCCCAGGGTGGGAATGGGTTGGATGATTGTTTGTGCATGCTTAAATGATACTTGTCGAACTGCCTTCGCACACACCCTGGTTGGTAAAGACTATGGTCGCGAACGAACTACTCAACTGCCTTCGCACACACCCTGGTCGGTAAAGACTATGGTCGCGAACTGATCAATTGCCTTCGCACACACCCTGGTCGGTAAAGACTACGGTCGCGAACTAACGAACCTAATCTTCGCACACATGCCTGTGAGGCCGCGATGGAACTGATACGATATGAAACTTAATTGAACGAACGCACTATTACCCAAACTAAACTATTAACTGTGAACTCGCTCAACTAGTTTGTTGATTATCTGCTGCATGCCTTGCAGGACCTTAGGTACATATTGGAGCTTGCACAAGGAAGGAGCAGGTCGTTGTGGGAATTGGATCGCGAACGTTAATTGAACTCATAACTACATTTGAGAATTTTATTACTATGCTTCCGCTACTTAAACAATGTTTGGTTTTGAAACATCAGTCATATCTTTATGAATTGTATTAACTACTTTTGATTATTAAATACTATGTTTGATATGATTGATGGCTTGATCCTGGCCATGTCACGCCTCCAAGCGGTGGTACTCCGCGTGTGGGATTTTGGGGGTGTGACAGATTGGTATCAGAGCCATTGGTTATAGAGAACTTGGTTTTAATATGGAAAAACGTTTTTATTAAAACCAGACTATAACCAGAACAGTGCTCTCAACGATCCACAACGACGCTTCGCTCCACGTGCAAGACTCAACTTCCTAGGTAATAAGGTTTATGTTTATTGCCTACATGCTAGAATTTGCATAGAACTTTGCTCGTAGTATGCTTACATTACTTTGCTCACAACTTGTCATTGCATGAGAATACTTATGTGCTTACACTCTTCTGTCATCGCACTATTCGCGAACCTTTCTCACTTATGTTGCCTTTGATGTGAAGATCAATGGCCGCACGAATTACCATGACTCAAGCCCAGCTAGAGGCTCTCGTTGCTGCGGCAGTTGCAGCCGCCCAAGCAGGTAGTATACCCTGCAGTATAGACACTAGGATCTTTAGATCCTACATTAATTCTCGTACTTAACTTTGCCCTATTCGTACACAATAGGTCAACCCGCTCAGCAACAGCCTGGGTGCACCTTCAAGAATTTCATGGATTGTCGTCCTAGCTCGTTCAGTGGCACGGAGGGAGCAGTTGGACTCCTCCATTGGTTTGAAAAGCTCGAGTCGGTTTTCGAAATGTGTGAATGCCCTGAGGCTCGCAGGGTGAAGTTCGCCACTGGCACACTTGAAGGGATTGCGCTCACTTGGTGGAACGCACAAGTGCAGATCTTAGGGTTGGCAGCTGCTAACGCCACACCCTGGAATGATTTCAAAGAACTGATCAAGAGGGAATACTGCACTAGAGAAGACATTCACAAGTTGGAGGACGAGTTGTATAACTTGAAAATGGTTGGTTCGGAAATCGAAGCTTACACCAAGAGATCGAATGAGTTGGCTGTGTTATGTCCAACTATGGTGGACCCTCCATACAAGCGTATTGAGTTGTATCTCAAAGGTTTGGCGCCAGAAATACAGAGCCACGTTACCTCGGCTAACCTCAACAACATCCAGGAAATCCAGCGTCTCGCTCATCGCATCACCGATCAGGCAGTGGATCAGAATAAACTGCCAAAGCGTGTCGGCGCTACTGCTACAGTCACTCCAGCTGCTACTTCTGCTACACCCAGCGACAACAAGAGAAAATGGGATGGGGATTCCAGCAGGGGATCGGTGTCTGTTCAGTCCCAAACTCAGCAACGTCGCACCAACGATTACCAGAGTCCGAGTCAGCAATCATCGGGAAGTCAGGGACAACGTGGTTATCAGGGAAATCATCCGTGGTGCAACAGGTGCAACAAACACCACAGTGGAAGGTGTCGGAAAGATCGCTGTCAAAGATGCCACAAGATGGGCCATGAGGCCAAAGATTGTAGAAGCGCGCGACCAGTAAACCAGAACCAGCAACTCCCACCGCCAGCTCCACAGAATCAGCAGCAGCAGCCACAGCGTGGAAATCGGGGATGTTTCCAGTGTGGGGCTGAAGGTCATTACAAACGCGATTGCCCTCAGTTGAACCAGAATCGCAACAACAACAACAACAACCAGGGCAACGGAAATAACAACAATAACCAGAACAACGGGGGAAACAACAACAACGGCAATGAAGCTCGTGGACGTGCTTTTGTGCTAGGTCGGGGTGACGCAGTGAATGATCCCAATGTGGTTATGGGTAAGTTTCTTCTCGACGATATTTATGTTACTGTCTTATTTGATTCGGGTGCTGATACAAGCTATATGTCATCGAAAATGAGTAAGTTATTAAAACGTACACCAACACCCCTAGACACCAAACACGTCGTAGAACTAGCCAATGGTAAAAGTGTAGAAGCCGCACAGGTAGTCAAGGGTTGTAGTATTGTTCTAGCGGGTCAGACTTTCTCGATTGATCTCATACCCATAGTTTTGGGTAGTTTCGACGTCGTCATCGGTATGGATTGGCTATCCCAACATCATGCGGAGATCTTATGCAAAGAAAAAGTTATTCGTATTCCTCGCTCCAGTCAAGAACCTCTCGAGGTACAAGGTGACAAGAGTGGTGCTGTGGTTGGCATCATCTCTTTCTTAAAGGCGCAGAAATGTTTACGAAAGGGACATACTGCCATTCTGGCACTTGTCACTGACGCATCAGCAAAGGAAAAGAAGCTGGAGGATATACCAGTTGTGCGTGATTTTCCTCAAGTGTTTCCTGAAGATTTACCTGGGTTACCTCCCTATCGTCAAGTCGAGTTTCAGATTGAATTAGCTCCTGGAGCAGCACCAATAGCCCGCGCACCGTATCGTTTAGCTCCAACCGAACTGGAAGAACTGTCGAAGCAGCTACAAGAGCTCTTGGAAAAGGGCTTTATTCGTCCAAGCTCTTCGCCTTGGGGAGCTCCAGTGTTATTTGTGAAAAAGAAGGATGGCACTTTTAGAATGTGCATCGATTACCGCGAACTCAATAAGGTGACGGTGAAGAACCGTTATCCTCTTCCGCGCATAGATGACCTATTCGACCAGTTGCAAGGGTCGTGTTACTATTCCAAGATTGATTTAAGGTCAGGGTATCATCAGCTGAGAGTCCGGGATGAGGACGTCTCCAAAACCGCTTTCAGAACTCGCTACGGTCATTACGAGTTTCTTGTCATGCCATTCGGGCTTACGAACGCGCCTGCAGTCTTCATGGATCTTATGAACAGGGTGTGCAAACCTTATCTCGACAAGTTCGTCATTGTTTTCATCGACGAAATTCTGATCTACTCCAAGAGTCAGGAGGAACACGAGCAGCACTTACGTCTTATCTTGGAACTTCTTCGAAAGGAGCAACTGTACGCAAAGTTTTCAAAATGCGACTTCTGGCTTCGTGAAGTCCACTTCTTAGGCCATGTGGTGAACAAGGATGGGATTCATGTCGATCCATCCAAGGTTGATTCGATCAGAAACTGGCCAGCACCACGTACACCGACAGAAATACGCCAATTCTTGGGTTTGGCGGGTTACTACAGGCGATTTATTAAAGACTTCTCAAAGATCGCGCAACCACTTACTATGCTAACACAGAAAGGTGTCATTTACAGATGGGGTAATACGCAAGAGACCGCTTTTCAGTACTTAAAGGATAGGCTTTGCAGCGCACCTATTCTCTCATTGCCAGAGGGCACGGATGACTTTGTGGTTTATTGTGACGCATCGATACAGGGGCTTGGTTGTGTATTGATGCAGCGGGATAAAGTTATTGCCTACGCTTCGCGGCAACTCAAGGTTCATGAACGGAACTACACGACGCACGATCTAGAGCTGGGAGCTGTTGTTTTCGCGCTTAAGATATGGCGACACTACCTGTACGGTACCAGGTGCACGATTTACACCGATCACAGGAGTCTCGAGCATATTCTTAAGCAAAAGGATTTGAATATGCGTCAACGGAGATGGGTTGAACTTCTGAACGACTACGAATGCGCCATCAAGTATCATCCAGGCAAGGCCAATGTTGTGGCTGATGCCCTCAGTCGGAAAGACACTCTACCTAAGCGCGTGCGAGCGCTACAGCTTACGATTCAGTCTAGTCTTCCTGCACAGATACGAGCTGCTCAGATTGAAGCACTAAAACCCGAAAACGTCAAGGCTGAAGCCTTACGCGGCTCAAGGCAACGCATGGAACAAAAGGAAGACGGCGCCTACTATGTAACGGGGCGTATTTGGGTCCCACTTTATGGCGGTTTACGCGAACTTGTAATGGATGAAGCTCACAAGTCTCGCTATTCGGTACATCCAGGGTCGGATAAAATGTACCACGACATCAGTACTACTTATTGGTGGCCTAGTATGAAGGCTCATATCGCTACGTATGTTGGAAAATGCTTAACCTGTGCGAGGGTCAAGGTTGAATATCAGAAACCATCAGGCCTACTTCAGCAGCCTAAGATACCGCAATGGAAATGGGAAGAAATTTCCATGGATTTTGTTACAGGTCTACCTAGATCTCAGCGTGGGAACGATACAATATGGGTCATAGTTGATCGACTCACCAAGTCTGCACACTTCCTGCCGATCAAGGAAACGGACAAGTTCTCCACTCTCGCAGACGTTTATCTTAAAGAAGTTGTTTCGAGGCACGGAGTGCCCACCTCTATTATTTCGGATCGCGATGCACAAATCCTTCGGCTCACGTTTAGACATGAGCACAGCATATCATCCTCAGACGGATGGGCAGTCTGAGCGAACTATCCAAACTCTAGAAGACATGCTTCGAGCATGTGTCATCGATTTCGGCAACGGCTGGGAAAAACACCTCCCTTTAGTGGAGTTTTCATACAATAACAGCTATCATACCAGCATTCAAGCCGCTCCATTTGAGGCATTGTACGGACGTAAATGCCGGTCACCTCTCTGTTGGGCAGAGGTGGGGGATAGTCAAATTACGGGTCCAGAGATTGTTGTGGACGCCACAGAAAAGATAGCACAGATACGACAACGCATGGCGGCAGCACGCGACCGCCAGAAAGCCTACGCGGACAAGCGTAGAAAGCCATTGGAATTTGAGGTCGGGGACCGGGTTTTATTGAAAGTTTCACCCTGGAAGGGTGTGGTTCGATTTGGTAAACGAGGCAAACTGAATCCGCGGTACGTCGGACCATTCGAAATCTTAGAAAAGATTGGCAAAGTAGCCTACAGATTAAACCTACCTCCTGAACTCGGTGCAGTTCACAATGTATTTCACGTGTCGAATCTGAAGAAATGCCTATCAGATGAGACCCTTATACTTCCTTTTAAGGAACTCACTATCGACGAGCGGTTGCAGTTCGTCGAGGAACCAGTTGAAATCACGGACCGGGATGTTAAGGTCCTCAAACACAAGAGAATCCCTCTTGTTCGAGTTCGTTGGAACTCCCAGCGTGGTCCAGAGTATACCTGGGAACGCGAAGACCAGATGAAAGAAAAGTACCCCCAGCTATTCGAAACCAATGCATCCACTTCTGAGGCTGAAGCTACTACTACTGAATTTCGGGACGAAATTCCAAATCAACGGGGGGATGATGTGACACCCCAGGAAAACCAGTGAACAATGTAACTTACCTAGCTTCCTCAGTGAGTGCGTACCAAATTTCGGGACGAAATTTCTTTTAAGTTGGGGATAATGTGACAACTCGAGTTTCTGACTTTCACTTTCGCATTAAATGCGCGTTGACTTTGACTGTTTAGTTGTTTGAAGTTGTGGACTTGAAATTGTACGCGTTGTGTTTTAATGAAACGTATTGTCGTTTTGCCTATATGTGATTACTTGCTGTGGTAGAAAATAATATTAGAATTATTATTAAAACACTTAGTCTAGATCACGAAACATGACCTACAGTTCGAAGGATCTCGAAACATATCCTTCGATTCGAAGGATCAACTTTCGGTTCGAAGGATCACGAAACATATCCTTCGACCAAGGACTCTATCCTTCGACATCTTTCGGCCCAGTCTTTCTAATGGGCTTGGCCCATTCCTGTGATACGTTTATATACGTGATGCATGTAAACCGGCTGTTAGTTTCAAAAAAACCCTAATACCCTTCTCTCTCTCTCTCGAAGTCTTGTAGTCGGCTGAAAGTTCTTGTGCACCCGAAACCCCACTAGTTTCAATCCCCTAATCCGGTTAGTGTTTGATTGTGTTTTAGTGATTGAATGATGTTATTATTATTACATGCTTTGATTAGAACGATTAGAATTGATTGTATGTTGAATGATATGAATCGTATAAAGATGATCTTGTAGTTGTATTGCATGATAATAAGTTTAAATCGATTCAATGATGCTTGTTATGTTACTGTGACGATGTATGCTCCGGATTGATAACTTGTTGATATATTAGTGAAATCGGGTTATTATGAAATCAGTTTACATGAGGTTGTTATGTCTTAATAGTAATCCGAATGAATATGGTTATTGTTCATGATTTTCGGTTAGGGTTCCTGAGATTGAATATATGAAATATGCTTGTTTGATCGGCTGTATGTTAATCGAGAAATTGGAAACCTGTTGATTGATAATTGTTATGTTTGGAAACAATGTAACAAATTCAGTAAATTTAGGAAACACGTAACTGATATTTATCGAAAGATGGTAGTTATTCGAAACATAGTTGTTGTGACCGAAAGATACTTGTCCTTCGAACCATAGTAGCATTGACCGAAGGATAGCATTGACCGAAGGATAGCATTGACCGAAACATAATTAGGTTGACCGAAAGATGACAGTTGGTCGAAAGATGACGGTAGGTTTGAAACATAACATTTGGTCCGAAAGATAACTATGATAACTGTTTGTCGAAAGATCACTAATGTGTCGAAAGATAAGAGTGGATCGAAAGATATATGGTTATGAACATACTTTGAATGATTGAATGTATGCTTGATTTATTTGGCATGCCATGCTTGGTGATGAATGTTAACATTGGTATTCGTGTACACTAGCTGATGATTTGATGTGAAACAATACGTGTTGTGCCGATATGCAAACTGACTGTTATGTGAACATTAAATTGCATGCGTATCATTGCGAACATGAACTGATTTGTTATACGTGCATACAATAGGACGTGATTAATTACTTGTGAGTGCATAACCTAGCATACCGAGCAAACCAAGGTGAGTTCACACAGCCAAGGCATGGGTTCCCAGGGTGGGAATGGGTTGGATGATTGTTTGTGCATGCTTAAATGATACTTGTCGAACTGCCTTCGCACACACCCTGGTTGGTAAAGACTATGGTCGCGAACGAACTACTCAACTGCCTTCGCACACACCCTGGTCGGTAAAGACTATGGTCGCGAACTGATCAATTGCCTTCGCACACACCCTGGTCGGTAAAGACTACGGTCGCGAACTAACGAACCTAATCTTCGCACACATGCCTGTGAGGCCGCGATGGAACTGATACGATATGAAACTTAATTGAACGAACGCACTATTACCCAAACTAAACTATTAACTGTGAACTCGCTCAACTAGTTTGTTGATTATCTGCTGCATGCCTTGCAGGACCTTAGGTACATATTGGAGCTTGCACAAGGAAGGAGCAGGTCGTTGTGGGAATTGGATCGCGAACGTTAATTGAACTCATAACTACATTTGAGAATTTTATTACTATGCTTCCGCTACTTAAACAATGTTTGGTTTTGAAACATCAGTCATATCTTTATGAATTGTATTAACTACTTTTGATTATTAAATACTCTGTTTGATATGATTGATGGCTTGATCCTGGTCATGTCACGCCTCCAAGCGGTGGTACTCCGCGTGTGGGATTTTGGGGGTGTGACACTATGATTAGTGTAAAAAAATGAAGTAGACAGCCCAACTCGTGCAAACGGGTTATGGGGAATGAAGGTTCATGAATGGGTAGTAGTATAGTCGGCTTGTTTTGAACAAACCGAGATAAAGTATGTTATTACAAAAACTTAAGTATGAAATGAAATCCGTTATGAACGGATTAATGGAGATGAATGAAATGATGATAGAATGAATGTATTTGGTTTGTATAGACATTCCGGATGGATGATTATGTATGCTTACAACTGTCCGTTACGACGGATTATGTAACTGAATGCTTTATCTCAATTACGAGATGGTATGTTTGACCCGTTTTATCGGGAAGTAATGTGTATGTATGAAATGAATGAATAAATCGGTTCAGTTGGACTATTAGTTGTGAACTAATGTATCTAACAAAAATTCATTTATATGATGATGTAGGTAAATCCTCAACCTAGGTGACTGGGTGACTTGGAGCGACGCACACACACTTATTATGACCATTTTGCGCTTCCGCTATTTTGTCTTAAAGCTATGGGTCAAAAATACTTTGTTAGGAACAAGCTTGTTAGTAGCTAAACTTTTAAACATGTTGTTATGGTTTTTAGTCGAGTCTTTTGAATGGGTCGTAGTCTTAACTGTAACGTTGTTGGTTGAAACAGTGATACGCTCGTTGTATGGACGAGTCATGCCCAAATTTTGTTAGATTCGCACATCAATGTTAATAGTATCTTTACTTTTAAAATGTGAAAAGAATGAGCGTTCCAAGAAAGATTTAAGTCTTTGGTGTCTTTGGGGTTGTCAATTTGTTATGTTGTAACAGCGGGTCTTACAAGTTGGTATCAGAGCCCAGGTTTGAGGGATTCGAGCACAAGTAGTAGTGCTCGAACTCAAACCGACGGCTCGCTCGAAAGTGTGCTCGCTCCAAGATTGCTAAGAGGTAAAGATTTAAATTTTTTGATAAATATAAGTATGTACAATGTGTTCACGGCATAAGTTTTAAAGTTATGTATGCTAGGAAATGATAACGTGGGTAAAATGAGAAGTCCTGGGCCCCGTATGGCTGAAAACGGACCCGGGAAATGGTCGAATCAGCTAATATAAAAGTTCAGAACCGTTTCAGCATTTGGGAGGCCGTCGCCGACGCCCCCCTTGGGCCGACGCCTTAAATGGCTGCCTACGGACAAAGTGGCCGACGCCACATTTTAAGGCCCGTCGCCGACGGGATGTGAGGCCGTCGTCGACGGTCCGCGGAAGTTCATTCCGCTGAAAACTTTTGTTTTGTGTTGTTTTTCGCATGTTGAGTTTCTGGGTCATCCGAAAGCCTATTAAAGGTTTATGTAGGGTCCATATAAGTCCTAACAAAATACAAGTTATCACAATTAGTGGTTACGATGGAAAGAAAATTGTAAAGGTCGAAGTAATGTGTCGAATGACACAAATGTATGATGAAAGTTTAAAAAGGGAGTAAAATTCAAAATGTAAGAATGCGAATGAAGTAATTACGGACTAACGAACTATGATATATTGAAAAGTTTATGATTCATATTAAACGCAAAACATGATGTTGTGTAAAGGCAGCCCGCCAAAACTTCCATAGTTTTTCATAATTAGTTATATACACTTTTCGAAAGCCTCATTCGCGGTCCCGTTGAGTCTTTATGAGGCAAATTAAGCTATGTAAGGATAAAATAAATGATAGTATCGGGATAAAATTTCTAAAAGTCGAATGTAACATATGGAATGGCATGAAATGAATGACGAATGTATAAAGTGGAGTTGGAAACGTATGATAATGAATAATGAAGGAAGTAAATATAGACTAAAGTACTTGGATATGTGAAGGAACCGGAATTGTTAATAAATGAATATAAAAAAAATGATGAGATTAGTGGTGAAAATAATTTGAAGAATGTGAGTTAGAAGGAATTCGTATGAAAATTCAGATGAATGTATGCTTTGATCAGAATTATGCATTAAAGGCTTGTACCTTGTACTTGAATGGTGTAATGCTTATGTGTATTTAATGATTTGCCTTGTTATGATTAAGAGGCGAATATGTGCTAAATGCGAATCATACGAGCTTATTAGTAAAGGATATGTTGGAATTATGTTATATAGTTAACTTGAATGATATTTACTATTTGTAGAATCATGAAGCATTAGCATGTGAAAGTACGTGAAATTGAATGTATATATGTGTATTGTTTGTAGGATTACGTAAAGTGTATGTATGAAATACGTAGGATATTAATATTACGGTTTATCATATTAGATGATTACATGTTCAAAAGTTTGAAGTGTGTAAGCAAGACAGTTGACTATCTAAAAGTCAACAGTATAGGGATATCATGGAATGGCCATTATACACAAATGTTAAAGTAAAGAGTTAATGTGTTAAGTATTAAGTGATTTACGTGTTATGCTTGATGATAGTTTAGTTGTATGGATTGGAAATGAGATAACTAATAATAAATGTCTCGTTTATACAAAATTTGACTAACGAAAGTCAAATAACGTATGAATAGAAAGAAAATGAATAGTTGTATGTATGCTCACATAAGCTAACAATGTTACGAATGTAATAATATGTAAGGATGGAAACCTTGTCAGTTGATTCAAGTATGGATGGCAAACGGGGTAAGAGGAAGCAATGAGGCAAGCATGAACATGAACACTAAAGGTAAGTGATTTTGCAATCACTTCGAATTTATCTACATGAAGGTGTATACGTGTTTGAATATTCGAAATCAAAGTGAAATGTATAAATAAATGAGAAATGTTATGGTATGTTTTGTTGAAATTGTTGGCATAATGTTAAACCGATAAGACCTCATTATAAGGGTAAATCGGTCATAAATTTTAGTTGAGAAGTTCTAAGGCGGAAATGAAAACTTGGTAATGTTGATGAAAGGTATGGAAAGAATATTAGTTGGGATGTTAGCTAAAGACATTTTGTAAATATGTTCGAATTGAAAGTAAGTACAACGCGTACAAAAATACTTATATACAATAAGTACTAAGTGTGATTAACTTTAAAAGGTCAAATCGTAGAAGTCAGTAAATAATAATTATTTACAAATTTTGGAAACATTACGTAAGAAATGCAATGTGTAATGTAGGATACTCATTAGTAAGAGACATGTTAGAGAACGTAGGTGAATCAACACCAAATAAGGTGAACGAACAAATGGAAATGGTATTTTAAGGGATGGTCATGTATTGACCGAAGCTCGAGAAAAACACGAGAATCATCTCACTTATGTCTGGTCAAGCTAGTAAAAAGGGGTCTAATGAATCTTAAAGGATCGGATCAATATAAGGAAGAAAGATAAGAATGAAAAGTTTAAGCTTATGATTGAATGTAAAACAAACTTAAGAAAGAAGGGTGGGAACACCACTAGAAATAGGATGCAGAGTGTCGCGTTGAGACGCGCTACATGAATTAGGACATGGAATTAAGTGCTAGGACCCAACACTTGATGTTGAATGTAGAAGATTAATACGAAAACATATCATAAGAAATGACATGGTAAATGATACGACAGAAGAACGAAAGGAACGTATGAAAATGTTTGAATCTGAGAAATGGATTCAACCACGAAAGGAATGAAAGGTTGGAACCGTAAGCAAGCACAGATCAAACCAGTAAGAATGAGAGGTAATAAATTAAAAATTCGAATCCGTAAGTGAAGACGGATTAAACAAATAAGAATAAAAACTAAAAACGAAACTCAAATGAGTCATACGGGTCAAATGGCGATCGCCATTTGAACCCGGTATTTAATGTTCAGTTTGTCAAGTTTGTTACTTGTAGGTGAGCATAATGTATGGGCATGCATTGTCGCAGTTTGGAAAGTATTAACCGTTGCAAAGTATGAGTAACGAGTCAAGGGATTTGACCCGCGCCAGGTATGTATAAAAGATTATATTTTTAATAGGAGCTTAGGGCTCAACTAGAGAATGACGTGTCAGAATAGGATAACTGATTCACATAAGTAAGAATGTATTTATAATTAGACTTCCGAAAGTCAAACGAAGTGAATGAATTCCTTGCAAGTATGCAAGTATGAAGTACGAACGTGTACCTCGATACGGCCACAATAAGTAAGGGGGTTAGTCTGACCTTGAAAGGTCAAACTGCGAAAGTTGGCGAAATGACGCAATTATGAAAGGTTATGTGCTAACTATTTATTTATAGAAAAATATGATGGAATTCTTAGTGAGATGATAGTAATAAAGCTAGTGGAAGGATGCTCACGAGTGGGAGCATATTTCATGAATGAATGAGACGAATTCTGGTACGGAAGGTACATATAAAGAAGCGGATCGATCCGGCACACGGATAACTGACTTATGCAATAAAGTCGAGATTAGTATAATAAGTAGTTCATGCAAAGAGCTAATAATAAAGTGTTGTGAAGGATTAAATTTGAGGTTAAACTCAAAGTTGTAATTAGTTCAAGTAACAGTAGTAACCGTAGAACGGTGCTTTATGCTCATAGTAAGCATGAAAAAGTAATTAGGAAGAGGGTAGCTTTGTTTTAATACTACTAAGTCATTAAATGTTTATAGTATGCGTATAATGATATGCTAAGCCCTCATATGAATAAGAAAGTAATTAGAAGAACGTTAGTAATGGGATGATAGGGTTTTCTCATGGTTACAATAATGAACTATATCGTGTATGATACGCGAGTGGAATGAAATAAATCAATTTATTTTTGTTAGCAAATGTATGAATATGTTATGCTGAATTAGAAAGATAGAAACAAGCCGTAAACATAGGCTCGTACGACCAATAGTATACATTTGAAATAAATTTCAATGAACGAACCGCTAGTGATGATGTATGCTAGGAACTAACATTATAAGGTAAAAACGACACTAATAAGAACTCTGGATTAGATTCTGATTATATGCGATTATGAAAGTAATTTACTTAATTTAAGAACGGAGGGACAATGTGTACAAATATGTTTGTGCATAAATGAAACTTTTGCCAAGATCCCGAATGCATCTAGCTTGTAGTAAGCGTCATGAATGAATAGATGAAAAAAAAGTAAGAGTAGAATTGGTCTAGCTGGAATGAGAAAGGTTTCGGGGACGAAACCTCTTTTAAGGGGGATAGACTTGTAACACCCCAAAAATGTTTATCATGAAAATAAGTAAAAATATTAAAAACTTAACTTAGTTAGTTAAAAAGGAAAATGTGTTGTAAATATTAGTTAAGTGATGGAAAAGGGGCCTAATTAAAAGAAATGTAAAAACTAGAAGGGCTAGATGTGGATGATACTAAAATAGGGGTATTAGAAGGTGGAAACCCAAAACACACACATCTGTGCGTGTCTGGGGTCGAACAAGCAGGGGGAAACAAGGGTGAAACCCTTGTTTAATAAATTCAATCAATTGGATAGGAGATCTGAAGATAATCAACTGCATGAACTCGAATCTACACCCATCCAAACTCGATATTGAATTGGCGTGAAGGAAGAAAGTTCAAGTGCTAGGAAAACGGAAAAACACACAAGGTTGAGGTATGTTGTATCCCGACATAAATTATTTAATTGTTTTATGTTCCGTTTAAAAGTTGGGCCTTACTATGATTAGTGTAAAAATATTGAAGTAGACAGCCCAACTCGTGCAAACGGGTTATGGGGAATGAAAGTTCATGAATGGGTAGTAGTATAGTCGGCTTGTTTTGAACAAACCGAGATAAAGTATGTTATTACAAAAAGTGAAGTATGAAATGAAATCCGTTATGAACGGATTAATGGAGATGAATGAAATGATGTTAGAATGAATGTATTCGGTTTGTATAGACATTCCGGATGGATGATTATGTATGCTTACAACTGTCCGTTACGACGGATTATGTAATGGAAAGCTTTATCTCAATTACGAGATGGTATGTTTGACCCGTTTTTTCGGGAAGTAATGTGTATGTATGAAATGAATGAATAAATCGGTTCAGTTGGACTATTAGTTATGAACTAATGTATCTAACAAAAATTCATTTATATGATGATGTAGGTAAATCCTCAACCTAGGCGACTGGGCGACTTGGAGCGACGCACACACACTTATTATGACCATTTTGCGCTTCCGCTATTTTGTCTTAAAGCTATGGGTCAAAAATACTTTGTTAGGAACAAGCTTGTTAGTAGCTAAACTTTTAAACATGTTGTTATGGTTTTTAGTCGAGTGTTTTGAACGGGTCGTAGTCTTAACTGTAACGTTGTTGGTTGAAACAGGGATACGCTCGTTGTATGGACGACTCATGCCCAAATTTTGTTAGATTCGCACATCAATGTTAATAGTATCTTTACTTTTAAAATGTGAAAAGAATGAGCGTTCCAAGAAAGATTTAAGTCTTTGGTGTCTTTTGGGTTGTCAATTTGTTATGTTGTAACAGCGGGTCTTACATAAAAATTTCACGTGGTTTCGAGATCGTTAAGCATGTTTTTAAAACGTTGGGCTATAAGTGTCAACTTGATGAAACTTGCATTCATAAGGATATTTAACGAACCCGAGCCTAAGGAAGTTAGTTTATTCATCCTTGAGTCTCAACAAACTGACTACAAGGGCCCTACATGTCAACAATGAGGTTAAAAAGGGTTAAAAACGACCAGGGACTAAAACTGCCAACATTGAAACTTGTTTTGTCAGATCAGAAGGCCCACGCGGCCCGCCTAAGCCTCCTTTATGGCTTACGCGGCCCGCCTGACAGTCACCAGCGCAGAAAAATGGACAGATGTGTGTTTTCAGCCTGTTCCACCGTCTTAACCTCAAAGATATCGATTTCTAGGAGCTATATGTCGGTTTATAAATCATCTAGGACACCCGGAGTGATCCTAGGATGTCCCATTACACCTGGAAGTGATCTATGATCTTGCAATTGATTATATAAAGGACCTTAGTTCATGTGCTCATATGCTTAGTGGTTTTATTTGCTTAGTGGTTTTATTTAGCTTAATTACTTAGAAGTCAAACATGTCGTAAATTAAGTTTGACTTTCGTTTTAATTGCATATGGACCAGCCACTGATCCAATTGAAAGTGGTTATGGGACCATATTAAGGTAGGTGATTAACCCCAAAAAGGGCACCTCCTAATTATCTCGTTTGACTGGTCAATTGTCGGGTCAAAGTAGGACAGAATGTTTGAAAATGATTAAAATTAATAAACCAGAGGTTCTAAACTATATTTTAGCATTCTAATGACTTGGTATATAATATTAAAACATGTTTTATCAGTCCTAACCCGACAATTAATAGTCTAAGGTCAGTTTATAACCGAAAGTCGCAAAAGCTTGACTTTTGCATGATTTTCAGTTCTGACCCATTCAAGCTTAATTCTCCCATGTTTTTTGAGCTTCCATTAGGACCACATTACTCAGTAGTATAACCCTCTGAAGTTATATTGCATGATGCCTAATGGTTTGAATTATATGCACTTGATCGTAATTATGCTTAAAAATGCCATAAACGCCCTTTTGACACACAACTGAGATTTTTAGCAAAGTGAATGGACTAACACCTTTGCTACTGATATTTAGACTTGTCCCGAAAATTTGACATCAGTTTGAGGTCTAGATTAGAAGTTATGTTCAATAGCGTAATTAAGGAGCTTTTTAGGATTTAAATGGCGTAATTAGCATAAAGCCTATCTACACCCGATTTTTTGATACCAAAATTTTTACCTACTGATGTAAAATAATATTTTGGGATTTTTGAAGATTTTTATTTATTTTTAGGTTGAGCATAACATAGGATTATAGCTTGAATTCGGTAATTGTCGGTTTTACCCTTTTCATGCATAAAATGAGTTTTACATAACATTTTGATACCAAACTTTTTGCTACTGATCTTATATGATAAATAAGATATTTTGAACCTTATAATCTAATCAAAAACTCAGATTTCCTATTTTAACCCGAATACCCCTTAAAACCGATTTTTAAGCGTTTTTAGCACCTAGTATGGGTCAAACCTATTTTTGGCATATAAAACTTATTACCTACTGATGTTTTAAGTTAATTTATATAATTAAACAGTAAGACAAAGTTTTTAAACTCAGAAGTGTATTTTGACCTTTAAAGCCTATGTAAAATTACCAAAATACCCATACGGTGCATAGTTTAGTTATATAAGATAAATTTTCACATATATAAAATACCCTACTGATATGACTTATAAAAATACATATTTTTACTAATTAAATCAGACCTGAAACTCAGTTTCACATTTAAACTCTTTTATGGACATCAAAATTACCAAAATGCCCTTATGGGACTTATTTTGGTTTAAGTTACTTTTTGGGCATATATGTTAATATATTACTGATGTATTAACATATTTTGAGCATAATAATGATTAAGACCTGTATATAATTTATTTGGTTACCCGTTACGCCTTTATGCATTCGGATCAGTTTACGTGACTAGTTTACGTAAAATAGCCGAAACGGGCTTAACCTTATCATTAAATTCTCATTTTCCAGAATGTGTTTAGTTTACCCAAATTATACAAGTATCCAAGCTTGTCGGGTCTAAACCACATTCTATTCCGGTCTCCGCTTAATCTAGCGTTTAGAACCGTAAGGTTTCCTTCTAGCTAGCCGGTCTAAGTCATTGACTTAATTAAAGACCCGTTAGCATCCAAATAGGTTAATAAACCTTCTATACAGATTGATTAGCTTCTGATAGAAGGTGCCTTCAAAAAGCTTTAGGATTTTACTGTTAGCATCAGGTAAATACTTTTAACTTATTTTCCCTTATACGGGCTTGGGATACGGTATTATAATAATACCGCTTGGTCGGGTATGAGATTATTTAATCGGATTGTGATGTAATAAATCTGCATAACCCGTTTTAATTTGTATTGTTTGATTACATAAACATTGGGGGTTAACGACCGTGTCCTGGATATCCTCGACTCATTTAAGTTATTAATGGCCACGACCTATGCACGAGGTGCAGACATGCACCTGACAGATGCAAATGCTAAATATTAAATTGCCCACAAGTTGGGGATAACTCCTCTGTGGGTTTTATAAGTGGTGAGTCAGTTAATCATGACCGGCTTCTAAACCGGCCCCATATGTATGACAAACATGTAAAAGTGTATAAAGATTTTATTAAAGATTGTCCCAAGTTATAAATGGTTTGTGCCATGTGCACTTAAATCAATTTTCATAAACATTTTCAAAAGAGTCGGTTAATTGTATTTACCCGTGTAAACTGATGTATTTTCTTAAAGACTGATTGACAGGTACCTTTCGTAATAGGCTGGAGCTATAGGGTGTCATAGAGGATCTTGCAAATCCATAAGATATCTGAAGTCTGTTGTTTTTGTTTCTTTGAACATTTATGATCCGCCTGTGGATCTTATTACATTCCAGTCTGTATATTCTTAAACTCGAACACTCAGACAGCATGGTTTGTAGTAGTTTATTCACCCAGCCTTCTGCTGTGCTATATTATTGTGTGTATTGACAATGATGATATCAACTACGTCACGATACTCCCCGCCGGGCCCACCGGTAATATGTGGAAATATCGGGGTGTGACAGGTTGGTATCAGAGCCAACATTGAGTGAATTAAACACTAACCTTTTGTGTTTAATCTCAATGACACAATAAGCACATTCCTTAGACTTTCGAGTCTAGGCCATGACCTAGGATTTATTCTTAACTTTCCTTTGCTGTATATATTTTTGTAGGATCGCTGGGAGGCATATCGCTGCTTTTCTTGACGGGCGTGAGCATGAAGATCCTGGGAGGCATATCGCTGCTTTTCTTGCTATTTGTTCGACATTTAGGATTACAGGTGTTTCGGAGGATGCAATTCAGTTGAGGTTGTTTCCTTTCTCGTTGCGTGACAAAGCTAGAGCTTGGCTTATGTCACTCCCAGCCGGGTCCATCAGGACCTGGAATCAGTTGGCGGAGCAGTTTATATAGAAATATTTTCCGCCTGAGAAAACAAACAAGCTACGGAACAAGATTGTTTCCTTTCGCCAAGACGAGGGAGAGTCGTTGCACACGGCCTGGGAGAGATATAAAGATCTGTTGATTGATGTTCCACATCATGGCTTCTCCAAGAGACAGCTGGTTTTGACATTCTATCAGGGGCTCAGTTATAACACACAGGAGCGATTAGACGTGAACGCAGGAGGCGATCTAGGAACTAAGACGCCGACTGAAGCGTATGATATTATAGAAAAAGCTGCGTTGAAATCCAGCTCGCGTTGGGAAGGAGATAGAGGCCGGGCAGCATCATCATCATCTCGCGCAGGGGCACACGCGGTGGATGACTGCACGGCCATTACTGCACAAATCTCGGCTCTTGCAGCGAAATTCGATAAGTCCCAGATGATTGCACAAGCTGGTTCGGGATATGACCAGTGTGGAGTGTCACATGGGCCTGGTGCATGCTTTCAGGGAGTCGTGTATGAGGGCCATGAAGAAGTAGATTTTGTAGGTAATCAGGTGAGGCCGCAGAACAATCCCTACAACAACACCTATAATCCCGGTTGGAGAAATCACCCAAATTCTGGGTGGCGAGCGAATACAGGTAATCAAAACCCATTGGGGTTTACTCAACATGCTCCAGCGCCACAGCAGGGTCAGCAGTACCAGCAATACAACCAACCTTACCAGCAACGTCCATATTCGTACCAGAATCAGGGCACTGGGAGTAGCTCCCAGCAGCAGGTCCCTCAGTCTAGTTCCAAGCTGGAGGATATGATGGCTCAGCTTCTTTCTAGCTCCGAAAAACGATACCAACAAAGCGAAGATCGTTTTCTAGCTAACGAGGGAGAAATGAGGAGTCAGAAAGCCTCGATTCAGAATATCGAGAATCAGGTTGGTCAGCTGGCGCAGATGATGTCCATAAGGCCCCCAGGTGGTCTTCCGGGTAATACAGAACCAAACCCGGGCGGGCATGTGAATGCGATCATGACCAGGAGTGGAAAAACTACCGGACCCGTCATATCAGACTCATCACTGATCACTGGTGCGGTCCCGACTGACACACCGGACGAGGTGCAAGCCAGGCTACGCCCAGCAAGTACAGCACAAGTCCAGGAGCCGGTCAAAGATTACACTCCACCAGTGCCTTATCCAAGCAGGCTGAAGAAACAGAAGAACGAAGAGCAATACGGTAAGTTCCTTGAGTTGTTTAAGCAAATACACATTAATATACCGTTTGTTGAAGCCTTGGCCTAGATGCCAAAGTATGCGAAATTCCTAAAGGATATCCTCTCGAATAAACAGAAGCTCGAGGATATATCATGTGTGGTGATGAATGAAACTTGTTCCGCCGTTCTGCAAAACCGTCTGCCCACAAAAATGGGAGATCCGGGTAGTTTTACGCTCCCGTGTTTGATTGGAAACATGTCTGTTAGCCATGCATTGGCTGACTTGGGAGCGAGTATCAACCTTATGCCATATAAGGTTTTTACTAAGCTGGATCTGGGTGAGCCATCACCCACTAGAATGAGCATTCGGTTGGCAGACCGCTCAATAAAGTATCCGCGTGGATTTGTGGAAAACATGCTTGTAAAAATCGATAAATTTGTTTTTCCCGTGGATTTTGTTATCCTTGACATGGACGAAGATTCAAGAGTGCCTTTAATACTTGGACGCCCGTTCCTCAATACAGCGAGGACGATTGTTGATGTGGCAGCTGGCCAAATCACGCTCCGAGTAAATGACGAGCACGTGACATTTGATATTAAAAGATCAATGCAGCATCCGCAAAGTCATGATGACATGCTTTACTATGTCGACATTGTCGACGCATGTGTGTGCTCTCATTTTCAAGGCACTGTTGATGAGATTGATTCGGACACACGTCTGTCGTGTGGGGACCTGATTGGCATTTCGCAGGAGGGCCATGATTTCGAGCAGCCAGTCTATCAGATTGGTGACGATGGTTCCCAGAGTCTGGAGAGGTTTCTAGAAATTGGCCATATAAAAGAAGAGGAAGCAAAACCTTCGGTTGAAGATCCGACGCCTTTGAAGTTAAAAGAACTCCCACCACATCTTGAGTATGCATTTCTGGACGAGGAGCGTCGCTTACCGGTCATAATTTTGGCATCATTGGAAAAGGATGAGAAAAATCAGCTTCTCGAGGTTCCGAGACTTCATAAGAGAGCCATTGCATGGAAAATCATGGATATCAAGGGCATTAATCCTTCTTTTTGTACTCACAAGATTCTGATGGAAGACGAGTACAAACCCTGTGCACAGCATCAGAGGCGTTTAAATCCGAATATGCAAGACGTGGTGAAGAAAGAAGTGATTAAGTTGTTGGATGCCGGAATGATTTATCCTATTTCTGACTCTGTATGGGTGAGTCCGGTGCAGGTTCTACCTAAGAAAGGTGGTATGACTGTAGTTTCAAATGATAGGAATGAGCTGATTCCTACCCGTACCGTCACTGGGTGACGAGTTTGCATTGACTACCGCAAGCTCAATGATGCTACTCGCAAGGATCACTTCCCGCTTCCATTCATCAACCAGATGTTGGAACATCTGTCGGGGAAGTTGTATTACTATTTCTTGGACGAGTTCTCTGGATACTTCCAAATTCCTATTGCTCCTGAGGATCAGGAGAAGACTACCTTTACCTTCCCCTTCGGCACATTCGCCAACTAGCGGATGCCTTTTGGGCTGTGTAATGCACCAGCGACCTTCCAGAGGTGCATGGTTGCAATTTTTCATGATATGATCGAGGATTCTATGGAGGTTTTCATGGATGACTTTTCGGTATTTGGGGCCTCCTTCGATCATTGTTTGGAAAATTTGAAGAAAATGTTGAAAAGGTGCGAGGAGACGAATCTGTTCCTGAATTGGGAAAAGTGCCACTTCATGGTGATGGAGGGCATAGTTCTGGGATATAAGATTTCTCATGCTGGTATGGAGGTCGATCCAGCTAAAGTTGACATTATTTCACGACTTCCGCCTCCCACCTCTGTGAGAGCGATACAGAGCTTTCTTGGTCACGCGGGGTTCTATAGGCGATTTATCAAGGATTTTTCAAAAATCGCTAGGCCCGTGACCCGTTTGTTGGAGAAAGACGCTCCGTTCATATTTGGAGATGATTGCTTGAGAGCCTTTGACCTTCTCAAGCAAAAGTTGATTGAGGCCCCTATTTTAGTTGCACCAGACTGGAGTCTGCCGTTTGAAATTATGTGCGACGCGAGTGATTACGCTATAGGGGCCGTTCTTGGACAAAAGAGAGAAAAGCGCTTTCACCCGATCTATTATGCGAGCAAGACTCTTCACGACGCTCAGGAGCATTATACCACGACAGAAAAAGAGCTCTTGGCGGTCGTTTTCGCATTTGACAAATTTAGATCGTACTTGGTGCTTTCGGAAACCGTTGTGTATACTGATCACGCAGCCATCAGATATCTCTTCAGCAAACAGGGCGCTAAACCGCGTCTGATCAGGTGGATCTTGTTGCTGCAGGAGTTCGATATTGAAATTCAAGATAAAAAGGGTGCGTTGAATGTAGCGGCTGACCATGTATCTCGGTTAGAGCATGGAGACATCGTGGACGCGCGTTGGGATTCCATAAATGACAACTTCCCACATGAGTCTTTGATGAGTGTTGAGATATGCGATGAGTCGCCATGGTTCGCCGACCTTGCAAACTACCTTGCTTGCGGGATTCTGATTAAAGGGTTGACTCACCAGCAAAAGAGGAAATTCTTTTCGGATGTCAAGCACTACATTTGGGATGACCCTTACTTGTTTCGGGTTGGTGCTGATCAGGTGATCAGGAGATGTGTTTCTGGGAAAGAGGCGACAGATATTCTGCGCCATTGTCACGAGGGACCTACCGGCGGCCAGCATGGAGCTGTTGGACCGTTGTATGACCCGAAATTGTCAGTTAAGGCAGTTCATCTTTGCGTACAAAGGCGGAATCAGTGTATACAAAGGAACAACAACTTTTCCTTTTAACTTCCTTCTCTATTAATGCTTTCTGAGTAGATTTTGACAGAGTTTCGACACCTATAGCATGACCTGATTTCGCTCCAATGGTTACCAAATGAGAACACATGACAGGTATTTATAGTGATCCTGATTTCGCTCCAAAGAATGAAATCCCATGTGTCTCAAAAGCGAAATCACCTAAAGAACCTATGAGCGAAACCTCACTAACTATGAACACATGAGCGAAATCACCTATCTAACTGATTTCGCTTCTAATGACACATATGTCATTATGAGCGAAATCACCTCTAACATCTCAAATCCTGTTTTTCGACTCCGTACAACCTATCTAGACCTAAGACTCTATACAAGCGTAGTCAACAGACATTCAGTGCACCAACAGACTCCCCCTTGGATGTTGACGAAGTCTTCGGCTTCGAGTCTTCATTCTTGGTCACTTTTCCAACTCTGTCTTTTCATTGTAAAAACTCTATCTTCACAGGTTCAAGTTCACTTCCTAGCTCCATCTTCAATCTCCCCTTTGACTGTTGTTCCAGACTCCCCCTCTCAATATGCTAGAATCTGAGGTCTTGATTTGGTTCAAGCTTTGACAATTAGCTCCCGTGGGAATGATGAAGTCCAAAACCTGTGTCTCAATCATCAAACATTACAAGCTATCTTTTCACAAAAACAAACATACAATCTAGCAGTACTAGAAATCTACTCAAGTATTCAGGTCCAAATTAATGACCCTGATTACTCAATTAATCTACCAAGTCCAATTTAATGACCTTGGTTGATCTTTTGACAATACAGACTGATTTTGTTTAACTTTTTCAAACATTTTCTGAAAAATGTAACAAGCATCAAATTAATGAACTTGTTTTAACTTTGCAATAACTCAAACTCCATCAAAGTAAGCTCTCCTCATTCTTCAGCTCAGAACTTTTCCTGCATCTGCTTCAATCTTCGAGAATCCAACGATTAACTCTCCACTTTGGTTTGCCAAAAATAAAGCAAAAAAGAAAAATCTTTTTGAATTTTAATAAAGCGTTCTAAACTAAGAAATGAAATACAGAAACTTAAATTGCAGAAAGTAAACTTATTTACAAACATATTTTTGATGAGCGTGTCAGGGAATCATATCAGCTTTTCAGACAAATTACAAATACCGTTAAGCTTCATTTCATACTCAGACTTAAAAAATTCACGTCGATTGTCGATATACTGATCCATCTTAAATTCCCACACAAATTTCAATTTACTCAGGATACGATTTAGATGTCTTATGAACTTAGCTCATTCATGTGTCCCACCTCTTGAATATACTCCCGTATCCAGAATCCCAAATATTCAGTCTTACAGGTGAGTATACCACAGATGATATCTGTCAGGGGTTAGATGCGAGGGCCGTGAGAGCTCAGGTCGATACTTCCGTATGCGCAGAGAGATGACGGCTTCGACTTCTCGGTGTGTCCCCTTTAGAGGATCTTTTAGTTACAACAGCAGCGACTATCAATTTTATTTTTTCATCAGCTTGCTGAGGGCGATGCTATGTTTCAAGCATTTGCGGAAAGTGAGACTAGGTCAGAACTTCCATTCAGAAGAAGTCCCGGAATAATACCCCAAATATCACTGAGTATAAAGACCTAGTATCTCAGAATATGGGACCTTTCAAACGAGATTTCAGGGGTTATCTATATATCAAAGTAGTGTTCCCCACGAATTACGCAAGTTTGAAATTATAGGTTTATATCCCAAATAAATCTACTAAATGTGCGAAAACCTATCGACACATCATTAGTGAGACTGTTTAACTCATATAATCTTTACAATTCTTTAGCATATTGTAATTGTCTAGCCAATGTACTATCATTTTCCCTTTTTACACAAGCTCTTTTTCAGTTTTCTATTGTTTTTGGATTTTGAGATTTTATCATGTTTTTGTATTTTTGCATTTTTACTGTTTTTGTATTTTCTGAACATAAACTATTTACATCTACTCCCCCTAAATACCAAAACAAGTAAAAAATCGACAAACCATTGCAGATTGTTTCTCATCTTCATCCGCAACAGTACTCTCATCAACGCCAATAATACCATCCGACACCGAAAGAATCTTCATACCGTTCAGTTTTAACAAATATTTAAACCGATTTTTATCAAGAGCTTTGGTATATAAATCAGCTTTCTGTTCGTCAGTGTGGATTTTCGCAATTCGTATCAACTTTTTCTCGAAACAATCGCGAATAAAGTGATGACGAATTTCTATATGTTTAGTTTTAGCGTGATGTACTGGATTCTTTGTTATATTTATTGCGGCCTCATTATCAACAAAAAGATGTGTGTTAAAAAACTGCAAACCGTAGTCGCGCATCTGTTGCTGTATCCACAGGATCTGAGAGCAGCAACTGCTAGCAGAAACGTACTCCGCTTCACATGTAGATAGCGCCACAGATGTTTGTTTCTTACACTGCAAGGTAACCAATCTAGGTCCAAAGAACTGGCATCCTGCAGTTGTTAATTTTGTATTGGCTTTGCAGCATCCGAAATCCGAATCAGAATACCCTTCGAGCGTAAAGTCGCCTTTTCTAGGATACCACAACCCCAATGCAGGAGTTCCTTTCAGGTAGCGTAATATCCTCTTCACAATAATCATATGTGAAGCTCTCGGTTAGATTGATATCTTGTTGTGAGGCACATTGGGTACATGATTTCAGGACGTGAAGCAGTTAGGTACATTAAAGAACCTATCATGGATCGATAAAACGTCTCATCAGCCCTGTCTCCGGTGAGATCTGGGTGAATCCCATGATTTGTTGCAAGTGGGGTAGCAGCTGGAGTAGAACTTGACATTCCAAATTTCTCTAGAATATCATGCGCCTACTTCGTCTGATGAATGAAAATTCCCTCAGGTAGTTGTTCAACTTGTAGACCCAGAAAGAATTTCATCTCCCCCATTGATGACATTTCGAATTTTTGCTTCATCACTGATTCAAAATCTTTGCATAGATTCTCATTTGTTGACCCAAAGATTATATCATCCACATAAATCTGAACTATCAGAAGATGGCCGTCGACCTCTTTAGTGAAGAGAGTGGCATCCACTTTTCCACGTATTAAATGGTTGGCTAGTAGGTGTTGAGACACAAAGTCTCGTACCAAGCTCTCGGGGCCTGGTGTAAACCATACAGTGCTTTGTCCAATAAGTAGACCTTGTTTTTGTGGATTGGATTAGTAAAGCCCGGCGGCTGACCGACATAAACCTCCTCTTTAACCTTCCCATAAAGAAACGCCGATTTTACATCTAACTGATATACTTTGAAGTTCTTCCAAGATGCAAATGCAAGGAAAATTCTGATTGCCTCTAGTCGTGCTACATGAGCATAGACTTCAGTAAAATCAATCCCCTCCTGTTGACTAAAGCCCTGAACAACGAGTCGAGCCTTGTTCCTTACAACAACTCCTCTGTCGTCTCTCTTACACTTAAATACCCATTTCGTATTGATTTTTCTGTGACCATCCGGCAAATCCACTAGCTTCCACACTCAATTCTTCAATCTGACTCAATTCTTCTTGCATCGCAATGACCCAAGAGTCTTCAGTAAGCGCCTCTTTGTAAGTTCTCGGTTCGATCTGCGAAATAAAACAACTTAATGAAAAATCAGTTTGAAAAGGTGCTACTGTAGAATAAAAACATGTAAGGCCCTGGTCAATTTGACGTCTCGTGCGAACGCCTGATTGTAATTCTCCTATGATCAACTCTTCTGGATGATATGAAAGAGTCCGCGGCATTGCTTCGCTTGGAACATCCACATCGCCTTCCAGATTAGTAACATTTTTATTTGCACCTTGTTCACTCATTTGGTTTGTTTGACTTAAATCCTGAATCTGCTCCCCCTCAGAATCTGAATCTCCATGATCAAAGATCGGCATGTTTTCAGCTTCTTGATTATCATTCTGATCCGATTGATTATCTTGAGCAACTTCATTTTGTTGGACATCATTGTGTTCACCAGCATTACTCGGACCTACTTCATCGTCATTAGAAGTTTCCCGTGGTCTCCTTGAATACTCAGCTGGGAACCTTTGCTATGACTCGTACTCTCGCAAAATATCCAGCTTATCAAAGAAATCTTCATCTTCCTCTGAATCTTCTCTCATGTCAAACGAATCCCACAACTTGTCATAATGATATCACCATGAATCTCCTGGATTTTGTGGCGGCATAGTATAGCCTTGACATTCAACATTTGCAGCTTCAATAATCCGCTTCTCACTTGGAACGAAGACGCGTCGCGAAGGACTTGAATAACCAACAAATATACCCTCAATGCACTTCGGACCAAACTTTCCATAAGGCTCTAGAACAGTACAGGGTGACCCGAACGATTCAAGATACTTCAGATTCGGTTTGCGGTTATTGATTAACTCAAAGCATGTTTTGTTGAATTTCTTGACAGTGAGAACTCTGTTGAGTGTATAGCATGCGGCGGAAACAGCTTCAGCCCAAAATTTATTGGTAACTTTGAATCTGAGAGCATCGTTCTAGCCGTCTCGATTAGTGTCCGGTTTTTGCGTTCTGCGACTCCATTCTGCTGCGGAGTGTACGGAGCACTAAACTCATGCAAAATACCTCTTTCATCACAAAATTCTTCCATCTTGCTGTTCTTGAATTCAGTACCATTATCACTTCGAATTCTGTTGAAACACTTTTGGTACAAATTCTCAATTCTTTTGAACAACGCCATCAGACTGTCAAACGTTTCGTCTTTCGTCTTCAAGAAAGAAACCCACGAAAATCTGGAATAATCATCAGTAACCACAAGACAATATTTGTCTCCTGTAATACTCTTGACATTCACCGGACCAAACAAATCCATGTGAAGTCTCTCCAGGGGTCTTGAGACTGAATTCACTTGCTTTGTAGGGTGTGACTTTTTCTTCTGCTTGCCTTTAACACAGCTAATACACTCCCCTTCCAGATGAAAACCTTTGACATGAACTCCTGTAACCAAATCATTGTGCACCAAATGATTCATTTTTCTAAGATGTATATGTCCCATCTTCCGGTGCCACAATCTCGATTCTTTTTCAGTTGCTCTGGACACGAAACAATGAGCCTGGCCCGTGGTTGTAGTAGCTATGCTCATATCCAACACGTACAGATCATTAACTCTTGGTGCCCTCATGATAATCCATTCCTCAGGGATAACAAATCCTGGCTTCAAGATCAAACATTCTTTATCAGTGAAGTGCGTGGTATACATCCTGTCACAAATCTGCGAGATACTCAGCAGATTGTTCTCCAGCTCAGCAATGTAGTTAACTCTCTCAAACGTCACAATCCCATTGGATAACGTTCCTTCACCAATAATCCTTCCTCCTTGATTACCAGCAAAACCAACATATCCTCCATTGATATTCTTCACATCATACAACAATGCAGTCTTCCCTGTCATATGTCGAGATGCTCCACTGTCCATAATCCAGCGTGAGACCAATCTCGGAAGATCCTGCACATATAACAACATGATTTAAACACTTCAATAAAGATGCCGATTCATGCTTCGCGATCAAGGAAGCTCCGGCAATTCAAACTGTTTAGTCAAACATGGTGTCCACCCAAGCCTCATCAGCCTTGGGTGTAACCTTGACACTCTTAACTCTCGCAATTTGAATTTTAAAGTTTTCAGCCTTCAGAGGTGGAAAATTTGCATCATAATCAATCGGAATTGAATCCTTAGAAGGTGAAATCTTTTTCTCAGTTTTCAGTTTCCAAACTTGTTGATATAATGCTACCCGTTTGTAAAATATGTAATTTTTAGTTACCATTTTCTTTACAGGTTCATTTTTCACATTCTTTTTCTCAACAATCACTTTCTCAACAACCATTGGTGCTTTACCCTTCACCTCAACTTTCTTTTGTTGAATCTTCACAGTTTCAGTCTTAGGCTTCATGTTGGTACACTTTCGTGCAATGTGACAAACTTGATTACATCTAAAGCATGTTCGAGTATCAACCACTCGACTTGTGCCTTCAGATTGAGCCTGTGAAGCTCTCTTCTCAAAGAATTCTTCATTCGATTTTGAACAAAATTCTTTCTCTTCATCAGCAAGTGAACTCGAACTGTTCACAAACTTTTTCTTTTCAACAAACCTCTTGTTTTGAACATTTCTCTTTTGATAACTCTTACCACCCTGATAACCACCCGACCAATTGTTTCGATTTTTGTTATTATAAAAACGTGGTGGAACAACAGGTTTCTTGTAGTATGATTTATCTTTTTCAAAATTCATTTGTCTCTTTGTTTGACTCAAACTGTTCACTTCTGACAATTCAACTTCGACCAACTTAAAAACATTTGTTAACTTTTTCACATTCACATTCTCAATTGGAAACTCTGAATCCGAAAACAATTTATCAAAACCCGACATCTTGTACATGACAAGAGTAGGTTCATCATCTAAGTTATTTTTAGACTTTTGTTTCGGAATGTATTTGTCCAGAAAACATCCATCATCTTCAGCTGAATCAGACATCAAAACACTTTCAGCTGTGCTCTTAACAATCTCTGTCTGAACACTATCATCAGATGATGTAAAAGTAACATCAATGTTCTCCGGAAGTTTAACTTCATTCTCTTTTCCTCGATTTCAATCAACCCAGATTGCTTTTTCGTATAATTTTCCAGAATCGGTGGTGGAACTCTATGAAAACCCACCCCAGTTCCATCAGAATAAACATCTTCGCCAGCTTTGTTTTCCCGATGGGTTTGGGAACAATGTGTTGCAAAACAAAGCTTGCGGAGTTGTAACTGTTAAGCTTCAACTGGATTCGCTCATTTTCAATTTCAGCCTCTTGAACTTTAAGTTTCAAATTAGCGATTTCATCCAGTTGTTGGTTGATTGATTCTTCTTTTACCCTAAGCACGGCTTTTAGTTGAACATTTTCTTTATAAGTTTTACCATTTCGATCATCATTATCTTTCATTGTGCTTTTAAGCTTCTCAATTTTTTCAGTGATTTGACGGTTTTCAAGAACTAAATTTTCATTTTCTTGCCTAATCCTCTCATGATTAGTTTTATCATTTTCAATTTTGTTAGTTAATTCTTTTATCCGTTCAGTTGAAGCTTTCAACATCTTGTCACGACCAAGAATTTGATTCTTAACGCTTCTGACCTTAGCTGTCAGATCATCAACCTTCTTACCGTTGAGATACGTGATCGTATTACAAAATTTGCATTCTTTGATGCAATTTTTGCAATCAACATCCCCATTGACTTTCTTACCTGATTTAGTCGTTGATGTGTTTGAACTGACCTGGCTTTTAGACTCAGAGACGGATTTAGAATCTACCTCAATTGCCTTAGCTGCCAGCACCTTGTCAGCCATTTTTCCAAGGTTTTCAGCAGTCAACTCCTGAGTAGTGTCAATAATCCCAGTATCATCCTTCTTTGACTTCTCTTTCTCTTCTTTCTCCTTCTTTTCTTTCTCTTCTTTCTCTTTATCGTCTCCAGTTCCCCACCATTTATTCTGCCAATAATCATCATTATCTTTTAACTCTTTAATTGTGGCCTCTAAATCAAGAGTGTTGTGATCAATAGCAATGTTTCCATATGGGTCAAGATAACACTCCCTATCTGGATCCCATCTATTTGCTCTTTTTGCCTCCGAAAAGATACCAGATATTCGGATCATTCTGTTTGTGGAAATCATCCTTCTGTAATTATACTTCTGTTCTTCAGTTCTGTCGTCTTTCCACGGAACAAGTTCATTCGTTGCCATGAAAGCGTAACCAACCGCATCTTCCTCCGGTAGCAGTTCACTCCAGTCATAACCCTCATCATCATAAATCACCGCAAGAGCTCTATATTTCTCTTTGTTCTCTTCAATTTGCTTCATTCTTGGCGGCTCCGATTTGTTTTGATGATATATCGCCTTTTTGTAGTAATCTTCCCTGAACGGGTTCTCAGACTCATCAGCATATGCGTTTCTGCATTCACGCTTGAAGTGACCTTTCTGCTTACACTTGAAGCATGTCACCTTGGAGTTTTCAAACCCCAACTTGGTAGATGGTCCACCAATTGACTTCCTGCCGGTTATTTCCATGAAACGCTGTGCCCGACGAACAGCACTGGCCATGCACCACCTTATGTCAATTAGTTCCATTTCTTCAGGATCTATTTGATCATAGTCCTCTTTTGTTAGGTTAGTGTTGCCAATCTTCCCAGCCACAAGACTTTCATAAGATTCCAAGACCGAAGCTAGGAAAACCATATGCTACTTAGCCGACTCCTCGTTGAAATTCTGAGCATTCTTCATTTCTACAGCGATGTTGCAATGAAACAAATTCTTTGCATCAGCCTGGTTTGAATTTGATGACGACCCACTGTGATAACCACTGTGATATCCACTGCTCTGACTACTTTGACTTTCTTTGCTAGTTGTGGACACATTCTCAGCAGAAAATGCAGTTTTGGGAGAATTGTTCTTTAGCATCATGCTCTTTGGATAATACAAATCCAAGTTCTACTGGTACGCTGAGTGATTGACTTTGAATGTCTTCTTCAGTTCCAACTCGTGACTCTCAAGTTTCTCAATCAGCAAATCTACAGTTAACACTTCTGGCGCTTTGATAGTATTTTTCAGCATCATAGCATAATATTGCCAATCCATCTCGTCTGGCAACGAATCGAACAATTTGTCTACTAGCTCATCTTCAGGAAACTTAATTCCATGTCTAGCTAGTTCCAACTTCAGGTGCCCAAACCTCTCGATCATTTTTGAAACTGATTCATTCTTTAAACACCCGAACAAATCAAATTCTTTCCTAAGAAGTTTCTTTTTGTTTTTCACGATTTCAGTACTTCCTAAACATTTCTTTTCTGATTTTATCCAGAGATCTTTTGCACAAGAATATTCGATCAGAGAGATTATATCTTCACGAACAGATTGAAACAACAACGCAATACATTTCTGCTCAGCAACAAACGACTCTATCTCATCAGATGTGATGTTGATAAAGTTTCACCCTTTATGCTTCCATTATCGTAGCCATTTTTGAGACTCTTCCAGCTAGGGAACGCAAACGCCATCAACCAATCTTCGAATTTCTTTGCCCACCGACTATACTCCTCGATAGCCATCAGCTTCGGTGGTTTGTTGTAAGTTCCGAAAGCACTTTCAACCTCCAAAGCATCCGATAATTTTTTCTTGGCATTTGGCGGGTTCTCATTGTTGTTGCTTGTAGGTGTATCATCTCCCAAATTGTAACACCTCGAATTTTTGTGTCCAATGATGTGTTAACACGTGTCATTTGATTACACGTGGCATTGATATTAAATAAAGGACTAATTTTGACAAGCCTTGAAAGTATGTAAATTCGAGGGTTATAAATGTCACCAAAGGGTAAATATACTGTATAGTAACCCTAAATGATGCTCGTACCTTCAAACGAATAAATCATGGATCGTACGGAAGCGAAACGCGGAAGAAAGTGAGAGATTACGAGCTACAGGGGTTAACCGTGTCAACATGTTTAAATTATACCTCTGAGTGACCCTTTAACGTTCCCGAGGCTTTGTAACAGTATTATACGCTCACCAGAATATACTGTATAAATTCCGCGAAGTTCCGTTTTAAAAGGAGAAAGTTATGATCAAATTCGTATAAGAAGGGTTAAAAGCGTCAATAATATAATTTAAGACTTTCCGGATAATAAATAAATTAACCGGGGGCTTAACGATACGGGTAAATAACTCGAGGCCCTTAGTTGTAAATAATCAAGGGCCAAATCGCAAAGTTACCCCTTCAAAACCGAAAGGTCAGGTTAATAATTACGAAAGATTTCGTTATTAATTACCAGGATTTCGTCATTATTACAAAAGATTTAAAAAACCTGAAAATCTAACCTCTCGCGACCCGCGTTATGTTCTGGGTTAAGTGAAGGCGGGCCGCGAGCCCCCTAAGATACGCGCCTGATTTTTAAACATCAGGCGGCCTGCGTACAAAATGCATGGATCCTCCATGCGGGCCGCGTGGGACGCCCAGATGCAGAAACTTTGGATTTTCATGCCTTTTGAGCTAGTGAACGATCAAACAACCAATAAATGAGGCATGGGCGCCCCCTACTCGACCCATAGCACCATGGGACACCTGCCCATCATCCATGATCAGTGTAGACCAATGTGTAATGATCTAGAGGCATGTTGAGCACTATAAATAGGCATGTTATGTGCATAAGTGAACTCACACCTCAAACACTCACCTCTGATCATTTCTAAGGCTCTCAAGTGCTCTTCTCTTGTTCTGAAACTTATTACAAGTCTCTGTAAGTATACCATACCTTCCATAGTTCTGTCTTTGCTTAGTTTAGCTTATAAACCGAACCGTCGTAACTAACGGTTGTCATAGCGATAATTCACGAATGGTCCAGTGAATTGTCGAATCAAAAGTAGTTATGAGTTGGTATTTAGGTGGGTAATAAACCCCTAAAAGGGTTTCCCCTGATCACCACTCTAACTATGTCAAATGTCGAGTCAAACGTGCACACAAAAAGTCAACAGAAAGCTATATTAGCGATTCTTGTATAAATTGTAATGCAGATGATATGAAACCTGTTTTGACACTTATAAAGCATGATATTAAGTATATAAACTTGTCTACGCTCGTTTGAATCGACCATTTGCTATATTGACCCGGTTCGGAGCCGAATGTCGCAAAAGTTTGACTTTTGCATTGACTTCAGTTCCGATCCGTTTTAGTGAGGTATAGATATGCCTTAGGACTCTCTTAGGACCAGGTTACATGATGGTATAACCCTCTGTGACCGGTTCATTGTTTGTCCAAGTCTTTTACGCATTTCCGTTAATCGCCTAAAAGTTGACCGTAACGGCCTTTTTAAAATAAAACGAGTATTTCGGACGCGTGAACGGACCATAACCTTGCTTACTAAATTATAAGCATGTCCTTAAAGTTTCACGTCAATCCGAGGTTTAGAATGAGAGTTATGCTAAAAAGCGCAATTAAAGTAAACTTTTGTAATAAACGGCGCAATTAGCATAACGCCTATCTAAACCAAGATTTCGTCACTAAAACTTTTACCCACTGTTATGAAATAATATTTTTGGAATTTTAAAGATTTTTAACAATTTTTACCTTGCTCATAACCTGCGGTTATGGCTACGGTTCGGTAAATACCGAATATGCCCTTTTCGGCCAAAACTTGAGTTCTACAAGGTCTTTTGACCCGATTCCAGTTGCTACTGATTTTAAATAATAAATAAAGTATTTTAGACTCGATAAACTATTCGGGAAACTCAGATTTCCTGTAGAACTCGAAAAGCTCTTTAAAAGTCTTTAAAAATGACCGAAAAACCCCTACGGGGCGATATATTAACTAAAACTCGTTACGGCATCACGGAAGGTATCCTACTGATGCCACAACCTCTTTAAGGCATATTGACTTAGGAAATAAGCGTAGGACTCTCATGGTTAACCGTTTCGCCTATTGCGCGCATGGTTCGGCTTATGAGACTAGTTTTCGTAAATTAGCCGATATGGGTTAAATTATATCATTATGACCCCAAAACCCAGAGTGTGAACCTTAAACCCATATAGGACAAGTCTCTGAACTTGTTGGGTCAGAATCACACTCCTTTCTCGGTTTTCACCTTTTCGCGCGATTAAACCGTATTTATATTTCGGAACCAACCGGTCTAGGCTACGGCCAATATAAAGACCCGTTAGGATTCTAATAGGTTAATTAAAACCTTCGTTCCAGAATAGGAGCCCCAGTAAAAGCTACCTGTGACGTAATCCATTAAGGAATATACTTGCAAAGGTAAATACTTTAACTTATTTTCCCTTATACGGGCTTGGGATACGGTATATTAATACCGCTTGATTGAGCATCATATCTTCCATCGCTTAGGTGGTTAATTGAATAATGTGATCGGCTCATTTAAACAGTCTTGTTACTTAAAAGCCTTTGGGGGGTTAATGACCGTTGTCCCGGATATCCTTGGCATCATTTTACGAAATGGCCACGACCTCGACATCCCGGTGTAGGCGTACACCCGGTATATTATGTCGACATTATTATTATTAAAAGACGTAGCCGTTGGTTTTTACACTACGGTTTTACGCAATGTGGTGTGTCTATTAATCTTTAACCCGGACATGATCCGGGCTACTGAACGCATAAAAGGACATGTAATTCGTTCACAAGATTTTAATAATTTTCCCAAGTTATAAAAGAGTTTGTGCCTGTGCATTCATATAATTGTGTGGTTTGACTATATTGTTGCCAACTACGTCACGGTAATCCCCCACCGGGCCCACCGGTGAGACACGTGGAAATCGGGGTGTGACAGGTTGGTATCAGAGCCAACATTGAGTGAATTAAACACTATCCTAACGTGTTTAATCTCAGTGACACAATTGCACATACTTGAGTGTAGACAAGAACATAGGACAAATTCGAATTGTTATTCCAATTTTGTCTTTTCTTTTATTATTGGTATTTAAAAGTTTTATAAAGCAGGATATATGCCGCCAGTGATTTTCCGAGGTAGAGGAAGGGGAAGAAGAGGCAGAGGAGAGATCGTTACTCATCACGATCACGAAGCCGGGCCTTCAGGTACGCGAGCTCCTTCGACTACAAGGAGTGAAGAACCGCAAAGGCGAAGAGACCTTTATGAACCTGCGAGGCATTCCACCTCGCACAGCTCGACGCCATCATACTGGCACTCATTCGGGCCAAATTCAGAGAATGATCCCAACAACCCGCAACCCTCCTTCATACCTCTACAACGTTCGGTATCGCACCGAAATTATGACGACCCTACTCCATACTTCATAGGTCAGTTTAATCTAGCTGACTACATCCAGGAACCTTCAGGCTTTGTTCCATTAGGGCCACAAGATCACTTCTCCGAAGATCATATGGACGAAGATACTGATCCGACAGAACCTGCTCGTGGTACGCCCACGCCCACGACCAAATTAAAAGATTCAGATTCCCTGTTAACCTCTGCAAGCATGTTGACGATCATGGCAGATGTGATTCGTTAAAATCACACCCGTCATTCTTATACAATAATCCTTTAAAGGATTCCAAAGCCCAAATTAATGATATAATAAATCATGGGTCAAATCATCAATAAAGATGATCATTATTAAAACATCCATTTGTGATGTAGTGCCTACGGGCCAACCTTATTAAAACATCCATTAGTGGTGTAGTGCCTATGGGCCGTAATAATTGTTTATAAAGGACCAAAGACAGTGGTAGTTTATGACTCCCTGTCAGAAAGGGGTAAAATAACTACGGTTCAAACCTCTATGCCTTTGATTCTCTGAAATCTCGGCTAATATTATAAAACATCCTCGTGATTAGGCTTTATGCCGCCAATATTATTGTTATAGCTAAAATAGGATATATTCAAATCCTAAAACTAAGTGAGTAATAAATTAATCAGATATGGTCTCTGTTACCATGATTAACAAATTGTCATAAAAGACAATCCTATAATAAACTCCTAAATAAAATTTTGTTATCTTCTGTAACAGATACAAGTTACAATGGCGGATCCCAACGGAGAAAACAGCCATACAAACGAAGATGACTACGACAATGCGCAAGTGCATCTGACAGGCGCACAGCTAAAGGCTCTGATTGACAACGCTGTTCAGGCAGCTCTTGATCGTCAATACACCGAGTCTCATAGCAGAACCGTATCAAAACCACCCTCCAAACCAAAGTCACAATCCAAGCCACTCTCCAAACCCAAGAAAGATGGCGATAATCACTCGTCCGCTGAGAATAGTATTCGTCGTGATCGAGAATATACTGATGCATCCGGTGCCAAGGGTTGCACCTACAAGTACTTCGTGTCTTGTAAACCCCGGGAATTCACAGGGGAAAAGGGTGCTGTTGATTGTATCACCTGGCTGGATGAGATAGACACTATTGTGGACATCAGTGGGTGTGCGGAGAAGGATGTGGTGAAGTTTGTGTCACAATCATTTAAGGGCGAGGCCCTGGCATGGTGGAGAGCGTTGGTACAAGCATCAGGTAAGTCTGCTCTATACAAGATGACATGGGAGGAATTTATTGCTCTCATAAAGGAAAACTACTGCCCTCAGCATGAGGTGGAGAAGATCGAGTCTGATTTTGTGTCACTGGTGATGACAAACCTGGACTGCCAGGCCTATTTGACGAGCTTCAATACGATGTCTCGCCTGGTCCCGTACCTTGTGACACCAGAGTCCAGGAGAATCGCCCGTTTCATTGGGGGCTTAGAGCCTGCGATAAAGGCTAGTGTGAAGGCCTCTCGGCCGACGACCTTCAGGTCAGTAACTGACCTCTCCTTGTCTCTCACTTTAGATGCTGTCCGTCTGAGGACGCTAAGGAGCAAGGAGGCGGAAAAGAGGAAACGTGAGGACGACACCTCACGTAGGTCAGGAAAGAAACACCGTGGAAACGGTGAAGGCAAGAGAGGGACTGAAGCAAAGAAAGATGGGCAAGCTGGAGAAAGGCCCAAATGCAAAATCTGCCAGAAACCCCATTCTGGAAAATGTAGGTTTGGATCGAATTCACAGTCCCAGCCAAAGTCTTTTGCCTGTGGACTATGCAAGTCTAAGGACCATAAGACAGTGGACTGCAAGAAAATCAAAGATGCAACATGCTATGGTTGCAATGAAAAGGGGCATATCAAGAGTAACTGTCCCAAGAATGCCAGGAAACCAGAAGAGAACAAGAAGACAAATGCGAGAGTCTTCCGTATGGATGCAAAGGAGGCTGTGCTGAACGACAATGTACTTACAGGTACTTTTCTCGTAAATAATATATTTGCAAGAGTACTTTTCGATTCAGGCGCTGATAAATCCTTTGTAGACCAAAAATTTTGCAAACTATTGGATATGCCTATCAAAACCCTAGATGTGAAATACGAAGTAGAGTTAGCAGACGGCACGATAGAAACCGTCTCCACTGTTCTAGAGGGATGTGAAATGTCCATTAAGAACTACTCTTTTCCTCTATCTCTACTTCCCTTCAAATTAGCGGGTTTCGACATTGTTCTAGGCATGGACTGGTTATCCCGTAATCAGGCCCAAATCATTTGCAACAGAAGGCATATAGTACTAAAGTCTCCGAGTGGTGAATCGCTTACCATTCGAGGAGATACACAGTATGGATTACCCGAGGACGTATCTATGCTCAAGGCTTTTAGATGTTTAAAAAGGGGCTGTGTCATTTACATGGCTCAGGTGATAATTGAAGAGCCCAAGCCGAAGATAGAAGATCTTCCTGTCATTTCTGAATATCCCGAGGTTTTCCCCGAAGAACTACCTGGTTTACCACCAGATAGACAAGTGGAATTCAGAATAGATATCATTCCTGGAGCAGCTCCCATAGCTAGAGCGCCCTACAGGCTAGCTCCTACTGAAATGAAGGAACTAAGGACCCAGTTGGATGAACTGTTGGCAAAGGGTTTTATCAGACCAAGTTCATCTCCCTGGGGAGCACCTGTCCTATTTGTAAAAAAGAAGGACGGATCGATGCGGTTGTGCATCGACTATCGTGAGATGAATAAAGTTACCATAAAGAATAGATATCCGTTGCCAAGGATCGACGATCTGTTCGATCAGCTGCAAGGAGCGAGCTACTTCTCGAAGATCGACTTAAGGTCGGGCTATCATCAGCTAAAGGTCAGAGATGAAGATGTGCATAAGACAACATTTAGGACTCGCTACGGTCACTATGAGTTCCTAGTGATGCCTTTTGGGCTCACAAATGCACCGGCTGCGTTCATGGATCTCATGAATCGCGTCTGCAAGCCGTACTTGGACAAATTTGTCATCGTCTTCATCGACGATATCCTTATATATTCCAAAAGCCAAGCTGACCACGAGAAACACCTCCGTTGTATTCTCGAATTGCTACAACGTGAGAAACTCTACGCCAAATTCTCTAAATGCGAATTCTGGCTACGAGAGGTTCAATTTTTGGGTCACGTTGTAAGTGAGCGTGGTATCCAGGTGGATCCCGCTAAGGTAGAGGCAGTCATGAATTGGCAAGAGCCAAAGATGCCTACCGAAATTCGTAGTTTCCTGGGGTTAGCAGGATACTACAGGAGATTTATTGAGAATTTTTCGAGGATTGCTGCGCCCTTGACTTCCCTAACCAAGAAGAAAGAAAAGTTCATTTGGGGCCCAAAGCATCAAGAATCTTTCGAAATCCTGAAGCAAAAGCTGAGCAACGCACCTGTGTTGACTTTACCTGAGGGTACAGAAGAATTCGTAGTTTACTGCGATGCATCACACACAGGCATGGGGTGTGTGCTTATGCAGAAAGGCAAGGTGATTGCCTATGCTTCAAGGCAATTAAAGGTGCACGAAAAGAATTACACCACCCATGATTTGGAGTTGGGTGCCGTTGTATTTGCACTAAAATTGTGGAGGCATTACCTCTATGGTATCAAGTTCGTGATCTATTCTGATCACAAAAGCCTTCAACATCTGTTTAATCAGAAGGAGTTGAACATGAGGCAACGCCGTTGGATGGAAACCTTGAATGACTATGATTGTGAGATCAGGTACCATCCCGGCAAAGCGAATGTAGTCGCTGATGCCCTGAGCAGAAAGGAAAGGGTGAAACCTATTCGGATCAATGCCAAGAGCATTGAAGTCAGGAATAACTTGATTGAAAGGATCTTAGCTGCACAGCGAGAGGCTGTGTTGGAAGCTAATTATCCTAAGGAAAAGTTAGGTGTAACTGAAGAGCAGTTAACTCTTAGCAAGGATGGAATCCTTAGATTGAACGGACGAATATGGGTTCCGATTTATGGAGGACTACGGGATGTTATCCTCCAGGAAGCCCATAGTTCCAAATATTCTGTCCATCCTGGAGCAGACAAAATGTATCAGGACTTAAAGGCAAATTATTGATGGATAGGCTTGAAAAAGTCTGTAGCCGCCCATGTAGCAAAGTGCTTGACTTGTGCTCAAGTCAAAGCTGAGCACCAAAAGCCGTCTGGCTTGCTACAACAGCCTGAACTTCCCGAATGGAAGTGGGAGTGTGTAACGATGGATTTCATTACCAAGTTACCCAAAACAAGGAAAGGAAACGACACAATATGGGTCATAGTTGATAGGCTGACTAAATCAGCTCATTTCCTACCCATCAAGGAGACGTATAGCTCCGATATGTTAGCCCAACTTTATGTTGATAAGATTGTAGCCTTACACGGCATACCTGTGTCTATTATCTCCGACAGAGATACTAGGTACACGTCTCATTTCTGGAAAAGCTTCCAGCAATCTTTGGGCACGCGTTTGAACTTCAGTACGGCTTACCATCCACAGACGGACGGTCAGAGTGAGCGTACTATCCAAACGCTAGAAGACATGCTTCGTGCATGTGCGATCGATTTAGGTGGTAACTGGGATAAGAATCTACCCCTAATCGAATTCTCCTACAATAATAGCTACCATACCAGCATAAAGGCTGCGCCTTTCGAGGCATTATACGGTAGGAAATGTAGATCGCCTGTTTGTTGGGCGGAAGTGGGAGAGGTCCAATTATCAGGACCGCAGATAGTTTTCCAGACAACGGAAAAGATTGTCCAGATTCGGGAACGTCTCAAGGCTGCCCGCGATAGGCAGAAAAGCTACGCTGATCCGAAGCGTAAGGATTTTCACTTCGAAGTAGGTGAAAAAGTATTGCTTAAAGTATCACCCTGGAAGGGGGTGATGCATTTCGGCAAGAAGGGCAAGCTGAGCCCGAGATACATAGGACCTTTTGAGGTCATTGAACGTGTCGGGTCAGTTACCTATAAGTTGAACTTGCCCGAAGAGCTCAATGGAATTCACAATGTGTTCCACATCTGCAATCTCAAGAAGTGCTTCGCCGATGAATCATTGGTGATCCCACACACGGATGTGCATATAGATGAGAGCTTAAAATTCGTAGAGAAGCCGTTGTCGATTGAAGATCGACAGGTGAAAAAGCTTCGACGAAAGCACGTACCGATTGTAAAGGTCAAATGGGATGCCCGTAGAGGTCCCGAATACACGTGGGAAGTCGAAGCCACAATGAAAGAAAAATACCCTTATTTATTTGAGTAAATCTCGGGTCGAGATTTATTTTAAGGGGGTGAGGATGTAACACCTCGAATTTTTGTGTCCAATGATGTGTTAACACGTGTCATTTGATTACACGTGGCATTGATATTAAATAAAGGACTAATTTTGACAAGCCTTGAAAGTATGTAAATTCGAGGGTTATAAATGTCACCAAAGGGTAAATATACTGTATAGTAACCCTAAATGATGCTCGTACCTTCAAATGAATAAATCATGGATCGTACGGAAGCGAAACGCGGAAGAAAGTGAGAGATTACGAGCTACAGGGTTAACCGTGTCTACATGTTTAAATTATACCTCTGAGTGACCCTTTAACGTTCCCGAGGCTTTGTAACAGTATTATACGCTCACCAGAATATACTGTATAAATTCCGCGAAGTTCCGTTTTAAAACGAGAAAGTTATGATCAAATTCGTATAAGAAGGGTTAAAAGCGTCAATAATATAATTTAAGACTTTCCGGATAATAAATAAATTAACCGGGGGCTTAACGATACGTGTAAATAACTCGAGGCCCTTAGTTGTAAATAATCAAGGGCCAAATCGCAAAGTTACCCCTTCAAAACCGAAAGGTCAGGTTAATAATTACGAAAGATTTCGTTATTAATTACCAGGATTTCGTCATGATTACAAAAGATTTAAAAAACCTGAAAATCTAACCTCTCGCGACCCGCGTTATGTTCTGGGTTAAGTGAAGGCGGGCCGCGAGCCCCCTAAGATACGCGCCTGATTTTTAAACATCAGGTGGCCCGCGTACAAAATGCATGGATCCTCCATGCGGGCCGCGTGGGACGCCCAGATGCAGAAACTTTGGATTTTCATGCCTTTTGAGCTAGTGAACGATCAAACAACCAATAAATGAGGCATGGGCGCCCCCTACTCGATCCATAGCACCATGGGACACCTGCCCATCATCCATGATCAGTGTAGACCAATGTGTAATGATCTAGAGGCATGTTGAGCACTATAAATAGGCATGTTATGTGCATAAGTGAACTCACACCTCAAACACTCACCTCTGATCATTTCTAAGGCTCTCAAGTGCTCTTCTCTTGTTCTGAAACTTACTACAAGTCTCTGTAAGTATACCATACCTTCCATAGTTCTGTCTTTGCTTAGTTTAGCTTATAAACCGAACCGTCGTAACTAACGGTTGTCATAGCGATAATTCACGAATGGTCCAGTGAATTGTCGAATCAAAAGGAGTTATGAGTTGGTATTTAGGTGGGTAATAAACCCCTAAAAGGGTTTCCCCTGATCACCACTCTAACTATGTCAAATGTCGAGTCAAACGTGCACACAAAAAGTCAACAGAAAGCTATATTAGCGATTCTTGTATAAATTGTAATGCAGATGATATGAAACCTGTTTTGACACTTATAAAACATGATATTAAGTATATAAACTTGTCTACGCTCGTTTGAATCGACCATTTGCTATATTGACCCGGTTCGGAGCCGAATGACCCAAAAGTTTGACTTTTGCATTGACTTCAGTTCTGATCCGTTTTAGTGAGGTATAGATATGCCTTAGGACTCTCTTAGGACCAGGTTACATGATGGTATAACCCTCTGTGACCGGTTCATTGTTTGTCCGAGTCTTTTACGCATTTCCGTTAATCGCCTAAAAGTTGACCGTAACGGCCTTTTTAAAATAAAACGAGTATGTCGGACGCGTAAACGGACCATAACCTTGCTTACTAAATTATAAGCATGTCCTTAAAGTTTCACGTCAATCCGAGGTTTAGAATGAGAGTTATGCTAAAAAGCGCAATTAAAGTAAACTTTTGTAATAAACGGCGCAATTAGCATAACGCCTATCTAAACCAAGATTTCGTCACTAAAACTTTTACCCACTGTTATGAAATAATATTTTTAGAATTTTAAAGATTTTTAATAATTTTTACCTTGCTCATAACCTGCGGTTATGGCTACGGTTCGGTAAATACCGAATATGCCCTTTTCGGCCAAAACTTGAGTTCTACAAGGTCTTTTGACCCGATTCCAGTTGCTACTGATTTTAAGTAATAAATAAAGTATTTTAGACTCTATAAACTATTCGGGAAACTCAGATTTCCTGTAGAACTCGAAAAGCCCTTTAAAAGTCTTTAAAAATGACCGAAAAACCCCTACGGGGCGATATATTAACTAAAACTCGTTACGGGCATCACGGTAGGTATCCTACTGATGCCACAACCTCTTTAAGGCATATTGACTTAGGAAATAAGCGTAGGACTCTCATGGTTAACCGTTTCGCCTATTGCGCGCACGGTTCGGCTTATGAGACTAGTTTTCGTAAATTAGCCGATATGGGTTAAATTATATCATTATGACCCCAAAACCCAGAGTGTGAACCTTAAACCCATATAGGACAAGTCTCTGAACTTGTTGGGTCAGAATCACACTCCTTTCTCGGTTTTCGCCTTTTCGCGCGATTAAACCGTATTTATATTTCGGAACCAACCGGTCTAGGCTACGGCCAATATAAAGACCCGTTAGGATTCTAATAGGTTAATTAAAACCTTCATTCCAGAATAGGAGCCCCAGTAAAAGCTACCTGTGACGTAATCCATTAAGGAATATACTTGCAAAGGTAAATACTTTAACTTATTTTCCCTTATACGGGCTTGGGATACGGTATATTAATACCGCTTGATTGGGCATCATATCTTCCATCGCTTAGGTGGTTAATTGAATAATGTGATCGGCTTATTTAAACAGTCTTGTTACTTAAAAGCCTTTGGGGGGTTAATGACCGTTGTCCCGGATATCCTTGGCATCATTTTACGAAATGGCCATCCCGGTGTAGGCGTACACCCGGTATATTATGTCGACATTATTATTATTAAAAGACGTAGCCGTTGGTTTTTACACTACGGTTTTACGCAATGTGGTGTGTCTATTAATCTTTAACCCGGACAGGATCCGGGCTACTGAACGCATAAAAGGACATGTAATTCGTTCACAAGATTTTAATAATTTTCCCAAGTTATAAAAGAGTTTGTGCCTGTGCATTCATATAATTGTGTGGTTTGACTATATTGTTGCCAACTACGTCACGGTAATCCCCCACCGGGCCCACCGGTGAGACACGTGGAAATCGGGGTGTGACACAAATTTCCAGCAAAAGCGTACATGTCGCTAAACGGATTCAAGAAAATGTCATCCATCTTGAATGTACCTGAAAAATCAGCAAACACTTAGAAAAATTTTCGAAATTTTGAAAAACTATGATTTCGAGCGAAATTAGCAATTTCGAGCGAAATTAGATGTACACTCGAGCGAAATCAGATATCACACGAGCGAAATCAACAAATTATATCCCTACGAGCGAAATCAGACAATGTCTAAGAGCAAAATCAGAAAATTTAAGTCCTTATGAGCGAAATCAAGCAATTACAAGCGAAACCCTTCGATGTCCGTAAAAGAGAAATCAGGTTTTTAGCTAATTTTCACCATTTTTAGTCCGAATTTTAACCTGATTCTTTCTAGGGTTTGTTATTTCTGTGTTTTACACGTTATACTCGAAATTCAGTCAATTTCAACCGTAGGAACCAGTTCAAATCAGAAAAGTATGAGAAGAAGTGAGTAGAAGTAAGAGAATCTGGTAGAATCAAGCTGTAGTAGTATGAACTCCTCGTCCTGAGCTCTGATACCACTTGTTGGACCGTTGTATGACCCGAAATAGTCAGTTAAGGCAGTTTATCTTTGCGTACAAAGGCGGAATCAGTGTATACAAAGTAACAACAGCTTTTCCTTTTAATTTCCCCTCAGTGTATACAAAGTAACAACAGCTTTTCCTTTTAATTTCCTTCTCTATTAATGCTTTCTGAGTAGATTTTGACAGAGTTTCGACACCTATAGCATGACCTGATTTCGCTCCAATGGTTACCAAATGAGAACACATGACAGGTATTTATAGTGATCCTGATTTCGCTCCAAAGAGCGAAATCCCATGTGTCTCAAAAGCGAAATCACCTAAAGAACCTATGAGCGAAACCTCACTAACTATGAACACATGAGCAAAATCACTTCTAACATCTCAAATCCTGTTTTTCGACTCCGTACAACCTATCTAGACCTAAGACTCTATACAAGCGTAGTCAACAGACATTCAGTGCACCAACAGGAGCCAACTTCACCGCCAAGAAGGTGTTGGATTCCGGGTTTTATTGGCCGACTATATTTCGTGATGCGCAGAGTTGGGTTAGAGCGTGCGATGCCTACCAGAGGGCAGCAAACATATCCGCACGTGATGAAATGCCTCAAAACTGGATTCAAGTTTGTGAAGTCTTCGATATCTGGGGGATAGACTTCATGGGACCATTTCCCCCCTCACGAGGTAATAAGTACATCCTGGTTACAGTTGACTATGTATCAAAGTGGGCGGAGGCACAGGCCTTACCCACCAATGATGCCAGGGTGGTCGTGAGATTCTTGAAAAGCTTATTTGCCCGGTTTGGCGCTCCGAAAGCGCTTATCAGTGACAGAGGGACGCATTTTTGCAATACTCAGCTTGAGAAAGCTTTGTCCCGTTACGATGTGCATCACCGTTTATCCACGCCTTATCATCCACAGACAAGCGGGCAGGTGGAAGTCACGAACCGGGGGCTGAAGAGAATCCTTGAGCGGTCAGTAGGTGCAAACCGCAAGGATTGGTCAGATAAGCTTGATGAAGCGTTGTGGGCTTTCCGTACGGCTTACAAGACGCCTATTGGGACTACTCCCTTTAGGCTTGTTTACGGAAAGGCATGCCATTTACCAGTGGAGTTGGAGCATAAAGCGATGTGGGCTCTAAAAACCGCAAATCTGGACCTAAAAACCGGAGGTGAAGCCCGGTTTCTCCAGATTCATGAATTGGAGGAGCTGCGACAACGCGCTTATGAAAGCTCCGTGTTGTACAAAGAGCGCACGAAGAGATTGCACGATAAACGCTTGAAGGACCACAAAGAATTCCAAGCGGGCGATCTTGTTCTTCTTTACAACTCGCGGTTGCGTTTATTTCCCGGGAAGCTTCATTCACGTTGGACAGGACCATACACAGTTAAAGAGGTATTTAGGTATGGGACTGTTATTGTTATTTTCAAGGTAAATGGGCATCGCTTGAAGTTGTACGTTGCTGGGCCGATAGAGTCGGCGATGGAGGTCATCGAGCTCCAAACCCCGCACACATCATAAGTGTGGGGAGGAGAGAGTCTACGCTACTGACTCGCGGATCAAAAATGTAGCAAGAGCGTCAAAAGCGCTTTAGGGGTAGTATCGTCTTTTTATGTGTTTTTCTAGTTTTAGCGTAATTTAGGAGTGTTTGGTAGTTTCCGTTAGTTTGTACAGTTTTTATACGTGCCGAGTAAAGGGTCTACGTGGGAATATTGTTAAAACATGTTGCGGATGGTAAAAATGGTGAAAAACAGCGAAATCGGCTACTGAAACGACATTTTGCAGTAAACAGACACATCTGCAGCTGTTGCACGGCCGTGCCATGCATCGCACGACCGTGCGTTTACAGGCTGGCCGGAACGATGAGTCGCACCCCCAGTGCAACTCCGACAACAGCATACAGGGTTTGAAAAATGTCGCTATCGCACGCCCGTGCGAGCTGTCGCACGACCGTGCGACACATCAAGGGCAGTTTGGTCATTTGGCGATATAAATACCCCCATCTACAGCCATTCCCCTCATTCGCGAAGCCTAACTGCTGCCGACCGTTCCAGAGCGATGTCGCCTCAAATCGCACGGTTTCTTCGCACGGTTTCACCCACCTCTTCGCACAGTACCTTCCTTCTTGTAGATTTTCCGTTTCTTTGCTTTCTAGGTTAGATTCATCCAATTTTTCAAGGATTCTCTAGGGTTCTCTTCATAAACAAATCGAAACCCTAGCCCTTGCAAGAATCTTGTATCTCGTGAACACCCGGTTGAGATTCCGACCCCTGTTGGCCCACAACTTGTTGAAATTTTGCAAAAATCAGGTTGTTCATAGTTCAGGGGTCCGAAATCTGCAGAATCGGCGTCGCACGGTCGTTCCCCCTGTGGCACGGTCCGTACGGTTGCGGGTTGTTCACGACTGGTCGCTGTTGGCTCGGTGATGCACGGTGGTGCGATTGACCGCACGCCATGCAGAGCCGACATATTTGGGCTACTACTACTCGATCTCGGTGACGCACGGCCGTGCGCCAGGTCGCACGCCCGTGCCATTTGCCCAGATCAGTTTGACAGAACCTTCATAATTGTGCGTTCTGCTGTTTTTGAGTGAAATTTTTCATGTTCCCTCTATTCTAACTATATTCCTCATGCAGATGGATCATCCTTTCCTTCAGTTCAACCCTAATGATGAACGAGAAGCTCTTTGTATCCCAAAACGTGATGCCCTATGGAGATGGCGAGGGCAGTTTGGTGTCCCTAGGAGGCTTGATTGGGATGTCATGGCTGAACTAAATCA